>NC_086381.1:61751881-62089602 GCF_036588685.1 Mytilus trossulus | reverse complement strand
CCTGGTCTACTTTTTGGTCTTAACTTACACTGTTATTATAACAACATTACAAAAAAACGCGGGACATGACCAGATAATAAATATAATTTTTCATACGTACAAATTTCAAATCAAGTTGATCGAGTTACCTGGACTCATAATAATATTCACATATTAGTATAACCCTTAATATATATTTCTCAAATTATTGCTTTAATAGTAAGCATAGGTACTTGGGTACAGGACATTTTTTTTTACCCTACCCTTTTTTTCCAAAATCTGTTATATTTTCGTTTTCTCACTTGAAATCGTATTATTAATTTTTTTCGCCTTTGTCTGTACGTGTCATAGGAACATAAATACACTACAAATTACTTGATTTTGCTATTTACTATCAATTCCAAGTTTACTATCCACAGCGGTCACGGATATATTACTAAAGAGAGTGAATTTTAAAATAGAAAACAAAAAAATAACGGATATTGGAAAAAGGGGGAGGGTAAAAAAAATGGTGACATCCCATTAGTCTGACAACCATTATTCGGACAGCCCAATACTCCGACAACATGTACTATTCTGACAGCCCATTATTACGACAACCTATTACTCCGACAGCCCATTATTCCGACAATATGCGTTTTTCTTAGTGTATGGGTAAATTTTCTCTAAAAAAAAAACCAACTCCGCTCTCTGATATTTGTGGTTGTCCGTTTTGATTCCAATTATTTTTTGCATGCGGACATTAATTTTGTCACAGTTTATTGGAGTTGATACACATGATTATAGCAACTGCTCAGTCCTTAACCTCGCCCCTCTTTCGTTTTGCGTGTCTAGTTACTTTATTTATCTTTATATTTCGTTGTTTGTGTGTCTACTATCAGTCTGTGCTGTTCTAGCTCGCTATTTCTTGCATGTGTGTCTTGATCTTCCTTCTTTTCACTAGATCTTCGAATCCCCCTTTTTGCGTATCAGGGGAGTGAGGTTCCCCCACTATGAACTACATAAATAAATAATACATCGGAGTTGGAAAACACTACCCGCCCTCTTTGGTCGCAACACTTTCTCTCCTTGTATCACTCATCTGAGTTTTATTTAAATTTATTTTGTTGCAGAAATAATGGGATAAAGTAGCGTCAGTCAAAATAAGAAAAACAAAGAGACAAATACGTACCAAGAACCTAAAAAATAAGAAGACAAATAGGACGAAATATGTTCTCAGAAAAGATGAGCAATTCCAATCATGATCAATCATGAATACGGTATCATGTTCGGGAACGTGAATCCACGAAATACGGAGACAGTACATGTAGCACTTCTAATAGCGATCGTTCAGACATAATCCGAGAGATGACACTCAATATTTTGTTGGGAGACCGATGTTGTATCCTAAGATTATTTTAAATTCTAGAAAGATATGCCTCTTTGTTAATGATTGGTGGAGATGCAGGACTGATGATTTACAACAAAACTTATTACGAAAAACAAATATGACGGACATGAATATTTCGGCAATTTGTATCTAAATATGCATAAGGAAAAGTGATATCGGGTCACTCAGTGACTGTATATGTCATAGAAATATACAGTCAACGCATTTTGACTGCTCAAGTAGAACGAGTGCAGTATAAAAGACAATAACAAACTAGTAGAATAAGACAATGTGTGACATTCTTGTCCTTGTGTCTTTGTCAAATTGTTTAATTGTAAAAACTTAGTAATATGTGTTTTGTGGGAAACTTATTTTTCATTTAAAAATTGGTTTCACGAAGAAACATATTTAGATATCATTGATTTTAAGAAAGGTAATTTATATGTTAATTCAGAATCGGTGCTCTTCCATTACATGAAGAATTGAAAATGCTAAATACTCCAAAAATCGTATTGTACAGCTGATAAAGTTTAGGATGAGCGTCATTTTTCAATCGAATGCTCACTTCATTATAATTTGAGGGAGGAATTCTTTCGCCATATTTCTAGCACATATCAGAACTTTAAAACGTTAGACAAATATGATTAATTTCGAAGTGAACACAAGAAAACTTTACTATTATGGAGAAAAAAATGAGGATCATATCGTTAGTTCTTTTGAATAATGTAGTACATGTCTGGATCTTGACTGTTAATTGATATTAATACGTATTTTTTTTTATATTTTGTATTAGCTCCGATTGTGACTGAGGCTTATAGTGCTATAAATATAATTATATCATATTAGTATTGTAATGTCTTAATGTTGACACAATCATTAGACCGCCGCTTCGAAAAAGTGGGGGTATACTGTTTTATCTCTGTCTGTCCGTCCGTCCAACCGTCCATCCGTCAGTTCGCCGCCCGTCCCATAACTATTTTCGTTGCATCTTTTTCATGAACTACATTACAAGGATTTCTGAAAGGTTTATTGAAGACAGTTATATCGTGTGATGCTTTTTCAAACTCATTACTCATTAAATGACAGCCAAGTCTCAGGTACTACAATACCATGATTTCTGATATTTAGCTTCAAGGTTTATATAAGTCAGTTATATACTGTGTAATGCTTTTTCAGATTCACAACTCAAAAACTTTCTATCTACCGAAATCTTTGGGCAGGGTATCATCAGGAGCTCGCGCCATCAATGCTTGTTCTTGATTTACATAGATCCTTTAATTTGGAAAATAAAATATTATTTTCTGTTTTATTCTATATACAGATTTCGAATTGAGAATTAACATTGAAAGTATACGAACTACCTTAGCCTTGTATTATATATACGGAGTTATTTCTTAAAATATGTTATTACAAATATAAACGTAATAATACAGACAGACAAATTTTATTTTACCCTGATATCCTGATACTTGACTTGATAAGTGTCGGAATTATAGGTTGTCGGAGTATTGGGCTGTCGGAGCAATGTGTTGTCGGACTATTGGGTTGTCAGACTAATTGGTTGTCGGACCAATGGGCTGTCGGACTAATGGGCTGTCGGAATAATGGCGTGTTACCAAAAAAACAAAGTTCCGATGATAGTAAGACCCTTATTACTATACAAATCCTTGATTCATGACAGTGATATATGCATTATAATTTGTATACAGAAATATACAAGATATTGACTTCTAAATTAACTTAATGTTACCTCAGTTACTGACTCCATGTTGACATTATTGTGTAATGTTGGTGTTAAATGAGATAGGTGTTGAAATTCTTCGTCGAATAACTGAATTTGGTGTGTCGATATCTACTGATCCTCCACATGCCCCGGGCAAATCCAGAGGCGCTAACCGGGCATTCTTTTGCTTCTGACCGAGAAGACTTTCAGAAGGACTGTATAGACGAATCTTTAATTGTTTTAGAACCTTCATCAGACCCCGAGTCTTGCATGGAGATGGACACTGATAGACTTAAGTACTGGTACATTGTATTAACGATTTCACTACGAGGAATATCATCATCTTCAGAATGTGAGAGACAAGCAAATCCGCCAGACGACATATCCAGACAGACTTAGTCAATGATGCAAATAATATTCTTGTAGACTTGTAGCCAGACTGGTATATATATATAAGCAGACTGGTGGACGTGTAGGACATGAAGGCAAACTGTTAGAAACGTAACCTGGCGGGTAAACATGTATATCGATTTGTAAACACGGAGACAGACTGACGGACACATAGAGACCGCGGTAATAACGTAGTGACTTGTGGACATAGTCAGACTGTGGAAAATCATATGGACAGACTAGGGACTTGTGAAAGTAAAAACAGACTAGTGGATGATTACAAAAACTGGTGAACATGTAGACAGACTTGTGCAAATGTAAATTGACAGAAAATATTTGTCAGCCTAAAAATCTAATTCTAACTCTATTGGGTTTGATTTTCAGACTTATATGAATACGAAATCTATATTCTTTGGGGGGGGGGGGGTATTATGTTGTAGGGCAAGCTAGGGTAACAGTTATCAAAGCCCCCCCCTTTTTTTCAAATAATTGGCCAGAAGAATGATTGAATAGGGGAATTATTCCATTTGCACAGCATTTAACAACGCATATCCCTCCTAAACGATTTTTTTTATTAATCTTCATTTTGTCGGATTAGAAATGTTCTATGATCTCATTTATGATTTAAGTATAAACTAAAGGACACTTTTTTACTTGGTTGTGCTATAATGGATTTAGTATTACCATTTTTTTCAGTTAAGAACAAAGATGAAAATAATGGATTATTTAAGGTTCTCTCATTAAAATATTCAACTTAATGATTCTTTATTTGCAAAACAAACAAAAAACAATTTTGATTATGACAAATACATAGACTAAACAAACATAATGAAAAATTGTAAGGTTAAATTAAGTGTAATATTTCCAAAATAAATTCAACATCATGTCAGCTCATCGGGTCAATTTAATTGGCCGGATATCGTTGCCTTTACCAATTATTTCACACCACATTTTACACTAGTTTAACAAATAATTCATACTTTTTATACTGATTCAGAAGCGTTGCCTATGTGGTTTATTTATTATAAAAGTTGTAGGTCACTGCATGGGTCATTATCAAACACTACAGGAATGTATAAATTTGTCTTTGGTATACACGTCTATATACTATACTGACTAATGTAAGTTCAGCAGCGCATATTTTAATATATTTCAACAAATAAACAATACATATTGTCTGTGTGTGTGTTATAAGTATGCAAGTGATCTAATTATTACAGGAAAGAAATGGAACCATAATGCGTGATTTTCTTTACTTGAAAATGGAAAAACTTGACAGAAATTAAGATAGATTTGACTTGAATGTATCTGTTGTTTAACTTTTTTGTAAAGCAGTATACAATGTATTTTGAATTTGTTAATAGTATAGAATTTTTTATTAATCTAATCAAGAACCCATAAAGGGCATCATTTTACAACACAATATGTTAGTATACTAGTATATATAATGCGACGTAGGTAAAGATTTTTCTTCATAAAATATAATCATTTCCAATTTTGATGAAAACACATTATGTGGTCAAGAGGATAGCGTTGAAAAACTAAAAAAATGTTTGCACTTCGCCATTTTTTTAGTTAAATGGTCAGTTTCATTTGGCCTTATTAACATTTTTTAGTCGAGCGTCACTGATGAGTCTTTTGTAGACGAAATACCCGTCTGTCGTGAATGTAAAATTTCAATCCTGGTATTTATGATGAGTTTATTTACCATATTTACAAATATCTTTCTATTAAATATACCAACCGAGCTATACACTAGCTGTTGGCGCTTTTAATCTTGGTTGCAGTATTGAAAATAAATTGTAAAAATGAAACAATGTTACTTTTCTTAAAAGAGGATTTACGTATTCAGCTTCTTTTTTAGAGTGAATGGCAATATATTTGGTTTTTTTAAAACAAATACATGACAGGGTGCTGTCTGAACTAAAGTGAGGGGTATCTCCAGTCAGTGATTCCCTTTATGGTATATAATCAATAAAAAAAAATCCCACAAACGGGGGACCCGGGCCCGCCCCTCCCCCCCCCCCCCAAAAAAAAAAAAAAGAAAATTGGATCCGCCTATACCAACCGAGCTATACACTAGCTGTCGGCGCTTTTAATCTTGGTGTTATTTAACATTTGCAGCTATTGAAAATAAATTGTAAAAATGAAACAATATAACTTTTCTTAAAAGAGGGTTTAAGTATTTAGCTTCGTTTTTAGAGTGAATGGCAATATATATTTTTTTTTAACAAATACATGACATGGTGCTGACTGACCTAAGGTGGGTGGGGGTCTTTCAAGTCAGTGATTCCCTATATAGTATATAATCACTAAAAAAAATCCCACGAGAGGGGGACACGCCCCCCCCCCCCCACTGGATCCGCCTATACCAACCGAACTATACACTAGCTGTTGGTGCTTTTAATCTTGGTGTTATTTAACATTTGCAGCTATTGAGAATAAGTAAAAGAGACAACGACTCGAAAACAAGCAGACGATAGACGAAGGCAATTGGGTCTTCAACGCGGCGAGAATTCCACGCAAAATACGGATATAACAGAAAATGTTCTATAATTGCCGATCCGACACATGTATTGTAACTATACATGCACCCATCGATTCAATCGAAAAACTCGACGTACGACCTTCGACAATAAACCAACACATGCGAAATGTATATACGTAACAATTTATAAAATGTCCCGATGTGACAAAATGTGAAACAATAGCCTAGAGTATGTAAAAACAAGAACAAAACAAAAAGAAAGCAACCATCGCATCCCTGAAAAATAACTTTCAATTCAGAAACTCAAATGTATTACGATCTTAGAAATCTTAGAATTCATGGCTATAAAGCTGAAGAGAAATGTTTAAGCAAACTGAGCACTATGAGGTTTTGATTTTTTATAAGTATCAACTGCAATTTCAAGCTTATTTTATGACCTCACTTTCATCGAAGGGTATATTAATTTATCGCCTACAGGTTCGTTCGTCTACCCGTTCGTCTGTTCGTCAAGCTATAGATTGGTTTGTCTGGCTATCACCTCGTACAGTTTTTGAGTTGCAACTGAAAAATTTTAAGTCAAATATCCTCAAAATTCAAGGTAGTTGGATACATTTTATTATAAAATGCAGAGAGAGATCATGGTTTGTCCTGCTTCCTCTTCCGACATTTTTTTAACTATAAATTTATAGTTTTAATTAATATTTCAGAGGTTGCCTGAACATACAATTGAGATGTTCATGCATGTATTCCTATATATGCATCTTGATTTTTGTCAAATATTCTTTTAAAAATGCCAGGAAGTTGAACCTTAACAGTTATGTATATAACCAGCATCTAGAGCTACTCCTACATTTTTTTAAGCAACGACCTTGATATCTTGTAGGATGCAGAGGCGTATCAAAGGAATGCGGTAGCAGGTGTCCCCCCCTTTTTTTTGTTTTGTTATTGATTATAAAGAGAAGCACTGAAACATGACTGGCACAGGCCCCCTTTTCGGCAGTACTGAGACCCACTTTTGAAAATTTCTAGTTCCTGCAACTGGGATGTTTATACGCATAATAGTGATGTGCAATTCCATATTTAGTCTTAGATACATGATTTGTTTTATTAGTTGTTGGTGGCTTTGAACTAACTAGCTGTCAGTTAACTGCGAGTACTTTGAGATATGTTCCTATAGTGTCTTTTTGTTGGGGGGATGAACAAGTACCCGGCCACGTCCACTTGTAGTTTTGTCATCTGATGAGTTAAGCCATTTTCAAACGATTTTAATAGTTCGTTCTTATGTTGTACTGTTATACTATTGTCCCATGTTAAGTGGGGTTGGGATCCCGCTAACAGGTTTAACCCCGCCACATAATATAAGAATGTGCCTGTCCCTAGTCAGGAGCCTGTAATTTAGTGGTTGTCGTTTGTTTATGTGTTACATACTAGTAATTTTTTTTTTCGTTCAATATTTTATATAAATAGGGCCGTTAGTTTTCTCTTTTGAATGGTTTTACATTGTCATTTCGTGGCCTTGTATAGCTGACTATGCGGTATTGGCCTATCTTATTGTTGAAGCCCGTAGGGTAACCTATAATTATAAATTTCTGTGTCATTTTGGTCTCTTGTGGAGAGTTGTCTCGTTGGCATTCATACCACATCTTCTTTTATATATATATATATATAGGATATTTTTTTTCAAATATACATTCATATACATTATAACTAATAATTGGACTAAATCAACTATGGCTGGGGGATTTAAACGTGACTTATAGACACACATGATTTACGTTTTACTTCTGTATTGCTTTTTGCTAAATGAAATTTATGCAAACCTATGTTGTTTTATGCAGTGGTGTCACAAAGGGGATGGGGAGGGATCATCTGCATGCATATGTAGTTCCTAAAATTTTATACTATATTCATTTAAATCTGAATTACCCGGCATAGTTTTCTCGTTTGAATTGTTTTACATTGTCTTATCGGGGCCTTTTATAGCCGACTATGCGGTATGGGCTTTGCTCATTGTTGAAGGCCGTACGGTGACCTATAGTTGTTAATATTTGTGTCATTTTGGTCTTTTGTGGATAGTTGTCTCATTGGTCATTATACCACATCTCCTTTTTTATGTAGTCTTTCTAAAAAAATCGATGAACATCTTTTCATTTTCGCCAATACATTATTTTTTTCATTCGCCCAAATTTAGATACATGGCGTAAACACACACTAGTTAATTAATAAAAAAAAAACCCACTTCTTTCTGCTAGTTGCACCCGCCTTGTTCGCCATGGGACATGACTGTGTGATAATCATATATAGGCGGTATGATATAACTTATAATTTTTTGTGAACGGGATGACGATCGGAATTCATTTTTGTTAACTTCGGAAATTAGTACATACATGTACATGTAAAAAAAAAAGAAGTCTTTATTAATAATCGTGTCAAAAATATCGCTCTAATATATATTTTGACAACCTGGCAGTCAGCACTGTTCCTCTTTATAATTCTTAAATGTATATATCACCCTACGCGACATGCGTTGCGGTAGACATAAAACTTTTTCATGGGAGTCCGAACGTGTCCGTGTTTCTGTCCAGCCACCTCTCATGTAAAATTCTTGTCAATTGTGAATCAAATTTATATCAGAGATGAATCGTCACAAATGGCTCGGACCAGTATTGAGTTTCAACATTTTTTTAAATATTCGATCTCTCTTTTGCATCGATTATTATTACTATTATCATCATTATTATTACAAACTTCTACTGTTCGCTATTTATATACACATGTTATAAATTGTCATAATAATTGTTGTTTCCTGCAAATAGGCTGCTGTCGTTTTCATCTGGCGCAGAAATAACTGGTGTGCGTGTGTGTGTGGGGGGGGGGGGGGTCCAGTCTGTTGGGCTAGTAGAGAGAAAACTCAAGTGAAATTGGTAAATGGCTATCGCAGTTTTGCGGTGACCATTCCTTCCCCCATGAAATCGAGGATTGCTTCACGTTTGACATTATGTCTGACGCTCGAAGCCGTCATCCATGCATTCTAAGATGTTGTACTTGTATATGCTGAACTTCAAGTTAGCCATCTCATTGCTGGTCGGCTGCACGCGTTGAAAACTGTAAGAATAACGGTGCAGATTTTCATGGATGTAAACAGAGTGCTTTTATCTTAATTTTACTGGTATTTTTTTAAACAGTTATACCATTGGCATTGTCCCACGTTAGGGCGATGGTTGGGATCCCGCTAACATGTTTAACCCCGAAACATTATGTAATGTGCCTGTCCCAAGTTAGGAGCTTGTTATTCAATGGTTGTCGTTTGTTTATGTGTTTCATATTTGTTTTTCGTTCATTTATTGTACAAAAATTAAGCCGTACGTTTTCTCGTTTGAATTTTTTTACATCGTCAGATAAGGACCTTTTTTAAGCTGATTATGAGGTATCGACTTTGCTCATTGTCGAAGGCCAAATGGTGACCCATAGTTGTTAATTTCTGTGTCATTTTTGTCTTTTGGGGGGAGTTGTTTCATTGGCAACCATACCACATCTAAATTCTTTTTTATAATCCTGATAGGAAGCCTACTTTCACCTCCTCTTGAGTATGTTACAACAGTTATATACATGTTATGACTGACAATTCATAACTTATGGTACTGGCTAACGGAAGAGATTTATAATGATCAAAACGACCCTGTAAGTAACATGTACACAAACAACGCAAATGAAACACAAATTCGGCAAAAAAGAAATAAAAAAAAATCAGCGCAAAAGAAATGCAGATCAGACCTGTGCAAATGATGAGTAATCAAAGATAGCGTTAAATTAGAATTTGAATGTTATGGTCCCATATCATGGTTTAAAAGAATTAGGGACCAAAAACTGGCCATAATAAGCAAAACAACGTTTTTCTGGTTTCCGGACAATAACTTGTGTAAAAGTGTATTGATATCTATAAAATTATACTACAAATATTTGCACAACGGAGGGAGGGTTTGGTTTTATTTTGTTGGTTATAGCTCAAACCGTTCAGGAGTAAAGTGCAAACAAGAATGTAAACACAATACACGGATGCCCAACTCGCACTATCATTATCTATTTTCAGTAGATAGTGAAATTGGGGCCAAAACTCTAATTTGGCATTAAAATTAGAAATATCATAGTATAGGGAAAATGTGTACTTAGTTTCGAGTTGATTGGACTTCAACTTCATAAAAAAACTACCTTGACCAAAAACTTTAACCTAAAGCGGGACAGACGGACGACGAACAGACGAACGGACGCACAAAGCAGAAAACATAATGCCCTCTGCTAGCGTTGGTGAAGAATACAAATGGGTATTTTTAATGATTTTCGGAATATCAGTATACTAGTAATAATATCTATAATTTAAAGCACAAGATTCATAAGACCCAGAGGCCCCCTCCCCATTTTTGTGGGAACAAAATGGTTGATTGTATAGGGAATCACTGAATCATGACTGGAGCGCCCCCTTTTAGGTCAGTCGACGGGCCCCTCCTTATGAAAAATTATGCATGGACCCGCCACTGAGGTTTCATTCCACAAAAGAAAGGTTGGGTTGATTTAGGGGTTAAGGATATATTGCTTAAAATTGTTATATAAATAGAGGCCAAAACAAGACTTTTTGAATACTTTGTAAAACCTAGATAGTTATTAATCAAAGAAACAAAAACCCTTTACTTCTCCGAAATCATTCCAACTAAAAATGTCAGTTTAGTTGTATACATAGAGATGAACGCGTTACGGACATAATTTTGCATTTACCAATCAATACATGTTGAGTTGTACAATTCATATTTCACTAACTGTTTTTCAATTTTCACTGAAGTTATATAAATATATATATATATATGTTCGTGTTCCTAAATTCATGTCTTTAATGTGTAAAGATGTTTAGTAACTTTTTATCACAGTAGTATTGTCAGTTAAAATATTTTGGTTAATCTTTGGTGATGTATTTTATTCCCTTAAGTTAAAGGTATATAGAGTAATATGATCTCTTTTTATAAATGCATAAATATACTTTTCTATTGAACCGTCTAAAATATATTATAAGCTTATATTACACATTCACCTTTTAAATAATTTCAATACATCAGTTTTATTTAAAATTAAAGATAATTCTTCTTCTGAACACCCCCCCCCCCCCCCTTTTTTTCCTTTTTTTTATATGTTGTATCGAAAAGAAAGGATCTGAATCAGAATTAACATCTATTTTTATCTGTGATCATGTTTCATTGAACGCAGCTGTGTACCTAGTTGCATGGGGTTGATATAAATGACATGTTAATTTGAAGTTATGCAGTTACTGATAAGTTTCCTTGTCAGTTTTACTGGATAATTTAAGAGTGTTCAGACTGGAGCGTTGTCATTGTGCACAAATTGTGTTTTTTAATTATAAAATTTCAATAGCAAGGTCAACACATTCCAAAACTGAATGATTACCTTTGGAAGACAAAAGTTTAGTCGGAAGAATAGCCTGCTACAATATTGTACAGATGCTCGAAAAGCATCTTTAACTGTTGTTTTTGGGAGAGGAGTCGTCAAAATTATAAAAGAGGATGTGTCAAATTCAGAGGCGGATTTAGAGGGGACCAGGGAGCCCCCCCGGGTTTCTAGGTGAAGTTTGGTTGATTATATAGGGAATCACTGAAGCATGACCAGAGCGGACACCCCCCCTCCCATCTTAGGCAGTCAGTGTGCCCCCA
Source organism: Mytilus trossulus (assembly GCF_036588685.1). NCBI lineage: Eukaryota > Metazoa > Mollusca > Bivalvia > Mytilida > Mytilidae > Mytilus > Mytilus trossulus. The sequence continues at coordinate 62,077,939 of NC_086381.1, read as the reverse complement.
CGTATAACATTTCTGGATCCGTTAGTTAAATTCCCTATTCTCATACTATATATTTTTCTTATCATGGAACTTAATGCATTAATTCACAGGGGAAGGCTATATATAGGGATAGCTTGAATAGGTCTTTCAAGCTTCATTAATATATGAAAAGGGTGGGAAATTTAAAACGGTCAGGGTTATTTCTAATTAAGTGTCTGATGCTAGTAGTATTTATCGTGTTGCGGTTAAAACCACATTAAAATTTTGTAAATGTGTCAGATGTTTCCGGCATTATTTGTAAATTTGCACCCATTTGACATCAAAAATAGACTGTAGGAATTTGCAAGTGTCGATAAGCTTTGTTATAAAAATGTTTTAAGAGGGAATGGCAATGTAGCGCAAATCAGATCATTATATACATGATATAGGTGTAGGTCTCCATTTTGGTACATAAATATCTGAAAATATACATGGACATATATATCATGTTTAAACAAAAATATATATTAGAAAAGGGACAGGTTATAAGCAGATCCGGGTGGGTGGGGTTGGGTTGGGGGGGGGGGGGGCGACCCCATTTCCTGAAGAAAAGGGTTGATTATATAGGAAATCACTGAAGCATGACTAGAGCCCCCCCCCCCCCCCTTAGGTCAGTCATTGCCCCAAACCCCTATTGAAAAGTTCTGGATCGCCACCTTGTGTATCAATGATGTCAGTTAAAATCCCGTTGAAGGACCCTGTTGGTTTTAATTTTTTGACTTATATATACATTTCCAAAAACATTGAAACTAGCGTAATATACTTTATTTTTCCATATTTTGTTTTCATGTATACACAATACAGTATTAAACGGCCTTTTGGGAATAACTTTTTTGAAATGCCTTTTTATTTTGATATTTATAAACATCATACAATAATATTTCAATAAAATCTTACTCGCAATGGGGATTCCTTGAAAATAAAGAGAAATTGTCTTTCAAATGACGGGACGCAGAACATGTATCTTTATACATGTATGTTACTGTACGGCTTCGTTATCGATCCGTAGCATACCACATCGTCTTGGTTATATGCATAATTGTGTAAATTATGTTTGCATTTTAACCCGTTTGGGTATTATGGTTTGCAAAAAAGATTATCAGCTAATTAAACTACTTATTTGGGTTTTTTGGGCCGCTAATTTGGGCTTAAATTTTATCTAAAAATTACCAACTTGACTGCCAAAAAAAATCTAAAAATGTATATATTATAGTCCAGGCATGTTTCATATTAAAGAATTCCCATAATCGAGTTCTTATCAATATTAAAGTCAAACATCGAGTAAGAAAAGAGAAGATAAATGTTTAAGTATCGAGTTAACAAAGTAGGTTCACATTGTCGATCAGACTCAATCAACACTGATCGATGAAGCCATCAGAAGATTGATTTGACTCGTTCAACGAAAATTTTCGGGTGTCTATCTTGCTTGACACTGATTCAAATTTCTATGCGATAACCTTTGAAAGTCAATAAAATTCGAATAGGGATCAAGAAGTAGAATCCATGCACTAGATATTCGTCGGGAAATGTTAGTATATAATATATAGAGAGATCAAGAAAGGTCATCATACAAATATTTGAGGTAAACGGACAGAAAGTCACAGGACAAAAGTCACAAGACAGAAAGTCATAAATTTGATAGGACAAACTAACAGTCACACTTACAATCAGTCACGCCGTTGCCGAGGAGGCATTAATTTTTAACCTTGTCCGTTCGTACGTATACGTAAAAATGTAATAATCTTATCGGGGCCTTTTATAGCTGACTAGGCGGTATCGGCTTTGCTCATTGTTGAAGGTCGCATGATGACCTAAAGTTGTTAATGTCTGTGTCATTTTGGTCTCTTGTGGACAGTTGTCTCAATGGCAATCATACCACATCCTCTGTTTTTATAAATACGTCCGTACGTTCAAAAAAATGTATCCGTTCTTTAACTTTAGTTTGCCTTAACCAAATGTAAGAATCTCACACACAATGCTTATCACCACATAACACATATCAAGTTTGAATTTTGGTCTCAATAATTTTCACCGTTCCAGAGTTATGCCTTTTACAAATATGCAAAATTGCTGAATATTTCGTTTCCTGTCTCTAACTCAAATTTGCCTCAACCAAATGTTATGAAGTTTAAAAATGCTTACTGCCACAAAACTCACATCAGGAACACACTTTTAATGTTCTTGATTTATGAGCCTTTATAACGTCTTATGCAAGCGGGGGGATTATCTGCATATGGCCCATGCACACATTCCCTATTTAGTTTTTTTAATAAGTGTTTTCTTTTTCAAAGAAAACTAATCTCAGAACTAAATTGTGACTATTTTGCCAAGTGACTTTTTGTCCGTGACTTTTTGTCTAGTGACTTTCTGTCCTACATATTTTAATGGTCAGTACTTGATAAGCTTGACTTTTACTTGATAAATAAATATATACGACGCTTGGAGCTGAATGCCATTAATCTGCGTTTTATCTGTTTTCTAGATTTATTCGAACAATACTTCTTGATCACTGGCTGACTACTGCCACCATTAATAAATCCAAACCTGACCTATATTCGACTCTACCAAACTCGATCGCCTTTTGATTCCTATACTTAACCATGCACATGCACGAGTACAAATGATCGCTACAAGACTCTATGAAAGATATCCACATAGATAGGAAGATGTGGTATGAGTGTCAATGAGACAACTCTGCATCCAAGTCACAATTTATAAAAGTAAACCATTATAGGTCAAGGTACGGTCTTCAACACGGGGCCTATTCTCACACCCAACAACAAGATATAAAGGTCGATAAAAAATTACTGGTGTTAAACCATTCAAACGGGAAAAACCAACGGTCCAGGTCTGATCTATATAAAAAAAAACGATAAACGAGAAACACTCTTAATAAGCTTTCGATCGAGGTATAATATATATTTGTTATTAGGGGCTGAAGGGTCCTGCCAGTCCATTCCATTATTCAAAATATTCATTTCAGTATTTAAAATTGGCTATTTTTCAATGTTCACGCGTAATTCGATATCTAAGTCCTTGGTTACTCCTGTAATATCCGTTGCAGAACATATTGACTATATACCTTTTGTTTCTCTTTTAATAAGCTTTCGATTGAGATATAATATATATCTGTAATTAGGGGCTGAAGGGTCAGTCCATTCCATTATTCAAAATGGGCTAACATGTTTAACCCCGTCACATTATTTATGTACATGTATGTGTCTGTCCCAAGTCAGGAGCCTGTAATTTAGTGGTTGTCGTTTGTTTATGTGTTACATATTTGTTTTTCGTTCATTATTTTACATAAATAAGGCTGTTAGTTTTCTCGTTTGAATTGTTTTACAATGTCTTATCGGGGCCTTAAATAGCTGACTATGCGGTATGGGCTTTGCTCATTGTTGAAGGCCGTACGGTGACCTACAGTTGTTAATGTCTGTGTCATTTTGGTCTTTTGTGGATATTTTTCTTATTGGCAATCATACCACATCTTCTTTTTTATATTTCCTCATTTTTACGCATGTTGTTGCATTTAGGTCCTCCGTAAACCCTCTTATGGTCATTGTGAATCAAAATATAGCATAGTGTCACAGTCAAATTTTTTTATATTTATTTCACTATTCACCGCTTCGATTTGAATAATGAAACATAAACCATTTCATTATTCATCATTCATTTTTTAATATTGAATAGTGAATAGTGAACTATGAATAATGGGCGTACTTCAGCGCGGTTCATATAGGATATATGGGTAGGCCCAAATTGAATACTAACTTTTTTGCAATCTTTATAATGTTCATGTCGTGTTTTTGATACTTTTCGTATTTCATCGAGCACCCACAAAATTGAAGGATGGCTAAAATATAGAAATAAGAAATATATTGTTTATTTTCAAATACCACAAATATCTGCCAAAGACCAAACGACGGTAAATTAAACAAACAAGTTGATAGACGGCCTTCAACAATGAGCAAAAGCCATAAAATGTAATAAATTGTTAGACAATTCAAACGAAGATCACCAACAGCCTTCGGTATGTTATGATAAAACATGATAAGACAGAAAGCAAAAAATCAGGTCCCTGAAAATTTGATTTTACCCTGAACACAGAGACTTTAATTTTACATGTGACAGAATCACGTTGTTTTATACTTCGTGCTTAGGAAAATAGACACATGCATTGCCCAGAGGCGGATTTAGAGGTTGTTTTTTTTTAAGTTGGCAGCCCCCCCCCCCAATTTTTTTTTGGTAAAACAAAAATGGTTGGTCAAACGGAATTGCCGAGGCATGATTGCAGCGTACCCCTCTTCGGCAGTCAGTGATCCTCCCCCTTATGAACATTTCTAAATCCTCCACTGCATGCATGGCAAAACAGAAAATGAAAGTCAGGAATAAAAGACCAGTTTAAAAATCTTTGTTTTCTACTAACACTGTCTATATTTTAAAAAGAATATTTAAGATAATATCTTATTTGAAAACTATTTACTAGTAGGTTTGTTTGAAATTGGTGAGAGAAAACAATGTTGCAGGGAGAATAAAGATTTTCATTGAACTTTTTATTTCACTCTAAGTCATAAGCCCTGATTTTACACATAATTTACAGTTTTATCTCAGCATGTTATCAGTAATCTGTTACATATATAAACTTTGTGGTCACACTTTCTCTATGGTTCACTAATTGTAACCAGATGTATGTTGACTAAGTAAACCTCAATGTTAAACTGTTTTTATCAGACATTGTTTTGTATAATTGGTATGTCCCTGTCCTTCCACAGGTTTCATTGTATTTTCTGCTCTCTCTGGTCAAAAATATGATGATTTTGAAAAAAAATCTGGGACTATTAGACCCCGTTTACACTGACAAATAAGATCGATCTTTGGTCCAGTGTTAAAACGGGTAAGATCGATCTTCAATCGGACTTAAAAAGTCTACCTCTAGGGGTGGTTTTAAAAAAGATCGATCATATTTGAATCGATCTTTCTTTTTGTGTAAACGCTTTAAAGATCGATCGCGATCGATCTTTTTTCAGGTGTTATATTTAGATAGGAAAATAAAAGTCAGACCGGTTCTTTTTATGTTGTAGTGTTAACGCACTGGATTAAATAAGATCGATCTTGCTTGTGCAATGTAAATGCGAACTGGGGTGAACGCGGCCCTTGTCTATTAAGATCGATTCAAATAAAAATCGATTCAGTTTCGTTGCCAGTGTAAACAGGGTCTTATACTAATAGTATAATAGTCCAGATAACATTTATAATAAGAAAAAAATACAAGATTGATAATGAAAAAACGAATATTTATTTTCTATTCCTTGTATTTCTTAATCTAAAAAAAACCATACGATATAAAATGTATGGTAAAAAAAATCTAGATAAATTTCTCATTAACTTAATGACTTCCTTTTTTTTAAAACTATTGTTGAAGTGAATTCTGGAAAAAAACAAAGATGTACCATGAACAATTATTCCAGCATCGACAAAGGATCTGATATATATATATATATATTTTCGTGCGTAAAAATTAACTCTTAAGTAGGCACGAGGTATGCATTGCCCTGCCTGTCTAGTTTTTTTAAATGATCAAACAAACTTTCAATTCCAAGTGTAATACGTAGCTGTAATTAATAGAAAACAAAAACTAGCAGATCTTGGAAAAAGGGGGAGGGCTAAACAAAAATATTGTCCTTGATCTATGGATTCATTTTTTATTTATTTTAAATTTTAGATATTGATTGAACTTAAACATACTTTGGAGTAAAGTAGTTTTGAGATTTTAGCTACCATTTATTTTACTTAAACTGCGGAGTCCTTGGGATTTTTCTGCGTGACAATTTCTTTTTGGCTTACGGTAATTCATCTTCTTGAATATTTTGTTTTCTTGGGAAAAAGGTTCTCCCTTGATGTCTTTAGCAAAGGTTTCAGGTCCAAAGTTGCATTCAATTTCTCCTGATTATAATTTTGATAGCCACCCTTGACCCTAAACAAGAAAATCTGGAATAGGTGCAAAATGAAGACTTGCTGACAAGAAACCTGTATTTGAAAGGCAATCTACTGTAACATTTTTTGCAAGTGTTTGAACGGTTTATTCAATTCCATTTCATTTTGAATATTTCATAAGTTAATATAAACTATACGAAGATTTCAATTGAAAAATTTGTTTAACTTTAAAAATCATCAGAATTAATTAATCTATAAGTAAATTTGATAATTTCCAAGCTGGAAACGTTACAAGGTTTAAAGAAAATCCATAAAATAGGTAAACAAGAATTCTGATGATTTGTGACCGTAACGAATCACCTTCACAATGTTATTCTATGAAACCCTACTATAGAAAATTCTAAAAGGTTCTATACGGAACTAGATACTAGCTTTTGATCATAAACAAGGTTCTATCCAAGTTTGGCAGAAATCAATGACAGTTTGAGAAGGTTATTATCATTTTTAAACCTTTTACCACAGAATGAATATTTGTGGAGGCCGCAACCAACTACGACGGAATGTAGGATGGCTATGTATCGCTTTTGCGACAAAAGTTGCAGGCTCGACAAAAAGGGAGAAATATTAAAAACAACAAAAATATCTGAAAAAACTGAAGAAAATAAAACATAGTAAATTAACTAACATGAGATACAAAATTTCAAGAAATTCCATAAAGTAATATGGGAGAATATTACAGCACACACAACTATATAAATCGAGATATAAATGTTGAAAAATAAACTTTAAAGTCCAAAGAGAATTTGAGCAAACTGGATTTTATGACAATATGCACATGTTGACTTTGTTTCATTTTAAGATAACAAATCCATATTTATCTAAGTACAAATGCAGTAACAGCAACACATGATTTTCAAAAACTTGAAAAACATGAACTTGTTTCAGCTACCTGTATTTACCTATCTGTTTAATTAGTATGATTGTTTTGATAAGCATTCCTTTTTGTAATAACTACTTGCACCTATTCCTTGCGGTGCATTACGTTTGCGCGCATTGCCATTACATTTGCGCGCAAAAATCATTACGTTTGCGCGCAGCTTCTCATTACAATTGTGCGCATTTATTTAGCAGGTAAACTCAGGTAAGCTTAGGCAATAACTCTTATTTATCTATAAATTTATTCAATTATTTTTAAGTAAAAGTATCCTTTCCGTAAGTCCAAGTCACCTACTCACCCACTAGGAGGTAGACGTTGGATACAAGCAGGATAAGTCGGTTGCATTATATTCTATCAATCCGATTTGCTATATAAAAAAAAAACTTCAAATGTTTGTTACTTGACAAAACTTTACAAACTAACTTGATTGTTTACAAATTTTAAAAAGATCACTATTCGGGGAACTTAGATATAGGAATATATAATAAAGTACTTGTTCACCCTGAAAAATTCGCAATGAAGTTACATGTATGCCTTAAGTTATAACAGAATTTAGCATGCACACTTTATATCAAGTTGTCTTAGAATACGATATGAACAACATATGATTGAAGTATATTTTCAAATTTAATGAATTTTTATATCATTAATATTTTATTATATACCCTTTTTTTACCTGAGTTTACCTGTAAGATAAATGCGCGCAAATGTAATCAAAAGCTGCGCGCAAACATAAAACATTTTAATCTCCAAATGCGCGCAAATGTAGTGCGCCCATTCCTTGAACGCCAACATAATTTTACAGGTAAATTGTCGGTAGATGAAAGGATTTGGCATTCAAGAATAAACCGTTTGAACAACACATTAATGTGTCATTCCGCAGCTGACCATTTATTTGGACTCCTTAATTCCATTTTTTTTTGGCATTTCTAAAGATATCTTACATATGTCTTCCTATGTAAGTCAATAAAGGCATATTGCCAAATTCCATTTCTACAAAAACTGAGGTAAATATGTCATTTGATAAATAACATGGTGTAGCTTTTGGTGTCATTTCAACGTCGCGCACGCCCTTGTCAAAATCAGTTTTATCAAAAGATAAACGAAAAATATTAATTACACCCCAAATGACTATCCCCCTTTCTCCCCTGGGCTCGTGTGGTCTAGCGGGACGGCTGCAGTGCAGGCGATTTGGTGTCACGATATCACAGTAGCATGGGTTTGAATCCCGGTGAGGGAAGAACCAAAAATTTGCGAAAGCAAATTTACAGATATAACATTGTTGGGTTGATGTTTAGACGAGTTGTATATACATTATGTACACAGCCATGTATCACCATCATTGATGGTGATCCGATGGATACATCTGTTGTAGAGTTGTCACTGACTCAGACGTACTTATAAATATATACATATATACAACTCGTCTAGACATCAACCTAACAATGTTAGATCTGTAACTTTGCTTTCGCAAATTTTTTGTTTTTCCCTCGCCGGGATTCGATTAAAACTGACGAGGAAAGGTAACACACGGCCGCTGAAAGCTTTATTATTGTGAAGCCCAGGTGGTCGTGTGGTCTAGCGGGACGGCTACAGAGCAGGCGATTTGGTGCCACGATATGTCAGTAGCATGGGTTCGAATCCCGGCGAACCCATGCTACTGAGATATCGTGGCACCAAATCGCCTGCACTGTAACCGGCGCGCTAGATCACACGAACACATGGGCTTCATTAAAATAAAGCTTTCGCTGGCCGGGTGTTACCTTTCCTCGCCAGTTTTAATCTAGCATCGTACTACAGTACATGCTATAAAAGGCATGAAGATGTTATTTTTACAGTTCAGCTAAATTATCTATATATATAGTGAAGGATCCTACAAAATAATGTAAGATACAGTCACAGAAATAATTATATTTACAAGTACGTCTGAACCAGTGACAATTTTACAACAGATGTATCTATCGGATCACCAGCAGTGATGGGGATACATGACTGTGTACATTCTGTATATACAACTCGTCTAAACATCAACCCAATAATGTTAGATCTGTAAATTTGCTTTCGCAATTGTTTTGTTCTTGTTATATATATATATAGGGCAGAACAAAAAAAAAGTGCGAGAGTAAATTTACAGATCTAACAGTTCTACCTATAACAGTTTAATACAGTTCTATCTGAAACTGGTTCTGACAGTTCTACTAAGAACAGTTTTTGGGGTAGAACTGTTCTAGGTAGAACTGTTCTAGGTAGAACTGTTCTAGGAGAGTTTACAACAGCTCGATCTATGACAGATTATTCTGACAATTCTAACGAGAGATCAGAAGTTATATCCACTGTATGATTCCAAAAGAAGGTCCTGCATTTATTGTTCCCCTTCTTTTTTTTTTTAAATCAGGTCGTCATTTTGCACTTAATGAGTTTTGAGTAAAGTTTATCAAAATTTCAGTTTTATTATTATCCCTATTAAATAATCAAATCATATTAAAACTATACTCAATAGAAAGTTCAGAAAAAGATAAACATTTTCAAAGTTTCAAATGTAAAAAAAAACTTTTTCTTGAAGCAGATTTTTTAAAAATCGAATGTCTAGCCACTATGTCCAAACGTTATTTTTGTCCATTCCTTAGGTGAAACATGTTGTATAAATACTAAATGTGCATTTATAATACAAAACTAACATATTTATAAGATACAAACTGTAAGTTCATACAAATGGTTAAATGAGTCGGGTGTTTTCACTAACATTATGACCTTACATTTTTTTTTTCGGAAAGTATTCCCTATGTCTAGCCATTATGTCCAAGGGTGTCATTTTGACGTTTCTGCACAGCGGCGTCTTTTATAAGAGGCGGATTTAGGGGGGCCAGGGGGCCCGCCCCCCCCCTTTTTTAGGAAAAAAATTGGTTGCTTATATAGGGAATCACTGAAGCGTGACTGGAGCGGGCCCCCTCTTTCTATGCGTAACGTCTTTATACTGTAAATAATGTTAATGTCAATATGTTTTATAATAGATGTATTCTTTATATAATTTTTAATGTTTAGTCTCTTGTAATTCTGTACAGAATGGCTCTCTTTTTATATTTTTATATTTTTACATTTAATGTAATGTTGTATTATATATTATTGAGAGATGAGACTTAAATAAAATATTGAATTGAATTGAATTGAATTGAATTGAATTGAATTGAATTGAATTGCATTGAAACGGCTCTATTAATTTTTAGATATTTTTTTCGACAATCAGGTCCCAAAGCAAAAACAAAGATTCATTGTAATTTAAGACTTTTAGGTATTTGAGACAACATTAAAAGACCGATATGTAGGATAAAGCAAAAATCGTAATTCTCATAATTATTAATACCGTATCTGTTCTTGTCTTGTATTGTGATTAGACTTTGGTGATTTTTTTATGACTAGATTTAAATATAGTGACATTGCAGTATTATATTTTAAGTACAAGTACTGCTTAAGTGCACACTAGGGACCATATTCACCTTGTTTTACGATCTTTTACGGTATTAATGTTTCTTCATAAGTATTGTTGAAGACCATCCCATTCCGGCAACTATCAAGATGAAGAGCAGGAACACAAACTTTGACCATTGATCATTTGTATTTTTTCTATGCATTGACTTTGTGTGCGATTATGTCCCCATACTCCTTTATTATCTGTTAAAGGGTCTCAACACGACTTAATGCAAGTTTAACCTTTCAATGTAAAAGGTCATATATGGCAATGCCTTGGTTTTTTTCTTCAAATTATTTAATACCGGGAAATATGTGACCTTTCTTTAATTCAAACCATGTCAGCTATCTAGTTTTATTTACAAGAAAACAAACTGTTTTGTATTCTTTGATATCAATTTCTAATTATCCATGCAGAAAGGACAATTTTTTTTGTGTCCACTGAGTAGCATCGCATGTTCTTAAAATATATTTCTCGCACAATTCTTGACATCGGTGGACATGCAACATTGCAAAACCACGTTTACAAATGAAAATCAACACTCAGACTATAGTCATAAAGTAGGACAATAAATGAACAAAAGACAAACCCGGAAAACAGAAGTACAAACAATAGACCATCAACTCTGAAAACTAAAAGCAAAATAGAAACATGGATAACGACAAACATCCAGGGGATACATCAGAGAGTGAAGAGAATTTGCTTCTTGCAAGACACTCTCCGTGAAAACAATTTGATATGAAAACAACCTTTTGTTTCATTTTTTTTTTTTTTTTTTTTTTTTACATGAGGCATTTGCCTCATTTGCCTCAATGTATTTACGGCCCTGTCCAAACTTTGTTTGGGAGACTTAATAATCACAAAATGCGCGCAAATGAAATGCGTCCGCATAACTTCCGCTTACGGAAAAGCGATTTATGTTGTACAAACGGGTATCATTATTTGCGAAAGAGTCGTTAGCAAAATACGACGACTGGGAAAAAAAATCCCGTTTACTTCGTGAATATTGTGAAATTTGCGCTAAAACAGCTTTTACTTTTTTTTAGTGTGCCCTTTTATACTAGTATGCGGCACATTTGGTTATTTTTTTTTAAAGAATTATCCACCCATCTGTAAAACTGTGTTGAATATATTAAAAAGAAAGACACATTTTAAAATGTATAATCTTAAATCTTTACGCTTTTCCAATGTAATGGGAGATAACTTATTTTTAAAATAAATATTTTCCTCTGAAACAGATATGATTGTTGACAAAAAGAGTTACATCCCATCATAAATATTATCAAAAAAGTAATACGATATTTAAAAAATATCTGACAAAGTGCACTGTATAGAAGTAAATTTCGTATATATATGATTATCATAAATATCAAATGAAAGAAAAATGTCAAAATGTCAAACTATATTTAGTTTATAATAAGGGGGATAATCAAAACTGCTTGTTTCTAAAAATATATTCTATTTGTGTTGTTGATATGTACATATGCACTTCGATAAATACATGTTGTTTAAACTATTCATAACTAAATTATTCCTTATAAAAGACGATAAAAATCAATCAATGAAATTTAGCCATTATCCAAGCTCTTGTTATTTGTTGTGTTTTGTATTTTCTGTTACTGGGATAAAAGATAACCAGAACGTCCATGGAAATCTGACGAAGACCTTTACTTACTTGAAAATCTCTAAAGGTTTGGGGATTTTCAAGATTTAAATATTGATTTACGTAAGTTGTAAATATTTTTTCAACGAAAGTTTCTTTTTTCTTCTTCTTCCTTTTGAACAATTATAATAAGCCCGATCGTAAAGTCGTCTTGTTTTCTTAATAACGTTTTCGCTCCATTTTATTTTGTACAACATGTATTCATATGACAGTAGTGAAGCCTTGTTGACCCTTAAGAAGAAGAATTACTTCATCATTGAAATCAAACAAGAAACATAATATAAAAAAGAAGATGTGGTATGATTGCCAATGAGACAACTATCCATAAAAGACCAAAATGACACAGACATTATAACAACTAGTATAGGTCACCGTTCGGCCTTCAACAATGAGCAAAGCCCATACCGCATAGTCAGCTATAAATGGCCCCGATAAAACAATGTAAAACACGTTACCAAAACTGGCATTAAATTTCAAATTTACCGAACAAAAATTGATCCGTATAAACTTGTTATTTAATCTAAATTAAATTTCAGTTAAATCGTCTGATATTAGTAGTTTCGATAAAAAATAAACGTATACCAAAACTGGCATTAAATTTTAAATTTACCGAACAAAAATTGATCAGTATAAACTTGTTATTTAATCTAAATTAAATTTCAGTTAAATCGTCTGATATTAGTAGTTTTGATAAAAAATAAACGTATATTTAAACGAAAAATTTAACGGTGATAAACTAGATTTAAACCTTTTAAATAACAAATTTAAACTGCTATTATTTTTCAAATAAATAACAAGTTTAATAACCCATAAATCGGAATTAAACTTAAGAAAATAAGAAATTTAAAAAAATTATTAAACTTTCATAAACTACTCAAATAATTCTTCATAAATCAGACCTTAAATTCAAAACTAGAAATTTAATTTATGAATAAACTTTGTAAACGTATCATTTCATGCAGTGTATAACAACCAGTCTAACTCAAAAGATCGGTACGAAGTACAGAAACCACTAACGTAAAAACAATAGAAACACAGCACAAATAGTGTAAGCTAGATAAAAGCCAAGTACAACTAGCACATAACTCATGTTCTCCACGGCTGAAATATATTACATGCTCTGTCCGATTGAAAAATAAACATATTTGTTAATGATCCTTATTTGAAGAAATCGTTTCGAAAAGAACTTCATGTGTCGTGAATATTTTCCGGTAAATAACATAACACGTGACTAAGTCACACTACAGGTACCTTCTTACCTTTCCCCTGGCCAAGTATGCTATTGGTGTCAAAATGTAATTACTAAACCAACATCCTGAAATAAATGTTTACATGAAAAGGGGGGGGGGGGGAGAAATGAAATTGTTATTTGAATAATTTTACTATTTCAGAAATAGTATGATGTATAGTTTCCAACCAAAAAATTATAAGCATATAAGTATATTTACATTATACGTTCAGAGCCAATGGACTTTATTTCTTGGTCTATGTTTTTTGCTGGCATGCCAGATATCATTTGTTGATTTTGTGTCAATTCCATTAACATGATTAATACGAATAACTTTATTAACACTGGTATTTCTGTCTTGACAGGGGACATTTATTTTTACCTCGTATTTATCTTTAAGATTTTAAAAATATTCGTAAATCCTTTCGTATGTTTCTTTTATCATGTTTCTTTTCTATTTCTTTCATGCTTTTGTGCATTTGTACAATCCACAGATAACATGTAAAACCTTATGCGTTCTGGAACCAAGACAAACTACATCTATGTACATACAGTTTTCCTGGTATCATGTCTTGCATTAGTGACAATATCAATACCTACTTGAAGTTTTTCATAAGCAGTAATTTCCTCTAAACGATCAGTTTCATAAGACTCTTTCACCAACTGTGACACTACCAGGGAGAACTTCTGGAAATAACTATTCAGCGTCGTCTTGCCAATGGTACCAATATCAGATGTCTGACAAAATCTTGTATATTGGTTTGGTAGTATTCCTGACATATAAAATTCCATGAGACATTCTTAAATTACAGGGCTATTTGTCTTCCATACGCGGTGAGCTGGACCAAAGTATTTCATTTTTTTCCTCACATTTAAGTTTGCATACTCCAATATGACCCTTATTATCAGTTAATTTTTAGATGTAACTGACTCTTACAAACTTTTCCATGGTTTATTACTCTTTGAATAAGGTTCTGGATTGATGTTTCGGAAGTGACACAAAGTTTCTGTTCTGATGTTTTCTCATTATATGTTGTAAAAAGAACATGCCAAGAATGGTACATTGTTTTCCGCAGCCTGATGTTGATCTTCATGTGGTTGTGTAATAATTGGTTCTTATCGTAGAATGTCATCACTTCAAATAACATGCCTTTATTTGTACATTAGTCCTATTTTGATTCCCACCACCCATTGCCTTTTAATATCATTGGTCCTTTCATATATAAAATTCCCCTCATCAACAGATCCAGAAAATTTGTATTTGTTTTCCTTCAATTGGTTTCGGTTTTTCTTTCCTCGTTTCATTCATTCTTGTAACACTCTCACTTCTATCTTTTAACTATTTTCTTTTTTTCTGAAGATTGAATATTTTCATTCATATTTAAGTGCTTCCATGATTATGAAAAAAAGTCAATTTCTAAATTTCCCTCCAAAATTTGATAACTACTGATGTTTGTCATTCCAATTTTCACTCAAAACAGGGGGGTGAATGACAATGGAATTTTATTCTAAAAACAGAAATCTGTTACTCGTCCTTTTTGTGATGGTTTTTGAGAACATTGTTTAATGTTTTTGAGCATTTATTTGTATTTGTTTAGGGGACGGTTTGAGCGCTCCAAAACATGTTAACCCCGCCACATTATGTATATGCCTTTCTCCAAGTCAGGACACTTGAGTTCAATCATTGTAGGTTCTTTATATCTGTCATATTTGTTTTCCGTAGATTGTTTTGTCCTAAATTAGGCCGTTATTTTTCTCATTTGAATTGTTTCATATTTTTCATGTCGGGGTCTTGTATAGCCGACTATACGATATGAGTTTTTTTCAATGTTGAAGGCCACCCGGTTGCCTGAAATTGCTTACATCCACCTCATTTGAACTTTGGTGGATTGTTGTCTCATTGACAATAATACCACGTCTCATCTTTATATGGAAAATGTTTGAATATTTAACACTAAAATAGGCGTTTTTTTCCCCCAAAATAATGCTAATATATATTTCCAGTTGATGTACAGTTATATTTGTTTCTTAAAGCTTTGCATTGTTTTGATAATTTAAGCTTAGAACTTGAAATATTCTCTTTTTATATACCTTATATGGCGTGATTTTTTTATTTTAAAATTTGGAAACCCTTGTATTTCGTCGGTTTTGATTAATTCTCTTTCTCGAAGATCATTACATGGTCTTGATTCTTTTATTTTGATCGATAGGTTAAGTTTGCTGTCACTTTTCAGAAAACGATTATGTGGGTAATTATAATATACTAATTATCTTATTTCTTTTTATATTGTTCTATTTATAAAAAAAATGTATGAAATGCTGCTGAAATTTAATACAACATTCAGTTTTTCTTCTTTACTGATGTTCTATTCTTTTCAATATCAGGATCCTATGTTTGACACCTGCCTTGGAAATCCCTGTAAGTCTGGAGAAGTGTGTGAAACCAAAAAGGATAGAAGTGTGTTTTGCGTCAAGGATCAAGGTAAAACGAGTATTTATGCAAGAAATACAATAAATTCAATAGTTGTATGCCCAGCCTACGATAGTAGGTTGTCCATTTGTCTGTCCTTCGTTCGTCCGCTTTATCGTTCATTTCTCCGCCTGTCATACGTTCGTCCGTTATTTCGTTCGTCCAGTATCAAGTTTTTGGTAAGAATAACATAGGGAGATGTGTAATGAATGACCAACAATGAGACAACTATTCACCAAAGTTCAAACTAAGCGGATATAAGCAACTTTAGACAACAATACGGCCTTCAACAATGAGAAAACCCCATACCGAATTGTCGGATATAAAAGGACCCGACATGATAAATACGACAGAATTTGATTTAGAAAACTAACGGCCTAATTTATAATAAAACAATATACGAAAAACAAATATGACAGACATGAACTAACGACAACATCAATTTGTGATAATATTGCAAATGAATACTCAATGCAAGAACTCTTCAGAATCGCTTGCTCACGAGTTGTATTGTTACAAAGCTTCTCATACCGGTTATATTTCTTTCAAATTGTAAAATTATCTGACAGAATTATGAAGTCAACACTTAACCAGTAGTACAACACAAATTAGTTGACCCATACCATCTGCCTTTATCGCAATTAAACAAAAGACATCTTGTCGTGTATCTTAGATCGTAAGAAGTAGCACATTCTTCTGATCTGTGAAATAACCGATTATGCCTTATTCAATATTGATTTTTTAAGGATGTAGTTAGGTGAAATTAAAAAAAAATAAAAAAAAATAGAATTTAGAATTGATACTTCAAGTAAAAGGAGCATTACTAAAAGTACAAAATATAAGCTATACAAATATAGACTTCTAACTCGGACTTTTACGTTATATTTAGCATTGGCATTATTTGGGTCTCAAATCGTATGACAAAATTTAGAATTTGCTCAAATTTTGGCAATGACATATTGCAGTCTTCTATAAAAAAGAAAAGTATTTGATTTTGGTTAAAATTTTTTACCCTGTATAGTAGGGAAAAAATCAAGTAGTCCGAAGATCTGACACAAAATCATAAACCTCACCTAAGTACATCCTTACGAACGACGGAAATAGAATGCAAAGGATGTCAATGTTTGGGGTTGATCTTGTGTTTCTCCGTTCATTATGGATTCACGAGTTTAAACATAAAACAGATAAACTGGTTGCATCTCTGTTATAGACACTAACCAGTCTATTTTAGAAATAGTAAGCCCTTTATATCAATTAGATGTAAAATACATTATTAAGTGTGGACCAAGGGAGTTTTTCATCAACATGAGATATGTCGGTGTTGTAGTCTGATTTGTACAATGTTGTATCGACAAACCATGTTCAGGAGCAATGTACTTTTATCCTTTGAAAGAAGCCTATATGTGAAGTAAAAACCAGTGTGTTCGTTTTGCATTTTCATGGCGTTGTGTTCTGTGTCCATCCAAAGTGATAATCTGCATTTGTATAAATCGAAACTTGGCGATAATATGGACTATATGCACAATCATTTACCATAGGTCTTTTAAGAGCCGATTCGTCAGTAAACCATGCACTTTTACCTAATAATTTCATATTTGGCACATTGGTACACCTTAGTATAAATATAAATAACAGCACAACATTTTATTTAAAACATTGAACTAATTTTAAGTTTTTTTTCTGCGCCATCATTTTACAGATGAAATAGCTTTAAAACAGCAAAAACAAGAAACGTTTCTGCATATTTTGCTGCTTTAAATAAAAAAGTATGTCAGCAAAAATATAATAGTAATAATTGTTTCCAGAAATGCATCACGTTATGTGTAAGAATACAATGTACGTATAATTAGCAATGCTGTCTATAAAGTGTATTTATATTCGTTCAGTTCCAATATGTCTTAATAGTGGTGCGGCTTAGTACCTCAATTTGACACAATCCTGCAAATGATGATACAATCATAGGATTTGGCACATACGTTCTTTAGGGTGTACTTGAGCATATAGTTTGATAGTATATTAGAGAAAACTCAGCCGCAGAAGACTGCGTAACAGGAGCATATTTATATACACAATATTAATTACAACATAGTTCATCATACAAACATAATACATTTTTAAATTATACATCTTCAAAAATAAGTTTGTGTTTATTACAGTTTTAAATTAGACAAGCATCTTTTCTACCTTTTGAATAAAAATTGACAGCTTAGACAGCACATTACTATTACTATATTTAAGCATGCCAAGTACTTTTTTTCATTTGGATATTTTAAATAATATGGAGGTATGAACTTCCCCCTTAAATCCTTAACTTCATAGTTGGTACATTTACATATATAGTGGTATACATCTCCAAGACCAGCTTTACAAAGTGGACAAATCCTCTCATTTCGTGGTACATTTCTCCATCTTCCTGTTTCGATGGGAAACTTTGTATTACATACCCTTAATTTACATATGTTTACCCTATGACCCCGCCTTAATTTTAACAGATATGGTTCCAAGCAAAACTCTTCTTTAAAGTGTAGATATATAAGAGGGGTAGCCAACACATTTTTTCACGGCGGCTATCTTGAATTTAAAATTGATATCATTTTGCTAAATATTTGAAATTTAAAAAAAACATTTCAAATACAACAATATGACATAAAAATATGTAAAACAGACAACAATTATAAAAATTAATCACCACTCCAGGTTAGGGTTGTAAAAGTTCATACGATCGAGTTAAATAATAGTGGTAAGGATATGCTGTAAAAAATTTCGTTTGGTATATAGTTAATTATTTGAGACATACAGGAAGGTCGATTTATGTATTAATCTACCATATTTACCCGATACTAACAGCTACATGATCACAATGTTGTACAAATCTGGTTTAGCGTACATGCATCTACCAGAACATTTTTTCTTTCATCCACATTTTCCTCCTGGCAGGATTCTTCAATGGCAGCTTACTTTGTCCAATTTTAATAGCACTTTTAAGTATTTAATTAACCTGAATTCGGGTAATCCATGCAATTAAAAGTTTGCCTACATTTAGCCCGATCGTTCATTCAGTATCATTTATTAACTCCCGTGGTGATGTACACGTTTCAGAGGAATACATCCCTCCTCCTTGTCTCAGTTCTCTCGCGTAAGAACATCCTGTCGATTCAGCTACGACTCCATGACTTAATAATTGGGCCAATCAAGGATAAATTGGTAGGGATGAAATTCGCAAGTCTTAACGGGGCCTTTTATAACTGACTATATGCGGTATGGGCTTTGCTCATTGTTGAAGGCCGCACAGTGACCTTTAATTGTTAATGTTTGTGTCATTTTGGTCTTTTGTGCATACCACTTCTTCTTTTTTTATAAAGTAGTTTTGAATTGATTTTTAAATTTATGTGTACATTTTTTTTTACATTCTGAAGCAACATTTTAAAGATATATATCACTACAATTTTTACAAGGTCCTGATTCACATGTGATTTTAATGTATTTTGAACAAGATTATCCTGGCCAAGGCATCCGCTAGCCAAGGGTTACGATCCACTCCCTTCCTTTTCATCCACGGCAGATAAAGCCAACATTTGTGATAACTATGGTATGCCATCTATCGGTTGATTAAAGTCGCGACCATTCTGAATTCATTTTTCTTTACCAATGGTAGCACTTGAAATCTCTTCAGTGTGGAGGTGAAAACGTGGAAGCATCTAGAGTTTACAAACTTGGTGAAGCAGGAAACGAAAATATACGATAAAATCTCCAACATTTTTGCCGAAACATACACAGGAACTTCTATAAATTGATTAAGAACATTTACATCGTCACTTAATATCGTCGTATGTTTCGAGGGATAATGATTCCCTTCACAATTAGCACGTGTCAATTGCTACATTTTCTACATTTACACGTTACAAAGAAAATGATTAGCCTGTGTCTCCAAAATCTATCTTAATCCGCCAAGGATTAGCGAGAGGAGCGGATCTTTACCCTTGGCTAGTAAAGAAGGACCAAGTAAGAACTGAAAATAGAAGGGATATGTAATAAAGTCCTGTCCTGCTAAATGTTAAACATGTTGAATTTTTTTTTGATATTCTGGTCTATAAATTCAATTTAAACATTTTTTTTTAAAGCAGAAAATAAATATTCTACTCTGGTTAATACATGTAGCTTGATATTTAATATTCTGTCCTTAGCTGGCAAGGATATAAAAGATTTTGACCATTCTATCCCTTCCCGCGTCCCTTTTTGTCAGAACCAAATGGTCGTCCCTTTACCCTGTCCAACATAGAAAAATGTATATAAAAGTGATATTATTTGTTTGCAATTTGCCATAGGAAATACATACGTAGTCTTAGAACCAGGCGTAAATGAATATCCACATGCTCCTTTACCCCCCTCCTTTTTTAATTTAGAGTCCCCTAATTTCAGATTGACCGTCAGGAACAAATAAAAACTAAGATTTATACCTGTTCCTACTGAAATAACTCGTCCGGTATACAGCCCATTAAGAAGGGTGAAGATCCTCGGTTAGCCTTGACTTTGCTGGACGAGTGTTGGTCGGGATGTTGACATCTTGCTTGACTATTATGCCAATGAATTCTATGAAAGTCCCTGTACTTCGGGCATATTCAAAAACAAGATCATGTTACAACCATGGGAAAATAAACCACTCATAGTCTTATATAGAATAAGGAGTCTTGGTGAAAATTCGCCAACATAGTTTTCAGAATTATTCAGCATATGGTAAAATTTGGGGGTAATTTGCTAATTTGCATAGCGGCCATTTCGCCTTATCATGACGGCAGCCATTCCAATAGGATTATATAAGCCCTTTTAATAAAAATGTCAAAATGCAAATTCCTCTGTCAAATGAACAATTTGTTGGCATATAGGTGAATTGTACATGTTTTTAGGGTTCTGATCGTGTACAAATGAACATTGTCTACTCTGAAATATTTGGCCTTTTTAGTTTAAAAATCGGAAGCGTAACTATTTTTTAATTGCTATATAAGATCAACCAGGAACAGGTCTTGCAAGATATAAGCAAATGAAAACCATATTATTAAAATCATGTATGAAAAACACGGTTTTATGTCCGGGCTCCTTGCAATGTGCCAAATCTATTAATTTTTCATTTTTGATTGATCACAACATAGAAAAATTGATGTGTTCCAGCTATCTTTACTCTTAAAACTCAACTATCCTTTTAAAAATGCGTCTGGGTCTTTCTTAAAATGCATCAAAAGGTTGGATTTTTCCCATGGTTTCATTATGAATTAATGAGACGATTACTAAAAATAGATACGATATTTGGAAAAACTAAATGGTAAATTCTTTTATTTTATGTCAAAGATTAAGATGTTGTATCAGAATTTGTCAAGTTGTGATTGTTGATTTGGACGATTTTCTGAATATTGCATGGTTTTCTGGCGGATTGACTCTTAAGATTTAACGTCTTTACATATCTGTCCCTGAAATAGTTCCTTCTTTCTAAATTTGATTATTCCATTTCCTTTCCGACGTACCTTATTTATATAGATTGTGTTCATTAAAGTTATCTATCAAAATGTTAAACGTTTAAAAACGGTACAGAGTGCTTCGTTGTATCAAAGTTACGTCAGTGTCTATGAAGGGGGTATTTCTATAGAAAGGAAATAACTTTTACAGACGTCAGGTCGTGATTTTAAATCAATTCCAATTTATATAATGATGTAATCATAATTTTATTTCATATGAAAAACAGGACGCATTAAACATTTCCCATCTAACAGTAAACAATAGACATCTAATCATGCTGAATTAGATGTTATCCACATAAACAAGATAAATCTTTCATACTATTTAGTACCGATTAGCAGGTTGTCTGCACATTAATATCGTCAAATATCAGCTGCGAGTCATAATATGACGCTTTTTGTAGAGTGAGCGCAGCGAACAAGATTAAAAGGCTTCATATTGTGTCGAGCAGCTGATATTTTTCAATATCAATAAGCATACAACCAGATAATCGATTTATCGGGTTATATTTGCGAAATTTTCACGATAGAAACAAGTAGTTTTTTTTTTGGTTTCACAAACAAACCGGAAAATAACTTGATAAGTTCGTGTCAAACTTATCAACGTCGTTTCATATATTATGACGTCGGTGGTATGTCCAGTTCAAAGTTTTTAAGGCCGGGTCAATGTATTTGGTGTCACAAAGCCGTGATATGCAAATTTATTAAGAGTTGAGCAAAGTGATACAGACAGAGGGACGACCAGTATGATAAAATATAAGTACGTAGATTTCATAGACAACCGTTGTAAACATAAGATGGGTATGTATGATCCCTTGACGTATATGTATGTCTATCCATTGATTTATTATCTCCATAAAATTGGACCCAATTGGTCCAATTAACATTGTATAGTGTATGTAACCATATCAAATGAAGCAAAAAATGAATACTTTACTGAATGTTTCATAAAATTGTACTAATTATGTAATTTCTACATTTTAGAAAATATGCAAGTAGGAGATTGTACTGAATGGTTTGAATACAAACGCAAAAGTGGAATATATACAATATATCCTTCCAAGTCCGACGAGGGGGTAAAGGTGTTTTGCAACATGACAAACGGCGGCTGGACGGTATTATATTATGTATATACAACAATATGTTTTTTTCTGAAAGTCAAACATGTCAAATTCTTTTCAGTATTCTTCCCAATATCATTCATTAATATAAGTTGATAAAGCGAAAACGGTTACAATGATTTTTTTTTCGAATGGACATGATTTGCTATAACATTTGTGTTTCTTTAACGAAAGAAAATAGTAATGTAAAAGTATATGAATCCAATTAACCATGAATATGAAAATAAGGAGAGGTTTTAGAGTTCCAATGAGACAACTATCCACCAAAATTCAAATGAAATTGATATAAGCACTTATATGCAACTGTTCGGTCTTCAACAATGAGAAAAACATATTCAGTATAGTTGCCTATACAAGACCCCGACAGTAAAAATATGAAAACAATTCATTTAAAAACACTAACGGCTTATTTATAACAAATTTTTTTTACAAAAAATGAAACAAACATGAACCAATTACGACAACAACTGAACTATTGAGTTTATAATTCTGTAAACACATGCATGATATTGTATAATAATAAATCCACTGTCAAGCCAAGACACATAAGTCCTTTATATGCATAGAAAACTGCATACAAGAGGCGACAGATATAAAAAGAACATTCGGTTTCAAAGAGATTAACTTTTCAAAACACTACTTTATATTGATAGCGGACTCATGAAGGAATCCAAAAAGCAAAACAAATATATAGGTCACCGTGCTTGTTTTCGAGATATTAGCCATTGAAATTTTGGCGGGAAAATATTCTCTCTTGACTTTTCATAGCTTTATCATTGACAAGTTTAAGTTCTCAAAAACTATTAAAAAAAAATTGAAATTTTATAAGATTTTTACAGATGACTTATCATTATACATGTACAAGATTTTCAAAAAGAAAAATAGGGGTCACCGGGCAATGTTTTTCAAGGCATTCAAATGGATAAAACCAGAGGACTCCTAAAATCTGACAAAAAAATCAAAACATGACAAGCCAGTCTACTTAAAACGTATAAGTCAAAGAGAACCTGACCACACGATGAGAAAACGATAGATAGCGAAACGTAAAAAATAAGTCCATAAACACTAGATACATGTAGAAACTGAGCATGTCTATCTTAGAAAGTAAAATTTAGAAAATCATTGTCATTTGGTGATGCCATATTTAAGAACAAGATAACCCGATTATGGTTACTATCGTTTGGACATATCTGACACAGATATTTTATAAATGTCTACCATGTCAAGATGGCATCCGTAAAATCTTTGAAGAAATTACACCAAGTTGTACCATATGAAACCTTCGGTGCAAGTTCTTCCTTGCAAGAAACAGCCCTGTACCCCGAACTTGGTTAAAGAAAACACTTGATCTTGAATATTGAATCAACGTTCAAACCTATGATCTCGTTGGATAAAAACCGCATATTTAATACGTGAGCATTTAACAAATTTCTTTGTAGAAGGGTCTAAATACAGCACAAACAACATTTTCCGAAAGACCAAAAGAGTGAAAACATATATTTTTAACAAAGCACATTTGACTGGTAGGTCAAACAACTGATGTTCTTAAACCTGCTGACTCCCATCGACGATTACCAAATGAATTGATCACAAGGTGTAACAAAATGGATTCCTATATTTAATACCAAGTAAAAACAATAACTTGCGGCAAAGATGGTAAACCACAACATGAAGTGTTAATTTGTTTACATCATATCCGAATTTCGACAATTATTGTCTCTTCAGTGATGTTATGGATCGATAAGTATTTGGAAGGCCATTTAATTTACCTCAATTTAGGATAGACTCTTGAATGTTAAACTGTGTAAATAGGATTAACGGATTATATTTGATACTAACACAGTATGCTTACTGAAAAAGAAAGTAAAGTAGTTGTCTCCAAACTCATATACGCATAATTTATCAAATGACAGCTTAATTAGAATGTCGCGACGTACCACTTACAATATTTAATTAAAGTTTAAGCTGTTCTCGAGAACAGTTAATAAGATGTATAAATTTTTCAAGACAACATATCAACCGGCATTAACGGTTATTGCAAAAGGTTAGGATCAAGTTTTAAAATCTTTAGAAACGAAATCGGACAAAAGTGGACATTTTCCATAATCATGTGATTACATGTTTTCTAAAAAAAGTGTGTATTAAGTATGAGTTGTAAAACTAACTAATTACTTGAATATATGTATTCACTGGATAAGTTCCCGTGTTATTCAGTGACTAATTCACAGGGAAACTCTGCAAAATGCTGTATGTCGAGTAAATTGTCATAACAGCAAAGAAAAGTGAAATATTTTTTAGAGAAAAAAAAATTACATGTATAATAAAATCAATGACAATCGTGCTGTATCAGCCATCCCGGATGATGTCGATAGCAGTCACAGTTTCAAAGGCCTAATCAAACCTTTAGTCTGTATGACGTCACGTCATTGATTGCACTCACGATTGCAAATTCTTTATTTCACCCTTTATCTGCATTTCGTCGGGTCACAACTCACGCAAAAACATCTACTTCTCGTATATACTATTGCAGAGCTCTTGGAATTATTTTGGTGTCTCGGGTTGATACTGATGTGATGTCGAAAAAAAACATATGATATTTTCTATGTATCATAATTTTCCTTAATCTTCTTTCAGGTCATAATTGTTTTTATGGTATTTACTCTAGGAACGTTCTTTTCAAGAATTTTAATTCATTTGAATTGTGAAGGTATTTTAACATATTTTTTAGAGTTTCAACATAAATATGCTATACATATACCGGCAATACCTGTAGTTCAGTGGTTGTCGTTGGTTCATGTCTGTATTATTTGTGTTTTCGGAAATTGTTTTGCTATAAATAAGGCCGTAAGTTTTCTGAATTGAATTGTTTCATATTCTTCATGATTGGGCCTTTAAAAACCAACTATACGATAAAAACAAAATTATCGATGTTGAAGGCCGTTCGGTTGCCTCTAATTGCTTACACCCACTTCAGTTGAACTTTGGTGGATAGTTGTCTAATTGGCAATCGTACCACATCTCCTTATTTCTATAAAGTTAAACAAATTGCGACTGATCTACCAAATGCTCGTCATTACATCACACGAAAATAAAGTTTCAGAGCCAAGCTTTTAATTGTTTCTTAATTACATAAAATATTTTAATCTAATGTCTAGTTATAAAGATAAATACTTATAGGTTATTCAAAGAAGAATAGATGGAAAAGAAAACTTTCATAGGAACTGGGTTGAGTATGAAAATGGATTTGGTGACCTTCAACACGAGTTTTGGCTTGGTGAGTATTATTTGCGTCAAATATATGTTTATGTACGTTTGTCAAATTCTATGAAACAGTTGCAGATCATTTTTTTCTTTCGGAGTGAATTATCGATCTTTGGTAGAACGATCTGCTCATCAAAGATAGAATAGAACGCGGATGGTACGTGCGGTGTTTGAGCTCATGTCCTCATGCTTGACAGGCTAGTTATACTATAGGGGCTATCGCCCCTAGTTTTTGGTGGGGTTCGTGTTGTTTATTCTTTGGTTTTCTATGTTGTGTCATGTGAGCTATTGATTGGCTGTTTGTCTTTTTATTTTTAGCCATGGCGTTGTCAGTTTGTTTTAGATGTATGAGTTTGACTGTCCCTTTGGTATCTTTCGTCCCTCTTTTATACTGTAGATAAAATATTTCGAACACTTATCAGCAACTGAGGCCCAACACACGAAAGAAGAATGTTTTCTACTGC
Source organism: Mytilus trossulus (assembly GCF_036588685.1). NCBI lineage: Eukaryota > Metazoa > Mollusca > Bivalvia > Mytilida > Mytilidae > Mytilus > Mytilus trossulus. Next base: position 62,051,870 of record NC_086381.1, on the reverse strand, counting down.
ATGGAATTTCCTCATTTAGTTAAAACAACAGTTAATTAATATAAACTTTTTTCAAAACTCATAAAAATGTTTAAAAGAAATAAAATGAGACGGAATCGCGTGAACTCCGATCATAGACATGATAAGTTTTTTAACATAAAACTCTGTGTATATTACGTCAAAGAATAAATATACAGTACAACTTTTTTTCGCGTTTGTTTAACTTTCGCTATATTTGCAGCAGATACAAAACCGCGAAGATTTGACGCAGAGTGAATTGATCTGCATAATCTAAGATGTATCGTTGTTTCAAAGTTTCATACATTATATATACAATTAATGTTCGCAGCATTTATATTCAAACCCTTTTCAACTTAAAGGTTTATGAATATACTATTGAAAAATTAGACTTATTCGTTGATCGGCAAATAACCAGAATGTGCATATTAATTTAGAATATAGCAAAGTAGTTTCGATTAATGAAATTGTAGGATTTGATGTTTCATAATTTTAAAAAACGAATGTAAATTAGGTTTAAAGTAAGATTTATCCTATTGTTCAACTCTACTTACAGCTCAACCAAAAGTTTCTATAAATGCGTTACAAATGCTTCGAAGCACATTTATCAGCTTGAAAGGATTAGCGATTAAGTCTGACAAAGAGTTGAACAAAAAACAAGAAAATAAAAAAAAATGCAGTAAAATAGGTGTCGTTTATGTTATTATGAGAATATTTATAACTTCAAAATTACAATAAAAATAAACAATATCAAAGCAATGCAATTAAATTTTAAAAGTTTTAAATTTTAATATAACGTGAATATTAAGCTAATACGTTTTCTAAAACTCAGATTACTGGATCCGCTGTTGAAAAGAACAGTTATTTTCAACGTTATGATACATTTAAAAAAAAATGCATGCATTTTATTGAACTTTTGAATATATATATATATAACATCGTTAGGTTGATTTTCTAGGCACTTTATACATATTCTTTATCATAAGAAATCCGATGGATAAGGTATAATTTGCAGTTGTCACTACACACAGGCAGACATATACATATATTTACAGTGATTGTATGTTTCTTAAAATAGATTAGCATCCTGTATTTATACTGAAGAGTAGATGATCATTTCTGTACACTAACAATAATATATATATATATATACAAAGCATTTTATTTGAACATTTAGTTTTAGTTAAGCACTTATAAGAATGAAGTAGGGTTTAAGGTAAAGAGCTGGACTACAATATAAGTTGTCGAATACAATCTAGTTGTAAATCAAATTTTGAATTTATTGACTTGAACTGTAAATAAACAAACATATAACTCTTCACTTCAATATATAATGATTTACATTCATACTCACAATATGGAAACTCATACAATTCCTTCAGTTTCATCTTCTCTGTTGTTGAATGTCTAAACAGCAGTTGATTATAATTTCAAAAAATAAAAGAAAGTCCTTACATCACTTCAACGAATCAATAAATGTCTTAAACAAAATCAGGCATTAATCATAAAACATTATATTGACAATGAAATTCTTGAAAACAAATGAAGCTTTCATTTAAGCCTTGAGGACTTTACAATATTATAAGTTTGCCAGAGAATGATCATTTATTTCGTCATGAAGTACTTGCTAATGCTCGTTCTTAATCATGAAGAAAGAGAATATCATTTTTTTACATATACCTATACTATTGTTTACTGGCAGTTCAAAACAAAGAATTTCTGTAACTGAGATACAAACTATATTTTTACCTTGTAGCAAATTTATTAGCGTGACAGGATTTCTATTCAAAATCTATCAAAATATTTTTTGTAACTATAATATATGATTCCCTATATTTAAGTTCGAGTGAATATAAAAAAAAAAAACTGCAATACTCTGACTCAAATTTAAAAAAGCCCAGATATAAATCTGATCTAGATTATAGAGATCTATGAGTTTGACTGTCCTTTGGTATCTTTCGTCCCTCTTTTTTAACATCTACATTATAGGTAACCAAAACTAAATTTACTACATCCGCAGATTTGGTAAGAAAACTAATATCAAATGTACCAATACAATGACTGCTGAAAATAAAGATTTCCCGTGATACAGATTATTCCTTATTTTCATTTTTGAATGATTACTCCAAACTCTCATATAACCTGGCAGAACGAAAAAGTATTTGAGGGACATTGGATTTGGAAAAAAATGGCTGCATTTCAAATTTGAATCTGAACTGTAAATGCACAAAAGTTAAGTCCTTGTTCAAGAAATAGACGATTAACATTCATACTCACAATAAAGTTACATATACACTCTCTATATCCGGATAGCACTACCAATCTGTACTGTTAAATCATTCAGTGTCTAAAACATAATTTATCATATTTTTCCAAAGAGTAATGCATTCCTTACATCACTAATTTTTTAAGAGGTCATTTGAGCCGCTAGCAATTTACAATATTCTAAGAATGTATTAGAATAACAATCCCTGAATAACGCTCGTACTTAACCATTAAGAATGGGAATATCATTCTCTTACATAAACTAAGATATCTATTTTCATAATACAAATGTAATTAAATTGGTCAATCATACATGTCAAACCTTGTAACAACATAGCAATCAGGGACTGTTCATTAATGTACCTTAACGACTGTCAATTGATTGTTGTCAAAACCCAACATTTTGCACACAATGTAAAAACAATGGAGAACAATCACAGTTACACAGATATTTGCATAAATGCTTTATCATACAATCACAAAAAAAATCATAACGTTAATTCTTAGTATGCCGCATTGTACAGGATTTACTTTCCTAGAATATTGTCAGAATTATGTGTGTTTTAGATTTTTGTTATTCGTATTTATTTCTCATCGAGTCTATGTCTATTTTGAAATGAAGCTTACATTGCGTGCACCGTAATGCACTACAGTAATGATTTTCGGGGTGTATTTTCCAAAAAGCGAAAATAATAAGGGTGAAGAAGTGAACTTGTCCATTTTGTCACACAAAAAATACCCGCTAAACAATATATCTGATTTTTGATTTAGATAATGTTTTGACAAATTTTCGTCCTGAAGTGAACATATCACCAAAAACGGAGATGAATTCATGCATATTTTATAATTTATATCATGATTATGGTTAACTAACAACAATATAGTTTAATGTAATTTTATCAATTCCTTTAAATAATGACGGACTCCCAATATGATACCAAACATTTGTGCAACCTGTACTTTATTTATTTTTTTTCATCAAGGTAACATATATTTACATCTTCTAACCAAAAGTGGAGCGTATAAACTACGGATAGAACTGGTTGGCTCCGACGGCATAAACGTTTATGCTGAGTACATCAGCTTTGTTGTGAGTGATCCAGCAGGAAGGTATAAATCAACATTTACAGGTTACAGCGGAAATGCAGGTATGTAATGATTCCTTTGTTAACATTGGTTATACAAAATGGATTTTCGTCGGAGGATCCAATTCAAATGAACAATACTCGCTGGTTGCAGTGTTGCATATCTGTTTTTCGTTTATTGTTTCATATTAAATCAAGTCGTTGGTATTTGCGTTTCAGTTGCTTTACTCTTTGTCATATTGGTTGTTGTAATATTTCAACCAAACCAACCTTGAACTTAAAAAGAGAGGGGCCTAATACCAAACCAAACTCATAAGTGAAAAACGGACTAATATCACTACAAACTGCTCAGAGTCTGAATTGACCAGTTTTTGTGCTCGACCAGTAAAATCGAGCACACATTTTACTCGAATAGTCTCGACATTGTCTCGACTGGACTTAACTGTACTTAAGTGTACTCAACTAGGTCTCGACTTTACTTAATTAGTTTGAAAAGGTCTTGACCAAGGCTCGACCTGTCTCAACCTGTTTTGACTAGTCTCGACTCAGTCTGAACCAGTCTCGATCTGTCTCGACTCAGTCTGAACCAGTCTCGACCTATCTCGACTAGTCTTGACCTTCAAATTTAGTTTTGACTGGTATAAAGAAGCCCATCTAACTGAATTAAATATTGATCTTACAAAATTCAAGCTTATTAGGTTGTTTGATTACTGGCCGTGAAATAAAAAAAAACATTTTTTACAATAGGTAAAAATAAAAATTATTATATAAATTCAGATAGGCATCTTTAATTTTTTTTATAACTTTTTCAAATCAACTTGGATTTTGATCAAACTATGCAGCTATCTTAGATATATATCAAGCTAACTGAATCCCATTTCATTTACTTTTTTGTTGTTTTGCTGTAAAACTTAAGAATTAAAGTAATGTTGGTAAAAAAAAAGCTAGGATTTGCAATTTCGGACAAAATAGAGATAGTACACTTGATTTTTTTTAATAACTTTTTCAAATCAACTTGGATTGTCATCAAACTATGCACCTATCTTAGATATATATCAAGCTTACTGAATAATTCCATCTCATTTGCTTTTTTGTTGTATCGCTGTAAAATTTAAGAATTAAAGTAATGTTGGTTAAAAAAGCTAGGATTTGCAATTCGGACTAAATAGAGCTAGTACACTTTAATTTTTTTTTAAACTTTATCAAATCAACTTGGATTGTCATCAAACTTTTCAGCTATCTTAGATATATATCAAGGTTACTGAATCCCAGGTTATTTAGCTTTAAGTTGTATTGCTGTCAAATTTGAGAATTAATATATTCTAGGTAAAAAAGCTAGGATTTGCAGTTTTAAAAAACTAAAAAAAGTACACTTTAATTTTTTCATAACTTTTTGAAATCAACTTAGTTTTTCATCAAACACTATAACTATCTTTGCAATATTCTTGCTAAATATCTTACTAACCCATAAGTTGTTATTTAGTTTGGTGTACTTCTGTCAAATTTAAGAATTTAATTAATCTACATGTGAAAAAAATTAAAGTGTACTATCTTTCTTTTTTCAAAACTGCAAATCCTAGCTTTTTTACCTAGAAATATGTTAATTCTTAAATTTGACAGCAATACAACTAAAAGCTAAATAACCTGGAATTCAGTTAGCTGGATATATATTTGCGATAGCTGCATAGTTTGATAACAATCCAAATTGCAAATTCTAACTTTTTTTACTGAGATGTCTTAAATTCTTAAATTTTACAGCTATACAACAAAAAAGTAAATGAAATACGATTAAGTAAGCTTGATATATATCTAAGATAAATGCATAGTTTGATGACAATCCAAGTTGATTTGAAAAAGTTATTAAAAAAATTAAAGTGTACTATCTCTATTTTGTCCGAATTGCAAATCCTAGCTTTTTAACCAACATTACTTTAATTCTTAAATTTTACAGCAATACAACAAAAAAGTAAATGAGATGGGATTCAGTAAGCTTGATATATATCTAAGAAGATACCTGTATAGTTTGATCAAAGTCCAAGTTGATTTGAAAAAGTTATATAAAAAAAAAAAAATGCCTATCTGAATTTATATAATGATTTTTATTTTTACCTATTGTAATTTTTTTTTTTCACAGCCAGTAATCAAACAACCTAATAAGCTTGAATTTTGTAAGATCAATATTTAATTTAGTTAGATGGGCTTCTTTATACCAGTCAAAACTAAATTTGAAGGTCAAGACTAGGCGAGACTGGTTCAGACTGGTTCAGACTGAGTTGAGACTAGTCGAGACAGGTCGAGACTGGTTCAGACTGCGTCGAGACTAGTCAAGACAGGTCGAGTCAGGTCGGGCCTTGGTCAAGACCATTTCAGACTAATTAAGTAAAGTCGAGACCTAGTTGAGTACACTTAAGTACAGTTAAGTCCAGTCGAGACAATGTCGAGACTAGTCGAGTAAAATGTGTGCTCGATTTTACTGGTCGAGCACAAAAACTGGTCAATTCAGACTCTGAGCAGTTTGTAGTGTATGCCTATTGCAAAAGGCGAAAAACGACAGAAAAAAAACCAACAAACAACAGTCTATTAAACACAACACAGAACAATATAGACTGAGCAGTACGAACAAAAAAAAACGGTGGTGATCGCATATACTCAGAGTAGGTCAGGAAATAATTCTCCACATGCGAAACCCTTCGTGTTACGAATATAAGTTCAAATCGTATGACAAGTCTAATATGGTAAGCCAAATTCGATGAAAAGACAAATGGAATTAGGGTTACGATTTTTAGAACTTATCCGTTGTTATCTGTATAAAACAGTGTACCCAAATGGTCGACCAACTCGTAAAAGAAAATACAATTAATTCCTTTATGAAATAGTCCATTATTATCGGATGCTATCTAATGTCATCAATTGAGTATTGGTTTGTTTTCAATATCGATACGGGGGACTAGTTCTTTGTGAAATCCGGGTATTATCTTCAGGGAAAAATTCCGGAAATCTGAAGCCGAATGAACAAAGTCAAAGCGTTATATTTATTTTCCTAATCCTTTCGTTAATCAAGATGATAATCGCCACAATTAAAATTTTTCTCACAAAAGGCCAGCAAAAACCCTACCTTATTTGCAATTTATTTTGTGGGCACCTGTTATTCAATTTGCTATGATAAATTGTCTTATATGCCTTTGTTATTTGGAAACATACTAAGCTAAATTCTTTAAAAAAAAAAAAGGCGTGAAATTGATAATTACACAACTTTCTGGAATGACCCTCATCTTGCACACATACTCATTACTCTTGATTGCCTAAAACAAATCAAACCAGGGCAATCTTGGAAAAGCAACCGAATTAGAAGTTTGTGTCGAGTTTATAAATTGAAAATTTACCATTTTGTTAAAAGTAAAAGAGCAGAAATGTGGAACTCCAAGGACAATTCAAAATACTGTGAATTCATTTATTTTCGTGGGTACCAATTTTCGTGGATTGAGGAAAACTTACATGTTCGTTGATATTTGATTTCGTGGTTTTGCCGAAGTTTGCATACAATCCATAGGAAAATTAGTCATTCGTTGAACATTTTATTTCGTGGTTCAACTGTTCTCACGAAATCCACGACATTTAATATCCAACGAATAATAATGAATCCACTGTATCATGCCTTACCCGAGCATGGGTTTATTATGCAAATGTTAGCACCAAGGACAAACAATCAACCATCAGTGGTTTGCAAATTTACTTCTAGATGAGACTGTGAAATTATGATGGGTTATACCTATAAAACACAATATGCTCATCCAGATTAATAAGTCCCAGTAGACTTGTAGTCAGATTTCAAGCAGTGAATTCTTGAATATTTAGAATAAATAGAAAATTGATATAATACATGTTTCCTTATGTTATGTTTTGAATTATCTTGATTTCAAAAATTATAAGAAAATATTGAAACATAATCTATATAAACATGTAACTGCTTATTAAGTTAGTCAGGCGAGTGGTATCCATACATTTCTGAATTATCATTGTTTTCGATTTTCTATACAAGAAAGGCGAAAGATACTAAAGACATTCGAATTCGAAAATAAACTAACACTTCCAGGGTTAAATATATTAATACAAACAGACAAACAGACAAACGACAGTAAACAAAAGACAAAACACAACAAAGAATACTATACACAGAAATAAAAAGATATGATATGATAAGCAATGAGACAGTTATCTATTTAATAGAGGTCACAGTACGGGCTTCAACAGTGATTAAATCCAGAACGTGTAGAAAGCTGTTAAAATGTGTAGCAATTCATATGAAAAATTCAACGACACAATGCAATGTAATACTAGATGGCTAAAGGAAACAATATCCAATACAAGACTATCTACTAAAAGAACACATCATATATTTAAAAGGGTAATATAATGTTGAAAAAGGTGTTGAAAAGATCAGTAGCAAAATTATTTTGACTAACAAGCATATTGAAAAACATTTCAGAAAATAATTTTTACAGTGGAAATTATTTTTCTACCTATGACCGTGATAATGATAAATACTCAGCTAATTGTATCATCGTGTTTGGGTACGGAGCTGGATGGCACAACGCATGCGGATATTTCGATTTGAACAATAAGGACATCAACAAGCTGCTATGGGGTGATTCCAAATATTTTGTTAAATCAGTAATGATGATACAAAGGAATTTAATCCTGTGAACCAAAATGCATCAACGATAACCCGTTGTTTAATAATTATCACAAACATGTTCTGCATACATGATTCTATTATGAAAGTGTAATTTCGAATCCAAACGTCTTATATATTTGTTTTGCTATAATATTGTTCAAAGAAAACCTACAATAAAGATTTCAATAAATCAAACTAGACAGGTGAAAAACAAGTATCAAGAATAGCACTATTAATTAATCGCAACCAACTCAAATTACCATAATTCTACCAAACACATGTAAAGTATTTCAAACATTTCCGTTATCTGTTGTCCTATTATAGTTTTATAAACACAAATAAAAAAAACACACAAAAATCGCATTTTTTAACATTTCTGCTCCTTTTAGCAGTTGTATCATTATAATAGTTAGCAATACTGAGGGTATCACCAGCCCAGTAGTCAGCACTTCGGTGTTGACATGAATATCAATTATATGGTCATTTTTATAAATTTTCTGTTTACAAAACTTGGAATTTTTCGAATATCTAAGGATTTTCTTACACCCAGGAGTAGATTACCTTAGCCGTATTTGGCACAACTTTTTGGAATTTTGGGTCCTCAATGCTCTTCAACTTTGTATTTGTTTGGCTTTTTAATTGTTTTGATCTGAGCGTCACTGATGAGTCTTATGTAGACGAAACGCGCGTCTGGCGTTTTAAATTATAATCCTGGTACCTTTGATAACTATATACATATTCAGATGAATTGAAAGTATTTATATCAACATATATTTTTCCGACAAACCGGCTTTTAAAGTAAAGAGATTGTAATGTTCAGGTGGTAACTGTACCATTGTCATTTTATCATGTTTATGTATAAAAAGCAAATAAGAGTGAAATTAACAATAACCCTTTTATCATAAAAGTGAATATTTCTTTACGTGTTAAATGAAATGCAAAAATTGACACGATAAAGACATGTAATGCCACACATTTCACTTGCTACATGTATATGAGGACTGCTATGTTATCATAAGATTGTCTTGCTGTTGAGACGGACAAACTCTAGCTAAATACACTTTATACACTCATTGTCTATTTCTTTATTCAACATGTGTCGTTGAATGCATATGGTGCTATGTATTTTATATCTATTTACCCATCTACTTCCATATAAATGTTGAATATTTCAAATGGAAGGTATTCGGTATAGTAAACTAATATATTGAATTAAAATAAAAAATGAAACAGATGTTAAGAAAAATAAAAAAAAATCCATTTCTAAAATAGATTTGCCTTTAATGGATTTATTTAAAAGTTGGAGATTCACGATTCTATTAAAAATAAGGAGACTGTATTATTGAAATCGGCTGTTCATATTGTAATTTTTCATTAAGAAATTATCCCCCTCTCGTATAACTCTTATTTGGTGCCCAGATTTGAACCTTTTCAGTTATACAAACGTTTCTTTCTGGTTACAAAGGTAAAACTGGCGTAGTAAACATTTGTACTGTAAATAATTTACTCAAATAAAACAAAACTTTCTTCTGAAAGTCTACCTGGTGTACCCGGTTTAGTGGTTTTGGTTCATTAAGAAAAAACTACATTTTATTGAAAATTTATAATAAACTGCTGAATTTTGAACTGATAATCATGTTGCCATAAATAGACATCACAGTTTTTATGCAAAATGCGTGATTTACCCGCGAATATGTCATATTAAATGTTTGTTATGTTCGACAAGGAATATAAAGATGCTACTTATTAAAACTGAATATTGTATAAATGTGTGTTGCTCATATTATAAAACAAATTATGGAATTAAAGCTAGACTTGCGATGAAACTATAAATAATTTAAATTATGCGTATCGGACATCTTATTTGGTTGTTAAAGGCGATTAAATATTTCAATTTTGATTTAGATTTTGATAACCGGAATAATTTTAAATTAAAAACTACTTTGTATATACAATACGTCAGAATTTGAAAATTATATATACGTGATGTTGCAAATCCTGAATTGACTTGCCTAAGGATATCTGCTTGTCATGTTTTGAAATTTTTGTCAGATTTTCGGAATCCTCTGGTTTAATCAATTTGAATGCCTTAAAACAAATCCCCATTAACCCCAATTTTTCTTTTTATAAATCTTTTACATTTGTAAAAGTCGTATAAATTTTTATAATTATTTTTTAACATGGCATTTCAAAACTTTTACTGGTCATGATAAAGCTATGAAAATTTAAGGGGGAACATTTTCCCGCCAAAATTCCAATGGCATATATATCTCGAAAACAATGAGCCCTATATTTGAATTGCTTTTTTTTTATTCCTCAATTCATTCCCTATCAAAACATACTAGTTTTATAAAAAAGTTATTTATATTGAAACTGAGCAGCGAACATCCTTTCGTATTTGTAAATGTGTCTCAATTTTCGTATAAATGCTATTTCTTGTATATAATATATATTAAGTATGATTCAAACTTATAAAAATGTATCTGTTTTACTCAAATTTACTGGTTTAGACTAATTCATTGTTGTAGTGATTGTATTAACCAGATAAAAAAGGAATTAAAATAACCATAATTTGGCCCTGTGATTAAAAACCAATACGGACATGTGATGCAGATCGCATATTAAGAAAATGTTTTTTTCGCAGAATTATTGATATTTGGTAAAATTATATACAAACAACAACTTGCATTACTTGTAACATGCATCTTTGTGTTTGACAAACGTTGGAATGTTTCTAGAGTTCTGTTTTACATTCTCCTTTCAAAACTTTTTCAATAGAAAATGTTACTTGTTTATTGACGTTGTTGCTATCACATATAGTTATCGGTGTTGTTTTGCTTGTACATATATATTTGCTTTAATTGCGATTTTTAAATTTTGTTAAATTGAACCTTTTAAAATTGTTACACGATGATGACTTATGTACCCATATTTTGATTATTTTATTTATTATGTCTGTTTAGTTCACGCATTATTGTAAATATTACAGAATTTGATAAGACTGTCATCAAAGTGAGTGGTTTAGCGCTTTGAAACAAGGTTTAAGCCACCATTGTATACATTTGAAAATGCCTCTAACATGTCCGGAATATTACAGTTCGTGACCATTTGTTTGTAATGTATTTTGTTATTTGATTTTGCCATGTGATTAGGGACTTTCCGATTGGATTTTCCTCTGTTTTCAGTTATTTTGAAATTTTCCTTTTTGCGGCTGACTTGTAAACGTTATTTCAAAAACTATGACGTCGATATAATAGTGGAATCAAGCATATTGACGCCGCAAAGCCCGCGATTATTGTGCACGTCATTACAAATACTATTACGTAGATATTATAGTCGAATCAAGCGAATTGACGCCGAACAGCCAGCGATGCAAAACAATTATTTACAATGTACAAGCCTTGTAACTGTTAATTCATTATTATTAGTTGGATACCAATTTTCGTGGATTTCATCGGTACAGATAAACTAAGAAATTAAATATTTAATGAATTACAAATTTCACATAGATTTGTTTACACACTATGGCAAAACCACGAAATTAAATATCTCCAAATATGTAAATTTTACTAAACCCACGAATTGGTACCCACGAAAATATATATATATTTCCACAGTATTATTGAACGCTAAAATTTGGTCATGTATTACGTTGAGCAGGAAGTCAATAACCAATTAGTTTAATGTTGTATAGTAAAAAGATGTACTGCAATTCGTAGATTGCTGACAATAATTCTTTGCTGAAAAACCGTATACATATTTAAAACGGAAAGTTCCTAATCAAATGGGAAAATCAAATGACGAAACACATCAAACGGATGGACAACAACTGTCATATTTCTTACTTGGTACAGGCATTTTCAAATTTAGAAAATTGTGGATTGAACCTTGTTTTATATTAAGCTTATTTGAAAAAGCAACTTCCTAAGGCGATACACGTCAGATATTTAAGTATGGAATAAATCTTTTCAAAAATTCGCTATTTTCTGTTGATTATTTTGTACTTAGTTAGTGTTAATTTGTTTGATGCATTTTATATTTGTATAAAATATGTAATGAGTTATGTATTATTCCACCATTTTAAATGTATAATGTAACGCAATTTTGTACTTTTTGTTTTTATGACAACGGTTAAAAAAAAGTATGATAACCGATAGTATTTAATTGTATTTGTCAATCGTAATTTCTTAAATATTTTCATGATGATGTCACTTATTTAAAGTTTATGTGGCATTTTTTTTTTATATTTATTTACTTGTCACTTGAACGCGAAAGTGTCATTGAAGATTTCAATAATAAAAAAATAAAAAAAGAACAGTTTACTTTAACAAAGATCGGATATTGCGTTATATGAAAATTACTTTACTACACATACAATTAGATAACATCAACATCTTTAAATTTGAATCGAACTCCTTGTGGCAAAATATGTTTTTGGGTTAGGCTGCTCATTTTAAATTTCAAATTGAAGATATGTAAATGAGGCAGTAATGGCAAAGTTGCGGAATCATATCTTCTCCATTACATCCGTCAATTGTTTTAGTTAAAATAGTGTACAGGTGACACGGTAGTATGTTCTGGCGCATAAGGGATAATGCTAGCCTTTTTAGAATTTTCACCACTTTCTAACACCGCAAACAAATCTACATTCACAGTTAACTGAAGTACTATCATTTTACTATTCATCAATTCATTTGAATGTGTACCATGACCGTTTTCCTTGTTTTGCTAATTTTATAAATCTAAGGCTACTAGTGCTTTTATATCTCTTATCATACGGTGAATACACGATTTAAAAAAATCTCAATTTCATCTGTTTTTAAAATTATTCAAATTTTTCTAAACCTGATGCATCCCTCCATTGGGCAAGTGTGTTTAGTTGATACTGTATTTTTTGTCCAACCACAATGTTCAGATACATTGACTTAGGTAAGGTACACCTGTTTATGTAAAAAAAAAACAAGGTACACAAAAGAGCAACCCAAATTCTGGAATACAAATACTACCGTGCCATCTACATGTGCATTGATGTAATACACACCTGTGTCGTTATAGATAAATAATTATGTAACAAAACACATGATGTTACATCTTTATTTGCCTTTAATTGTATTCCACCAATGTCTTACGTAAACAAAGAATCCATACCATAATGGCAAGAACATTTTGAATCAACGTCACCAAGACAGCAAACCATCGATATAACAATCTAAGGAAATTTTATATTGATTAATTTGTACATAAACATTTAATGTAACTGTATGTGTTTGCAATGATTTTAGTATAGTTCAAACTTTTAAAATATGAAATGTATTTTGCAATTGTATAGTAATTATGATTAGTTACATGTATGTGATTTTTTTTTATATCAAAGTTAAATTTAAAAGTAGATATGATAACACATTTTATTCGGAAAGTTCGTAGATGTTCCCTTATTTTTAGCTCACCTGACCCAAAGGGCTAAGTGAGCTTTACTCATCACTTGGCGTCCAGCGTCCGTCGTTGTCTGTCGTCGTCCTGCGTTAACTTTTACAAAAATCTTCTCATCTGAAACTACTGGGCTAAATTTAAACAAACTTCGCCAAAATCATCATTGGGGTATCTAGTTTAAAATATGTGTCCGATGACCCGGCCAATCAAACCAGATGGCCGCCAATGTTTAACATAGAACAAACGGGTACAATGCAGTTTTTGGCTTATAACTCAAAAACTAAAGCATTTAGAGTAAATCTGACATGAAGTAAAATTGATTATCAGGTCAACATCTATTTAATTTTCAGATCAATCAGACATTCCGTTGTTAGGTTGCTGCCCCTGAATTGGTAGTTTTAAGGAAATTTTGCTGTTTTCGGTTATAATCTTGAATATTATTATAGATAGAGATAGACTGTAAACAGCAATAATGTTCAGCAAAGTAAGATCTACAAATAAGTCACCATGACCAAAATTGTCAATTGACATCTTTAGGAGTTATTGCCATTTATAGTAAATTTTTAACCATTTTTCGTAAATCTTAGTAATCTTTTAGACAAATCTTCTCCTCTGAAATACGAGGCAAAATTAAACCAAACTTGGCCATAATTATAATTGGGGTATCTAGTTTAAAAAAATGTCTCCGGTAACTCGGCCAACAAACCAAAATGGCCGCCATGGCTAAAAATAGAACATGGGGGTAAAATGCAGTTTTTGGGTTATAACTCAAAAACCAAAGCATAAAGAGCATACCTGACATGAACTTAAATTGTTGATCAGGTCGAGATCTATCTGCCCTGGAATTTTTAGATGAATCGGATAACCGGTTGTTAGGTTGCTGGCCCTGAATTGGTAATTTTAAGGAAATTTTGCTGTTTTTTGTTTTTATCTTGAATAATATTATAGATAGAGATAAATTGTAAACAGCAATAATGTACAGCAAAGTATGATAGAAAAAAATAATCAACATGACCAAAAAGGTCAATTGACCCCCTAATAAGTTATTGCCCTTCATAGTCAATTTTTAACAATTTTAATAAAATTTGTAGATTTTCACTATTATTTCCACAGAAACTACTGTTATAGATAGAGATAATTGTAAGCAGCACTAATGTTTAGTAAAGTAAGATCTTCAAACACATCACCTTTCACCTTAATCATGTTAATCGCGAAAAAGTCATTAGAGATTTCTCCCAAAAAAAAATGAAAATGTTAAGATTTTTTTTTCTATTACAACTTTACTTGAAATCACAATTACCGCATAAATGTAAAATAATATTTACACTTTAAATTGTATCGGATGCCCTGTAGAAAAATATCATTTTGGGTTAATCAGCTGCTCATTTTAAAATTCCATATTGAATATTTTAAAATGAGACAACGGTGTCAGTGAGGCGCAATATCTTCTCCCTTATATCTTTAATTTATTATACTATTTTAGCTACATTAAATATTAAATTGATTTTAAAATTAAGGCAATAAATATCTTCTTTGCTTAGTTAATTATCTTAATTAAAATATATTTTTTAAAAAATCTGATAAATTCAATCCTTACAAGTTTTTACTGTAAAAAAAAATTATGCATTTTATATATTTAATTATTTTTTATGATAAATTATCACACAAATCAAATCAATGGTAGCTTTACAATATTGTAAGAGTGAAAAGATGCGTTTTATATAAAAAAAAACTAATGCAATTTATCAAAACTTGTTATGTAACTAAATTGTCACCATAGTCTTGTTATTTTTTATGTTTATTGTTGTAACGTTTACCTGAGTCGCTCTGATAACAAACATAATGCATCTTTACATCTTTATTTGCATTAGTTCGGATTTTTCTATTAATTTTTTAATTTGTACACAAGTTTCGAAACTGGTTGATGTATTTTCCTGTGTATGTAATGCGTTAAGTATGATTAAATCTTTAAAAATGTGAAATATGTTTTGAAATTTTATACTTAAATCTTATCCTTTGTTTTAAGTTGTGTTCATAACAAGAACATAAAAAAGGAATGACAACAGCCTTTGTTTTGAAAATTATAATTTCGTAGTTTGCCTTTGTAAGAATCTTAAGGACTATTGGTTATCTCATTATTCGTACACAAAATGAAAATAACGTTACGTCATGGGTTGCATTTCAATAGTTTAGAACGTTTTTAACCAAGCAGGATTTTGGTGTACGCTTTTGAAAATATTGCCCAGAATGCATTACATTCTTAAACGGCGACTTTTTTTCAGTAATATGTACATTCTAAAAGTTTTTAAGACAAAAAATATCTTGCCACTTCAATGCGAACATTCCATTAAATAATTAATTTCAAACTAAAAAAACATCCTAAAAAAAATGCAATATTTTGGGACCCCTTGTTGCAAAATATCTTTCTGAGTATGGCAGTTCATTTTGAAATTAAAATGGAAGGTCTGAAAGTTAGATGATTTCGCCAGTGTGGAGCAATCATACCTTCTCATTTACTAGTCCTTAATGATTTCTGTTACATTATTTCTCAGCTGTATAGATGTAACAATCACCTGTAATGTAAAACAAAATACAATAGTATATTTTTATTTGCTTTTAATTGTAAAGGTTTTGCTGCAATAAAAATTCCAAACCATAATACCAGGAATCTGATGTTCAGTAGTTTTCGTTTGCTGATGTGGTTCATAAGTGTTTCTAGTTTCTCTTTTATATAATATATATATATATAATTGACCGTTGGTTCGTCCGTTTGAATGGTTTCACAGTCTAGTCATTTTTGGGGGCCATTGCAGCTTGCTATTCGATGTGAGCCAAGACTCCGTATTGAGTCCGTCATTTGACCTATAATCATTGTTTAATTTTATAGATTGTGACCTGGTTGGAGAGTTAATTCCTTTTGTCCATCCTTTTTTTTTTAAATTAACTGTGTTTTTGGTTTTGTTTAGTATTGCACAAAAACTCTATTTCTGGCACCATTTGGCCGAAAAATTCCTTTATATCAAACTTCTAAGGAAAATACTTCAACAATAAAGATGGTGTTCAAAAAGGAAATGATAAAGTAACTACTTGTATTTAGTTTTTATTTAATTGGTCGTCCGGTAATAAACGAGCAACTAGTGCAATGAAATGGGTACTGTTATGGTCATGACTAAAAAATAAGGAGAACTGAGTTGATAACCAACATCAGCAATGCGTCCACTCACAAAAAAACAACAACATCGGCTTCTTTGTTTGCATCAAGAAGTCATTGTACGGCCTTCGGTGAATAGAACAACAGCAGGCGATGAAATGTCTCGTGTCAACTTTAGTCATCGTCATTGATTGGATGTTGAAAGTTTTAAATATAAAGTTTTTATTACAAGTATCACATAGCCTTAACATAACCGACTATCAACAACAACAACAACAACAATAACGTCAAGGTCAGATAAACCCTGGCAAAAAGACGTGTGCTTCTATGTATCATTTCATGCACCAAATGAAGTTGAACTTTTGTTTACAATTCTTAACAAACAAACCAATCTGTGAAAATTTTACATTTATACCAATAAACCATGAAAATGAGGTCATGGACAAATGATACATGATACCAGACAAACATACACCGCACATCATTCATTACACCTCTTATAGTTACGCTATAGCTTTAGCTATTTGAAATCTACATGAACACTATTGCTGTTTACAGTATCTCTATGTATTTTTTTATATGAATTGCAGACCTAAAAAGATGTTCAAAGTTGAATATATGCCGCAATCCTTAAACAACCTGCTACAACTTATTGACTATGAAGCTGTAGAACAGAAAGTGTTTTTTTTTTTAAATAAATCTTGAATCTTTATATCAATATAAGTATAAAGTGTATCCCAGTATAAAGATATTGGGCTCTTACGTAAGAGAAAACAGTATCGAATTTTCTCATTTTTATAGGCCGGTTTTCACATTTTGTATAGGCCTGTTTACGGGATGTATTATGGTATAGTGTTGTCCGTCTGTCTGTCGGTCCGTCGACAACATGTCAGACATTAACTTAAAAACACTTTAATAATAAACTTTGGTGACTTTTTTTCAAGTTTTACATTTTTGTTTGGATGAACTTCAAAACAATTAATTTAAGAAAATGGGGGGTAAAAGGTCATCAAAAACGTCAAAAGAAGGGAAAATTACGATTTTTGGCCATTGTGTATTGAAATTTTATAGCGTGAGCCAACGGGTTTCTAGTCAGAACTAGGATGAGAAGTACGAACAAATGGCAACAGTTCTTGCTCATTCAAATCAGAATTAAATGTGCAACAAGCTGGAGTTTACAAACTTATAAAAAAACCATCAACAATAATAAAGCAACTAGTCCTGACAATACTAGGGAAACTACTGCAAGTACAGAAGGCAAATAACATGATCAATAGATAGAGGTTGAGACAGACAGACATCTTATATCCCTGTCGTCGATTTGTAGCAATATGATGGAACATATACTGCATAGTAACATCATCATTTATCTTTGGGCAAATAACGTCATGTCTGAAATTCAACACGGTTACCGCAATAATAGATCATATGAAGCCATCTTGCATTTCACTTACAAGATCTAGCAGATGGACTCAACAATGGGGATCATATGTATTATAATATGTACTGGTAGATTTTCAAAAAGCGTTAGACAAAGTTCGACATCAAATGCAGCTACTGTGGTATACGAGGGAGTACACTTCAATGGATAGATAGTTTCCTTTTGGGGCCGAACACAACAGGTTGTTTTATATAGAAAGAAGTTAGAATCATAAATGACCTGCCTGAAAGAGAAACGTCTAAAGCTAGACTATTCACAGGGTAATGCTTACAGTACAAAAAGATGTGTATAAAGGAGAATACCATGTTAACCTGACAATTTTCAGACATAGGTGGTCTCTCATCATGAAAAATACGAGGTACAATGTACAACGAGTAACAAACAAAATAAATCCAACACCATACATAGAAAAACAGAATCCGGCGTAAACCGAAGACCTGTATCAACCAAACTTGTTCTTAAGCAACGTCATATCAAATTGTATGCGTTGTCAACCTGTCTAAGCCGAATATCGGTCAAAACCTAACAAAATTATAAGTCCCGAAGAGGATCGGTTTAAACAGGTTTCACTGTAAACAGAAAGACATTAGAAATAGCAACGAGCACACAATTGTTCAGCCTTTATATCAGCCACAACTTACCATGGAACAATTACATAGGCACATTCACCAAAAAAAAATACAACATCAATTCTTTCTTGAGAGGAAATATCAGCTCCTATTAAAATGCGATCATAGCACAATGTTATACCAGACTTGTAAGACAAATTATGGAGTATGATTGCATCATTTGGGATCCAACAACTCAGAAAAAACATCAGATAATTAGATAGAAACGGCTACTATATAACCACCAGTGTATTGACCTAAATGCTAGAAGCCCATGTAATGAATTTTAACCGGATTTCAGTACATAATATATTGGAAAGATGTTTCCTTTGGTCATGTGTAAAAAGTCATTAGCGATGATACACCAGATACGGAATGCAAATTAATGGATACAGAACAAACAAAAGACTGTAGTTTAATAGTTTATTTCAAACTAAAAGCAATACAGCTTATAGGTATATCATAAATTTGTACATGTATATCATAACAGAACATTTTTAACGCAATCGGAGGCAATACTACATAGTATCAATGTAGATGGACTAGCATTTTCGAAAATGAAAATATTTATAAAGTAAAAATGTATTCTGACACATAAAACTACATTGTCCAACACGAAAATAAAAACATCGCCAAAATGAATTTATAACACATATAGAAGACAAACCAATATACATTGTACAACAAACGATATGATTTCAAATTCCAAGATTAAAAACTATACTGTTCGATATGCTCACATTTGAACTTTACTATGACAATACACAATTCGATTATGTAGCTAAAGTACAGAAGAAAAAAACCAAAACGTTTTGTATATTTTGTTATTAAGGTATGACTTTTGTATTTAATCAGACACGTGATGCCTTAGAGACAGCATTTTAGGAAAACTTTGTGAAATTGATCACTATATCGTATTTGAAATTAACATATGATGACAGATTAGTCAAACAATAGATTATAAAAGACCTAATTGCATACCTGAATAAACGGGTTCGATTGATTAGAAATTTCAAAAGAGAGCAGGTCGACAACAGTTATACAAGTTATCAATAGAATGCTCGTTATTTTAAATGTAAATTGTCTCGCTGATATTGAAAATAAATTTAATTTCAAGAACAGCTTGGCCCATCTAAGTTTTAATTCACCTCGGAAGATAAACACTAAATTTTTAATTTTAGTTTGCATTTAAAGTAGGTCCTTTGTTCGTGTTTTGTTTATTTTAAGTTATGCCAGATAAGTCTCTCTTTTGTCAATTATATTGCTACACTGGTATCCAAATGAGGCATGTTGTTCACAATAAAAAAAAATGCATTCTTTTTTTCTTCAATTTTACAAACAGCAAGCTGATAATATTTTGTATATATCCGAAAAAACATGAGATAAAGGCAACACTAATATATATATACCGTTATATTGATTGATAAAAACAAATCTGTGGTATAAACTGAAACCGAGGGAAGCACATCAACTATACACGAAAAACAACAGAACTACAGAAACAATGAAGTGCAATAAAAAAAAAAGACAATGCAACATACCAAGAAACGAACTATTAGATAACAACTGTTATATTACTGAATTGGAACAGTACATTTTAAGAAAACAAGGGTAGGTTGAACCAAGTTTTGTGGTTCCAAACCAAATTATAAAAAAAAATAAAAATGAATCAGCCTAACTTTTATTCGCCAGGAGCGAGTTCCGTCTGAAAAGACTCATCAGTGACGCTTGAGTAAAAAAAACTTGAAAAGGAATAAAAAATGTACAAAGTTGAAGAGCATTGAAGACCAAAATTCCTAAAAATTTTGCCAAATACAGCTAGTGTAATGAAATTCCTGAGGTAGAAAACCCTACTATTTTCAAAAATTCAGAAAGTTTACGTTATGTCAGAGTTATACGTTTTAAATGATCAAACACTTTAAAAAAAAATTTCATGTCATGCCTGACTTATTTATGTCTTCTCGTTTTACACGTAAAACACTTTTTTGTTGGTAGAGACACGCAATTTGTAAATTAACAACATATTTTGTTCTATGTGTTTGGCTTAAATGAATCATATACATATAACTATCATCAAAATAATAAAAATTTGCAATACAATTGAGAATGGAAAGGGAGAATGTACAATGTAACAATAAGTCAACAACTCGACCAAAAAGCATAAACAGCTGAAGGCCACAGGTGGTTCTACAACACAGTGAGAAAATCTCTCACCCATTTACATGTACTGATTTGCCAACTTCGGACCTTAAACTGATTGAAAGATTATGCCGTCATTGTATTAAAATAAAGCACAAAACCTCCCCATTTGGCGTTAAGTATCCTACCATCTAAAGATATACGAAAAGAACATAACCTAACAACTGGTTTTAGAAAAATGTGTATTTCCGGTGCAAAGCCTCTATGAGTGAGTCAATATTAATACCAACTGATGCCATTTTAATGACTGGACAGCGGAATCGTAACTATATCCCATATTCATAAGGGATGAATGCCTGTGAGTGGTCGTCCTATGTTGAGGTGGATCATTGTTACTTCTCGTTTTTCTTTGTTTTTGTTACAGTGTATAGATTAGACCGTTGTTTTACAATAGTCATTTTGAACTTTTTATAGCTGAAGGTTCAATTTGAGCCATGGCTTCCTGTTGAAGGCCGTACTTTCACCACAAATTGTTTTCTTTTTACAAATTGAGACTAGGATGGAGAGTTGTCTCATTAGAACTGACACCGCATATCCTTACTTTTTTAATATACACGGACATACAACGACGTGCAGTCATTTAATGAATATCTTGCTAGTCTGTTCGACGAAAAGCATAAATTACCGTTTTATCACTATGAGAATCATTTTGGTATGCCAAATTAGCTAACGAATGGATTTTTCTAAAAGCTCCTTTATTTCATTTTTCAATGTTGACATTCTTTTCTTTGCAATATAGATATATGTACAACGCTTATGCAGCTCATAGTGATATTGCAGGTCGAATGAATACGTAATAAAATGATGTTTGACGATTGATTTGAAAGCCAATACTACACCTCCAGTGATGTTATGAGGCATACTTGATATAATTCAATCAAGCCGACATCTGAAAGTAAACTATAAGTTCAATATTCCTTAATTAAACAACAAGATACATTTGGTATTTTTTTTCTCATTTAAATCGTAGTTAACATGGTTAATAAATCCTGAAGGTTTTTTACAAATATTTTGTTCTTATTTCATTGTATTTTTTTGTTCTTATTTGTAATATTTGTTTCTTTTATCCCAAGGTGTAAGGTTTAATTCAGGAAATATTTCACATGGTACACGTTTTTCCCTGAAAAAAAGTAAGAAGAAGTAAATTTTACATTGAACATTGTGAACTGTAAATTATATTTGTTATAATTTAAAACCTAAAAGACTTTTTTTAGTGTAGTTACGTAAGATGCATTTTATAAATGTTACCTTCTGTTTGACTATGCAAACTGGTTTGATATCTAAATTTCCCCATGGAATCTTTGGAAGTTCAAATTAACTTAGACAAAAATATGTTTTATGAATTTTGTCTGATTTCTTCAGTGATATGTAATGCTTAAAGATATGTAGAATACTAATTAACTTAACGATATGAAACTTGCCCTTGCGGAAGTTTTTTTTCTTCTGAAGTTAAACTTTGATTGTCTGATGTTCCTCATAAATTGTTAGAAACGATTGGGTTTCTTTGAGAAAATATCCGTGGGTTTACAGGTTTCTTCCTTAAAGAATTGAACACAAGAAGTTGCCATCTCGGAAAAATGTAATTCTTTTTTGTAAAATAAGTTTTTTTCTTCATTGGAATTTTGAGACAAATAATTCTTACAATGATGAAAAACCTTTAAACTGTTTAGAAAAAAAATCAAGGAACCAATATAATATATGTTCAAAACTTTATTATTTTGTGTACTTGCTCAAATAAAGATGGCAATTTCTGCACGCAGCTCGATAACATAATGGTTTCGAAAAGATTCTATTGCTCTTCCCGTCATAAAGAAGGTCCCCCGTCCCATACTCTTTATCTGTCATTTTTCTGCATGTACATAGCGAGGAAACATACAAATGTTATTCATTCTTTTGATGTGTTTGAACGTTGATTTTGTCATTTGATTACTAACTTTCCGTTTTTAATTTTCATCGGACTGCGGAATTTCTTTGTATTTGCTTTTTCAACCAAAAAAAACCCTCTTGTATCAATGATATTATCAGGGTTTATTTGAATATATCTTACCCTGCTAATGGAGAATCAAATGCACTTTTAGGCATTGAATTAACGGCCATAGTTCTACAGTACAGTGCCGACAACGTCTGTTTCTTTATCTGTTGTAACTGGTCTGAAAATATTAATCTTAAATTGTTAGAGGAGTCATACTTTTATACCTGCGCACGTATAGACGTAGTTGTATCTTATTTTCGCTGTTACACTAAAACTATAAATATATATATATTGTTCTAATTGATGAAGTTCAACGTTTAAATTACAAACTGACAAAATATCAGAATCTTCTTTTAGAAACGTTCAATTATTGAACAAAAAAATCCTTTACGCTTAGAAAGCACGATGGTCTACAAGGAACCTAATTTATACGTGGATAGATGGTTATACATCCAACCATTGTGTTATTTTTCTAGGTTAATTTTTGGGTTCTTGTCTTTCATTGTACGAAGTATATATGTAGGACTCAAATCTATGTCGGGTTCCAAATCTATGAACGATTCCTAGTCTATGGCAAATGTGACGTTAAAACCGCCAAACAATTCTATGGTTGATTTTTTTTTCCGAATCTATGACAGATCTTTTTCATAACGTGTTAAACAATTGAATAACGCCATTTACATTGTCGCTGCCGAATACGACTGAACCGATGTATTTGAACACGATTTCAGATAAAGGTATTTCACTTGACTACATCTTGCAGATGGTTTGAAGGAAGATGCGGCCGTTTATCCAAAAAGAGGGAAAAATGTGATGTACCGACAGAAGCCCGCGATGAATAAGAACATCGATGGTTTTCAGTACCGGAAATTTTATAAAGGATTTATTAAAAATTATTTTACGTCTGGCAAAGTTTTTAATCTAAAAGATCAAATTACCTGATACCAATTTGATTAAAATTGTCATCAAATAAAAAACTAAACAAACTACAAAATAACATTATGTTTATTTTTATTTGTCTTCTTTTTTTATATAAAAACATACCTTCTTGCTTCTTAAGGGACTTCAACTAGTTGGTTTAATGAATGGGCTAATAGGTACCATGCACTAAAACTGATTATATTTACCGGGCGCATCGTTTGATTATTTAATTCTATATTAGGATATATGAATTTATCATTTGTGAAATGTTTTGTTTGACCATTATGGAAAGTTTATTTTACCAATGTTTATATACATGCTACCGTTGTTGCATATTTCCACTTGTTTAAGACAAGTCATTAGTCGTATATATACTACATGTACATTGTTTCCCATTTGCAAAATAAATACCATAGCTTTGGAAACAACAAAAACTACCATAGATTAGGAAATTACAAAATTTGCCATAGATTAGGGTTTTAAAAATCTGCCATAGATTTGGGATGGTATGACGTCATATTTATCATAGATTAGGAATCTACCATATATTTGGAACACATCATAGATTTGAGTCTTAGATGTATGATTTTTTTTCTTCATTTTTTACCTATTAAGTATGTTTGTTTTGTCAACACATTACTGTCAATATTAATAATAATGGAATTTAAATTTTACGTGACTGTCATTTAAGTGCGAGGTTTAGTTACAAAACCAGGTTTTACCTGCCATTTATCTGCGTTATGAAATGTCTGTAATTATGATAGTTGTTTTCCATCCGTTTGATGTTTTTGCGCTTGTAAATTTTTTCAATTGATAAAATTTGTATTTTTTTTAGCTCAGTTTTTTTGTTATTTTAAATTTTGCTGCAAAAACATCTAGAAGTATTGGTCGTGATGTTCTTTATATTTCCGCACGCTGTGTGCTATTTTGGACAGCTATATGGCGTTGTTTCGTACTGCATTGCTGATTTACAATACAAACATAACACTTGCATGTACGCTAAATTTTTACCCACCTGTAGTAAATCCTGTCGGAAAGAAATCATTTTCGTAAAAAAATCTATCGCCGGTTTTAAACAACTTAAACTGATGTCCAATTAAACATCTGAATGTCGGTCCTACTAGCGCTCCTGGTGATTTTGTCTCTGATAGACCTCCAGCAAACAAATCTATATCATCAGGATTCCTATCAATTAAAAATGTGAGGTACATATAAATTAATCAACGACCCACAAGAACAAAACAAATAAATACCTACCATTAACACAACACATACCGAAAAACCTTCGTTGAAACTTTATTTCGTATCGGCAAGCCATTCTAGCCATCTTCCTGGCGATTGTTTTTAAAGTATTTACAACGATAATGCTTACTCGTGAAGGTTGCGAAAATTATACGCTCGCGAAAATTAATTGTACATATATGTACTTTTTGGCATTTTGATACATTATATGTACATGTTTACCTCACCGCCATGCCATTCTTATGACTTCAATCGTTCTACAATATTGTTGTTTTTATGTTTCTATGCATCTTGTAGTCAAATATATTGTACTTCGGTCATGTAATTTTACTCAAGTATGGCTGTTTGACCAAAATATTATCATTCTATTAGTAGTATTTTAAAGACTAAAACTTGAAGTTTAAACCATATAAATACCTATAAACTGATTTTAACGCGTTTGCTGCAGAAGTGTCATGATCAGTCATTCCTTTATAATTTATTCCAAAATGTTTAGAGGGATGCAGTCCACAAAACTCTCGCCACTTATTGTATGCTGGTATGCCATGGTCTCTCCCACGCTGTATGTTCAGTGCAGAAAGATCAAAACCGTTTTTCGGCATTGTTTGGAAAAGACTATTTCTCACAGACGGTGTTAGAAACCGATCTGACTTACTCTTGAACTGTGTTGTCATCCATCTAGAAATTGCATCTGGACCAAACTTTTCATCAACATTCCTAATTGAACGTGTACTGAAGAAATGATCTTCCATTGGGTTCTTGTCAAGTGGAGTAAAATCTTCATTGAATGATTCAACAAAAGATCCTACAAGTGAATGTCCGAATCGGTAAGCGGCTGCTGCTAATGCATTCCCAGTAGCGGGATTGGCAGAGGGATTATACTGTGTATTAAACCCAGTTCGGGTACTACGCAGTCCAAACATGTCCATTCCTTCATCTCCTAGAATAACTGGCAAAAACTCAGTATATATAATATGTTGATATATTCCTGTAAGGATTTTTTTTGCCTCTTGATACAGTAGTTCTCCGTCAGTCCATCCTAACAATCTTAATTTTTCAACAATATTGTTATGTTCGCGTAGGAATATGATATGATTGACAGTTAACATAGGGACTTCTGCTGGTCTGTTATCTCCTACAAGAAAGATTATGTGGTATTGAAATACTAAACGACCGTTAGGTGTAGCCCAGTAAGATAATATTTAAAGTCAGGGGAGGCGACGAAATCCGAAAAACTATAAGCCCAAAAAACTCTTCTTAAACTGTATCCTAGTAGTCCGAAATTTAGTCAAGGTCCTCAAATATTTTTTTTCCAAAAAAAGGCAGGCGGGAATAATATCCAAATTTTAACAAGAGTGGTTTGCTCAACGTTTGAGCAGATAACTTAACCATGTGGCTCATTATAGTTACAGTCGGGATCATCAAATATGCATATTAAAGAAGGAGTGGCATGGGCTTTTTTTGTTGTTGAAGGCCGAATAATGACCTTTAGTTGTTAATTTCGGTGCTATTTGGTGTCTCACGAGTAATTGTCTTTTTGACAATCGTACAACAATTTCATTTTTATCTTCAATAAAGTGTGACCAAATCCTGATTGTTACATATTCGCCCAGTAGTTTGAAAGAAGTAGATATTTTTGAAAATAAAAAAACGACGGATAACGTCGACTGTGGACGCCAGTTGTGATACCAGCTTTCTTGACCCATCGATCATAAAGTTTGTATAAAAAATAACCAAATTATTCACCGAATTATTTTTGTTTACTCAACAATACTTGTCTTCGAGTCTTCGTGATGTTGATAAGTTAACAATACAAATGTTTCCACCTGTCCTAAGTCAGGAATCTGATATACAGTAGTTGTCGTTTGTCTATGTAATGAATACGTGTTTCTCGTTTCTTGTTTTTTTTATATCGATTAGACCGTTGGTTTTTTCGTTTGTACGGTTTTACACCGTAATTTTCGAACCCTTTGTAGCTTGTTGTTCGTTGTGAGCCAAGGCTCAGTGTTAAAGGCCGTACATTGACCTATAATGGTTTATTTTTATAAATTGTTATTTTGATGGAGAGTTGTCTCATTGACACTCTTACCACTTCTATCTATATCTATATATCATCGAAAACATAAATTTTATACGTGTTCAGTCCGATTCATAACATCTCACCAGATTTGAAGCATACTTCTGTAGGTAAACATTCCGAGCCTGGAGGACCATTTGGCAAAATTCTGTTTTTTCCCTCTAAAAGTCGCCCTAGATAAATGATATAACAAATGTGTTCATACCCCTTCCTAACTTATTTCGTAATGTTTTATACCTCAAAACAGCAATGAGGGGACTACAATTAGACTGTGTGAATCAGGTCAGGTGTAATTTCATCTCACTACATGCTTCATTGTATTCAAGGTTTAAAACATAAGAAATAAAATAGGAAAAGGTAAGACAAATTATTCCAAGTAGTATCATACCAACAATAAGGACAACGTCAATCAAAGTACAAATATATCCCCGTACAGATTGAGTTGTTATAAATGACACTGTCATACATTTTAGGTCACGAATGTGGTTGAAGTCAGAAGAACAAGGTTATACATATAATACATCTAAAGCTGTCAAACAGAATTCAAGACTCTTATTAAATACATTGATTTAAATGATTTAGAAAGTAATCTGATCATATTGTTTTTTGAATTTGATATAATTTGTCCTAAACGTGATAAATCACACTGTTTAAAAAGAGCGAAGTTTCTGATTTGCATTTATTGTTTTAAAGAGATGCAGGATGAACTTTCTTTGCTCTAAGGCTTATTGTTTTTTGTTCAATGTTTTGTTATCTCCAATTAACTGACATACACATCGTTTTACATGGAACTTCTCAAAAGGCGCGTACAAGTTAAAAAAAGAAGGAACATAATGCAAAATCGTACAAGAAACACTATGTATAACTCATTGAAATGGTTAAATGATCAAGTATATGTTTAAAGGAATCCTTGTATAAAATATCTGCATCTACAACTATATGTATTGTACATGTAATTCTATTTTACAAAAAACACGAATCGTGAAATATTTGATAATATACTATGATAATCGAAATGACACAGTGCAACGTCCTTTCATTTTTGATATATAATGAACTTTAACCAGTCAACCAGCAAAAACTAAATATTAATATTTACCTGTTCCATTTTCCCGTAGATCTTTCTGTCCATCCAGTGTATTCCCATAGGCCACAGAGAGATCAAGGAAGGATGTTCTCTGGTTTATTTGGTTTCTTGGTCCTTACAAAAAATAAGTTGAACATATCACTAAATATCTAAATTACAAGTATAAGCTTTGAAGACTTGTATACAAATGGGGTTGACTGTATGACTATGGTGAACGTAAAATTTTAAACCAAATAATATTTCGAAGCACAATTTGTCCTTTTATAGTACCTGGGTAACCTTCATTCAATATTTCTGATGATAGTTTGTCATTTCCCAAATCTGTGAAAAGATGATGTTCAGTGGAATCTTTTGTAGATGAAGTTTCATGTTGCTCGCTTTTTTTTTTATCTAGATAGGAACGTAGGTTTTCCTGCTTGAATGGTTTTACACTATTCTTTTTTTTTTAAGGGGGGGGGGGGAGGGGGGTGCTGTTCGATGAGATCCATGGCTCCGTGTTCGTGGCTGTACTTTGATTTTAATGGTTTACTAATACAAATTGTAACTTGCTGTCATAACACATCTTTTAATTTCTATAACAGTTTCTTTGATGAAAATTTAAAAAGGTTTAGTACACAAAAACTAACAAAACATGCGAGTGTATTAACCAACGGAACAAATGTCATTATTCCGACTTGCGGTCAAGAAGTCAGTGACATCGATAAAAACAAAAATTAAAGAGTTAAAAATATAGTTTGAAAAATATTTTTTATTGGATGGATTCATATCGTTATGTATATTATCTTGCTTATAACACAATATTACAAGGTATTCTGTAATCCTTAAAATTGAGAATGGAAATGGGGAATGTGTCAAAGAGTCAACAACCGACCAAATAAAAAACAACAGCAGAAGGTCACCAACAGGTCTTCAATGTAGCGAGAAATTCCCGCCCCCGGAGGCGTCCTTCAGCTGGCCCCTAAATGTTTGTCTTGTTTGAATTAATACAATGACCATAACTAAGCAGATTGTTTCTTTTGAAGTGCTTACCTGGAAAACATCCCGAATCCACACCAATATCAGACCTCACAAACGCCATGCATGTAGTCGTGAAATCACCAGGAGGAGTACGGAAAGAAAAGCATTCGGGTCTACAAAGATATTCTATCGTTAATTTGTGCGACATATAAACTATTGTTTGATAACAGAACCTATAACCAGAAACTTGTATAATTACAAAAGTACAAAATATAAATGTGAACATTCATTATCAAATAACATGATATATGGGAACTGTTAGAAACGTATGTTCAAATTGAAATAAACAGGGCTGAACTATTTTTTCCAATGTTCAAACCTCATCAATCGAACAGAAAGACACAGATCAATGTAACAAACATAAACTGAGGGAAGCGTTAACATTGAGCGTGACTGGATGCTTCGATATAATAAGTGTCTTCTGCTTTGCATGCAGTACCCTACATGTGAAATTATATCCAGTACAATTTTTACACTCAGGAATATGAAATACGCAGTAATATCACAAACCGACGACAATACTGGTATCTAAATGTATCAGACCGCGAAAACATATCAGTAGGTAGTGAGGTGTATTTGATGCCGTAAAGTTGATAACTCTGTTGGTGTTAAAAGAACACCATGGTGTATTGCTTGAAAAGCCAATTGGCTTTTTTGTGAACCTCCATCATTACATTGAACAATGATGTAACTACATAATGTTGAACCGTTATTGCTTTATCAACATTTGATAACGTCTAACAAGTTTTCTGTTCTGCTGACCTGCCCCCAATTAAAAACACAAATAAAAAACAAATGAACACATAAAAAAAACACAAGCTGATGCAATGCTTGTTTATTATTTAGGTCGATGTCTTAAAAAAATACGAAATTACCTGAAAACAGGATCATCACCATTGCAGCAAACTATGTCTTCGTCCCCATCTGAAAACAAACACATTGTATCTATAAATCATAGAAACATTATGGGTAATAATTTGACCTCGATCCTCAACACCTACCCATAGAATTTGCCACCGTACTACCACATTTTCAAGTATCAATCAGTTATACAGCCAAGCTAAGCAGGTACACATCGAATGGATGATATAAATATGAATCTTTAATATGAAGGTACGTTATCGTTAGTTGACAATATATACTAAGCAAAATATGTCTTTGTTTCTGAGTTGGCTTTGACTGGGCGTTAATGAGTGTATAGTATATATCGTTCAAAATGAAGGCTTACAAGTTAATTTATATAATATTGAAATATTTAGTTATTCTTGTAGTCTCTCATGCTCCAGTTAGAACAACGGCAAAAACAGGCGAGTCATACTCTCTGGAATAAAGGAACCCTTGCATCAAGCTAAAGTTTTTGAGGGTTTAGACAAGCATATTGCAAAACTAAACTTCTGACCTATCCAATATTCCATAATTTTCCATATGAATCGATTTGAATTACCGTTCTCAATACGGACGACTCTTTCTGCTGACTTACGATATAGGTCTGAGTTATATCTTTTGTTTTTGATTTGATTAGTTTTTTCTTCAATCACATTAATTTTGTTTTTGCAAAGATACTTTTAAAACTCCCTTTGATTGACTTGAAATTAATTTTGTAAAGGGATAATTTACCGGCATAATGTTTATTTTGCCATCGCTACACCACATACATCATATAGATATTTCTCCTCTTAAATATTCATCACGTAATCAGAATGACTTTTTCAACTGTGACAAAGGGTCTGATTAATATATATAATGACAGTTATTTCTCTTTTAATGTTTGACACGAATGATTTGTTGAGGTAACTCATACGCTTTTATTTAAAGAAACCTAGACTCTTTTAATATGACCTTCTGGGTCCACATACATGCACATAAGGCTCATCATTGTACTCTTAATTGATTTTTGTAACATCAATCTGTGTTTCTATATGATGGCCGGGGAAAGGGGTTGAACAAATGTTTAAGCATTGATAATAAGTAAACTATACCATAATGAGATCAACTATAAGATCGAGAAATTAAGATAAAATATACTAGGTTGCGGAAGAAGACTTGTTTTCTGTTATCGCTTGGCGTCCAAAAATGTATATTCAGAGAGTGAAATAACCTTGACTTAGAATTTTCTTTTTTTTCATCGTACTGAACATGAATAAGAAATTTTCCATTTGATATTATGCAAACAACAATCAATAGATAAATAGTTAACTATCAAGAAATACATAATATTTACTTCGAAATCATAACCGTACACATACAGTAAATAAAGTCATCATATATTCAGGATATAAAATTTTGTATAGGATCAAAACGCGCGTTTCGTCTACAAAAGACGTTTAAGTGCTGTATATTTCTTAAAATATGCTTACCTTTCAGTATAGGTGTTGAGATGAAATCATGGTCAATAAACTGCCCAAAATGAGTTAAAGCTATAGTAAATTTTGTACTCCGTGGTGGTGACGTCCCAGTATTGAACAGGGCGTTCGATATCATTCGGGGACTAGGGAGTGGAGGACCTGTCACACTTTTAATACGTGGTAACAATCCTAGGTTGTATGCTACATAAAAAGGAAATCGATGTTGTAAATCTATTTTAGGGTTGTGATTGCTCATTATTAATTTCGACACTATCAGAATTATTTTTCCTGACGACCGAAATTGTTTAAACTTTCAAAATGTATAAACCACATTTAAATATGAAGCTATGACAATTGTGAGATATGATTTTTTTCATATCCCTCCCCCCCGATATAAGTTTTAACCTAAACTAAAATTTAAAACATCAGTCATTCGACTGAACATTGCATTAGAAAAAAAGAACGATGTTGTTAATCAAATTGTACTGTATAACTTTGATAGTTACACATACATAGTTAAAAACCAAATACTAAAAGACAATTGACTCACTGTCGCCATAATCAGGAGGTAAAAATCTTTGTTGTGTTGTTAAAGATGCTCCCCATAAAGGGTTTCGTATGTTATTACAAGAACCATCTGCTGTTCGGTATCGGTCGTTTCGGTTACATGATGGGGCCCGTACTGGACAGTAAGGTGTCATAAGTTTACTGAATTCTGTACGATCTGGTAATGCACCTTCATTCCTAAAAAGTAAGTACATACATTGATAACTATATGCTACAGGTAAAAGTAAATGTAGCAAACTCCAAACACTACTCTGAAATCGAAAGATAGTCCTTAATTACCATACCGCCTCCCTAATTATGTTGATTTACAATTTAATGAATATAATATAACAAAATCATGATGAAGCAGACATTTTTAAACTTTTCAACAACAAAAAATCGAACACTTTTATAATGTTACATATATATTGACGGGGTTGTATTATCCAGGCTTAATAAACTATACAGTTTAACTGGTTATTTTTGTTTTTTGTTTATTCGTTCAACTGTGATGAAAGTCAGGGAACCCTATTTGTTTGCCACTTTAAAGTGTATATTCTCATACAATGGATCAAAGAAATATGACAGGAATCACCACATTACTCTTGAATATGTAATAGTGAACAAACATAACAAACAAACAAAACAGGACAAAACTGTGGATATTTAATCTAATATTAACAGCGCGTCATAATTACCATGATGCATATTAAAAAAACATCATAAGCTAGAATTAAATTAATTTTTTTAAAAGACGTTCATTTCTGTGTGTAGTGTGTGTGTTTTGCTCCAAATCTTTAAGTAATGGAAGGAAATGTCAATAATGAATAAGAATACCTTCAGAAATATTTACTAAAAATAAAAACGACTTTTAATCCTCAAACCATTTTGCATCAAATTTGACGTTAAACAGTACTTTAGGCCTATGAGTAAAAACATGTCAACGAACAATACTATAAATGCCATCAAAACTGACAAAGCCTTTGACTATGACAAAAATATATTATAAGTATCAATGAAATCCCTGAATGGAGACCATCAACTTAATGATTTAATCAGAGTAATCCTAATTTAAATTGTACATAAAACCCGCATAGACATACATTCGACGTTTTATCTTCTAGCAACTAAAATATAATTGATTTTTACTCCACGTGATAGTGAAATCTTACCATGGAAAAGTAGTTGTAACCCATATAGATTTTAGAATTATCAATTTCCCCCACCTTAATAGCAATATTAATGTAGGAAAAAAAGTCACAGGAAAAAACATCACGGAAAAAAAGTCACGGAAAAAAGTAACAGGAAAAAAGGTCACAGGAAAAAAAGTCACAATATATTTTTTTGTATGAAATAGTCACATTGTCTGAACATACATGTATTAACAGGAGAAACATTCCCAATTTGTATTTTTTATGGACTAGCTTTGGAAAGTAAGATATCAATCGCAAAACATTTAAATGGAACATGTACATGCTGTTGTAATAAATTGATACATGTTTTCAAGGGTTTGTTGTAATTATTTTTATTTTATATCTCTTGAGAAAGAGATGTGAGTTTAGCAGCAACAATTTCCTTCAATTTTAATACAAGTTAAAAGTTCAGTATTTAACTTGACCACATGTTTTTTTTTTCATTTTTATAAGGACAAGTATTCTGTAATTTAGTGGTAAACAAACAACTCATTGCCATTAAAATAGCTTAGTATTTATATATACATGCATTCCAACATATGTCTGACAAATAAGTTTACTTGAACAAATTGTGACTTTTTTCCCGTGACTTTGTTTCTTGTGACTTTTTTTCCTGTTACTTTTTTTCCTAGGGATATTGTGTCTTTTTATCCTGTGATTTTTTTTTCCTGTGACTTTTTACGTTTACCGTAGCAATATACCAACTTCACCTGCATATCAAATATACATTTCCCAACTAATTCGGTATTCAAGAGCTTGCAGCTCCTACTCAGACTTTGTATAACGTCACCAGTGTCTGAGCAGAAAGTTGATGAACCAGGGGTAGGTCAAAGAACGTCTCGACCTTTTTCTTAAAAAGTTCATCGGAAGGTATCAAGAACTTGTTGATGAATATTTCGTATCAATTTCACAAGTAATACACGATGGTCTTGAAGTATAGATTTTGCGTACTGACGTTGTTTATCATCTTAATAACGAGTTATAGTAATCTTTTATTTTTCTTTATTAATATTTCTTTTACTGTTAAGTCTGTTTTTTAGATATTCATTTGACGTGACTCTGTGCTTATATATCCCATCATACTTTGAACGACAAAATTATTTTTTTATTAATATTACTTATACTTATGAATCTTGTCATACTTTGAATGACAACATTATGTATTTATTAATACTACTTTTACTGTTTTTTTTGGTGAGATACATTTGACGTTACTCTGTACT
This sequence comes from Mytilus trossulus, assembly GCF_036588685.1. Classification (NCBI taxonomy): domain Eukaryota; kingdom Metazoa; phylum Mollusca; class Bivalvia; order Mytilida; family Mytilidae; genus Mytilus; species Mytilus trossulus. The sequence continues at coordinate 62,017,396 of NC_086381.1, read as the reverse complement.
TATGTAGTGCGTAATACTTTGAACAACGTACGCAATTAGTGTATTTACTATTATTACTTTTACTGTTAAGTCTGTTTTATGTAATATCTATTTTACATGACTCTGTATTTATGTCCCATTATACTTTGAACGACCAAGTTATTTTATGTCTACATGTGCGAATTTTAAACGCGAAATTATGCACCAATACTTAAAACCTTCCATCCTTTATTGGTGGATTTTACAAGGATAAATAAAATCGTATAATATCAGCAAAATGAGGATGTTAAATTGATGCATGCCTTTTTGTGCTTCTTCGTCATATTTTTTAATTGTTTTTATAGTGATTAAGATGATACACAATTTTGACTGCTGTACCCCTATTTTTGACATTTTACCTATTGTATCTGTTTGTTTTGTGCACACATCGTTGACAATATAATGGAATTTGATGCGACTGTCATAAAAGTGAGAGGTTTAGCTAGCTATAAACCCAGGTTTAATCCACCATTTTATACATAAGAAAATGCCTGTACCGAGTCAGGAATATGACAGTTGTTGTCCATTCATTTGATGTGTTTGGACGTTTGATTTTGCCATTTGATTTAGGACGTTCCTTTTTTTAGAGTTTTCCTCGGAGTTCAGTATTTTTGTGTTTTTACTTTTTTTTACTTGTACGAACCTTTCGGCATATTTATTGGTTGCAGTAGTAACCATATCTCCAGCATAACCGATGGCCTCCATGAAGTTAGGAGCTTCTCTTCGACTAGAAAATTTGGCATACATTGATATTGGTGTGACTGTTGCCGACATGGAAGGTGGTGAATTCATTCCTTCCAAGCCCATTGTACCTTAATTAACAAAAGATACCAATATAATACATACATGAAGGCTAATTATAACGATTTGACAAACAGTACTAGTTTAAGATGAATTATATCATGCTGTAACTTAATGCAAGAAACTACGGATGTTGCAAATTCAATATTTCATTAGCATATTGTCAATATTATCTATCATGGTCCTTCCATTTGGACATGTCCATCTCTTTCTTTCAATGCAGAAACAAACACATAAATTGTTTGTTCAATCTTGATTTTCTTTATGTGAAAAAAATATCTATGTGCATATTCTTTTTTGCACGTTTCTTTTTTTACTATGTGGGTATTTCAGGCTTAAGTTAGCAAAATTAAGACAAAGGTCACACTGATCTTCAATATGATGTGCATGTCTATACTGAGAAGAATTAAACTAAGAAACTGATGCAGCTCACGATAAAAAAAAAGTAATATACGAATTTATATTCAACAAGTTCATGCAAATAATAAAACGATTACCACAAAGAATGATGTCCAATATATTCTTCTACGTTACTTTGTATGTACTAGCATACATGAGCGGCGTTAGCATGTGCATGGACAAGAGCATCACATTTTTACCTGTAGCTGCTTTTTGTACTTGCGAAAGTCCGCCAGATCTTCTTGCACTAACTTCCCTTGTGGCATCAGAGATCACTGCCTCCATACTGTTATCCGAGGGATCTTGTGTGTGTACAATTGCAGTAATTTGTACAAGAACCAACAACTGAACACGCCAGAAATTTCTTAAATGCATTTGGTTAGATGATGTTTATTAACTTGTTTTCTGTAAAAACATAAACAAAAATCTAACTCGTTTAAAGACATCTTCAAATAATATTTCAACTGCATGCGAACATTCTACAAATAAAATGACAGTCACTAAAGATAGGTTAATGATGTAATCTTGACTATAGAGATGTAATCTTCAGTCTGTTATAAACTGTGAAATTTTGTTTTAACAATCCCCGTTACTCAGGTTGATCGTTTTGGAATTACCGTTTCACAGGTCATAACTACAATCCCCTTTCCATTCACAAATATCACCTACAGAATCAGACTATTCACCGGATTTGTAATGACATGAGCAACACGACGGGTGCCACATGCGGGTAAGGATCAGTTTGCACATCCGGGACACATGATATCACCCAAGATTTTGATGGGGTTCATGTCGTTAGTATTTAGTTTCTATGTTGTGTCTTGTGTACTATTATTTTTATGTTGTGTCCTGTGTACTATTATTTTTGTGTTTGTCTTTTTTTTTTAGCCATGTTGTTATCAGCGTATTTCGATTTATGAGTTTGACTGTCCCTTTGGTATTTGTTTACCCCTTTTCAGTTATTGTAAAAAAAAAACACTTAAAGCACTGCCTCTTTCATATTAATTTCACTCATATTCATAATCTTTGTGTTTTGTGTTTTTTTTATCTTTTTATAAAGAAAAATTGTAAAAATACACAAAAGAAAGCTAACATTCACAGTTTATGTTAGACCTAATACTGGTTTTAGTAACACGCCGTCTTGTTAAAGAGGGACGAAAGATGCCAGATGAACAGTCAAACTCATTATCGAAAATAAACTGACAACGCCATGGCTAAAAATGTAAATTGGTAAATCTGGTAGATCGAGTACTTAGAACACATATGTTTGCTGTTTTTCTGAAAAAAAGCCTTTATGGACGTAAACGTTGTGTAAAATAAATACATTATAAAAATAATGCATAACAACATTATTTCTAAAATAAAAACAAAATGTGTATATATTTATTACAGGTTTTATGCAACTTGTTTCTCTATGAAATTGGTATTGAATATACATACAATTACATTAGATGTATGTTTCATTAAAATACGTTATTCTGATTGGCTACACTGCAATCTCGCGATAATCATTAACGAACTTCATTACTCAATATAATTTATATTTCGTGATGACAAAAGGTTCCAAAATATAGTGCACAGGTAAATTAAATAAAAACTAGATAACAATCGTGTTTTCATGATACTAGCTAACAAATGAAGCTATAAGTATCGGTTGCTTCTTTTTTTAACTTCATGGGGTTGTAAAAGCGTTGACTGTGCTCATTTTTTTCACACAAAAATGTACTTCGGTGAACCCTTATACGCCCCAATGAAGTTACAAAAAGAAGCATTCAATTCATAAATGAAGTGTATTGTTCAAATTTACAAACTCAACCAGAACTTGAACGTGATAGTACTTTATCGAGGTAACGGTCTATGTGAAAACATATATGATGAAAATGAAAGAAAAACTCTCTTGGCTTGAAGAACCGTACAACGAAAACACGGAAAGGCTTACACGAACATGCAAGGTCGACCAGTTTTTGAATTGCCAGATTTACATAAAATGCATATTAAAATATATTTCAGCATACTTTATACGAAATGGAAAAAGGAATATTAATTCAATCTAGGTTTCAAATAGTGAGCAGCGGGAAGTTTGAAAGATAGGTCTTGATATAAATGTAAAATATATAATTAAAACTGTATGGTGTCATTTTTCGAATGTGTTTCACACCTCTTACTGCTAAACTGATTATTCATGAGAAACATATGAAATAATTGGTAGTTATACACATCTGTTGATATTATTTTCAGTTCAAACGTCATAATAATTTTATCAATAAGACTTGCACTAGGCATAAGTTTACCTTTGCTGAAGACAACACATGTCAAATTTATTGAACCATGTTAACCATGTTAACATTGCATGTATATTTGAGAATCGAAAAAAAAATAATGATTTACGTGGGGAAAATAAAACAGATATTCCTTTAGCATTTGTTTTGCTTTTTTTACATTGAAGTGCATGTAGACGAAAAACGACGTACACATCTTAGATATTATTGTAGATGCATCCTAATGGACGTGCCAGATGTTTTGGTTGTACTGCCAGACAGCAAATGATAATACAATCATACTTCAATTTATTAGTATGTTTCAACACAATTATATGATTTAAATTCAGATAAAAATAAAAATCGATATTTTCACAGATCAAATAAATCATGTCATTTTACTCTTCTGATTTCATAAAACACCGTATAGTCAAGCGACTGCCAAAGATATTGTAGGAAAACAAACGAAGGCGTAAAACGGATGTATAAGAGATGTACTTTAAGATGCCAAAGTGACATTTAATCTCTTTAAAAGTGGAAAAAAATCTAAGGACGTCATCGCTAACACAAAAAATAATAGATCAAAACAACAGACTCAGTATATAAAACACAACATAGAAGAAAGACTGAGCAATCCAAACCTCACCTAAGAGTTAATGGTTAACTCAGGTGCTCCGACAGGGGAAGTATATCAAGCTTCACAGGTGAAATAGATTTTGGCATTTCTTACTTTTCTAAACAAAAGAAGGTGCTACTAAAAAAAATCACAAATCTATTATTGAGAAAAATTAGCTTGCGACTGATTGATCGCAAGCTTTTCTTTACTTATTCGCGATCCGCTAATTGTTTTCGTTATCTATATGTCTTGTTCAATGAGTTGTGAATCAACTTTGTTCCAATTAACCATCTATTTCAACCCTCTTCAACACTTAATGAATGTAACGTTTCATAATTTTATATACGGTTTACTTTTCATTCTAATCTTAACGATATGAAAAATAATAATAAAAACACGCACAAATAATGGCCTTACCTGACTGATGAGTCAATGATAAAAATTGAACGACGTGTTATTTGAATGATAAGCCCTATTTTATATATGTCTTAGGTTTTGACCTATATTATCCTCCTTTATCAACCTTTAATCATAATGAGGTTAAACCTTTACAAAGGTTAATCTTTAGAATGAAGCTAAATGTGTACGTGCACGTATGAAATCTCTCACTCCCATATTAATTAATTATGGGCTTATGGGCAGTGCTACATATATTCTTCATTTTGTTTTTCTTCAGTTCACAATGGTTCACTCATTGATAGTTATTGAATAAATTAGTTAGGCACACGGATTAAGATCTAGCGGATGACAAATGTCAGCACGCATGTACTATATTAAAAGTTCTTGTTAGTGAAAAAATCGAAGAAACGAATGAAGTACTCCTATGTGTCTAACAAAAAGCTGTGAATTAGCTAAATGACTGTTTTTTTTCTCTATATGTTAAAACAAAGGCAAAAATATTAACAATAACGGTTTATACATCTAACCAGTGCACAAGGCGTATTGTAAATGTGTGTATCAATATCAGTGTTATATACTCTGAATACACCTCAGCATTGGGATTTACCACTAGAGGTGTAAATACTATACAATCATACTTCATTCTACTAAATTGAATGCAATACAATACTATAATCTAACAGTCAAACATAAAAATAAAGCGATACATGTAGTTACACATGTAAACCAAATTATGTTATTCACGGTTCGGATTTCATAAAAAAAAAGGCATTTTGCAATGAAGATTCATCAGTACAAATTAAGAAGTTGGCAACTATTTGTAACAATTAATTGCATTTCCTACTTTGTTTTACATACCAGTCTGTAACTAAAAAAGCCAACATACTGAATTCCGAATTTGGTTTGATATATATATTTCTCAGAAAATAAACATGACAGTCACATTTTGAGCGTACAAATGTACTTTTTGTCATCGTTCAAACCGTTTTGAAGGGTACACACGGTAAGCATACGTCTAGAGTGTTATGTTTGACATAGTGATTATACATATGACGTCACATTATTTAGTTGCTTAAGACAGTGCAACAGTTTTTTTCCATTTCTGTCATTTTAAGCCAATGTATTTATTAAATGGAATAAATTTTATTGTAATTTAAACGTGGCCTTCGTAAAATTTGATTTTACTGTGGCAAATATACGCGTCGCGAGGTAAACTCAATTTGCGACAGTAAAATCTTCGTTTTACGAAAACCAAGCTTAAACTACAAAATACACAGTTATCTCCTAAATTCCCAGTTACGGACTAGTTGAAGCATTCAAAAATCAGATGAAAATACTAATCTTGTGACACATCGAAGACGGCAACACTCATTCAATTATCACTTTCGTATGTTTTCTTGTGTTGTTCAATAAATCGTCAAATGGTATAGTTTCTACTGAAAAATCTATGTTTCATATCCATTCTGTATTTGTCTTAGATTTAGAATGAAACAATTTCGAACTCTTTAAGTTAAACAAAATTAACTAACAACACCATCGTCAAAAAATGAATGAAAAAAGATCGAAAAATTAGTATATTAAACCACAATACTCAGTTACTGATTCGTTCCAGAATTCTAAAACAAAAAAAAACCGATTGTTTTCTCAATTAAAGCTAAACGTAATAAGATAATGAAAAAACTCAAAACATTACCCTTCCTGAGACCATGACAAAACAGTGAAACACATGTGTCAATTTGGCAGGGTCCCCCGCTCTACATTCCAAAGTATACTTTTTGATAGACTATCCAATTTAGACATATGTACAACTCGAGTTTTTTTGTAATTAGTCTATATATATAGTTTTTTGCTGACTAATCGTATAACAGTTTTGTTTGTAAAACGGAGCTCATTAACGTATTTTTGTAAATCTTCTCACCAGTATCATTGCTTAGTTTTCTCCATTTTTGTAAAGAATTCACATCCATGTTACATTTTTCTTCAAAGTACAAACTCATGTTTTAGCCAATAATTTATAATTTACGCATGAAACCATGTACCTTTATTTTGCCGACGTTACTTTTCAATCAAAGCGACAACTTTTTAACTGGACCGCAAAATAAACTGCAACATAAACAATGCTTCAAATGTATCCGTCCGCTTCCACTAAAAGCATGATACAGGACATATATGCGAATACTACTTGTATTTATTGGGCTTTAGTAAAACGGTCGATTGCAGCAAGCTACCGAAATAAAACAAATTTTCTCTATCTGACAAAGCACGATATAGGTTTAAATCAATACAGTTATTTTATACGGTTTAAAGAGAATGTAGTAACTACTCAGACTTTATAAAATGTCATTTATCTCTGAGGAGAAAGTTGATGAACCAGGCGTATGTGATACAACTAGTCTTTTTTTCTAAAACGTTCATCAGAGGGTACCAAGACTTAGATAAATATATATTCCGCATCAACTTAAAAAGTAATGCACAATGGTGTATACGTATAAATTATGGGTACTGACGTTCTTTATCATCTTAATAACGTGTTATGGTATTCTTTTATTTGTCTATATGCACATAACTTTAACTGTTAAGTCTGTTCTGTTGGTGGTATCCATTCGACGTGGGTCTGTACTTATAAACCCGTTCATTGTGTTATTGTTCTCTGATAAGTTATGTAATCTTGTCTTTCATTTTTGCAAATATGCTTTTTGTGTATACCTTTTTTGTGTTTCTTGGTTACTTGGCGCTGTAATTAAACACCCCGTCATTGTGTTATACTATGATAATGTCAGTATTCTTGTCTGTCGTTTTTGGTTATGTGGTGTTGTCTGTGTACCTTTTATTGTTTCTGTATCGCATGGCTTTTCACTTATACATCTAGTCATTGTGTTATTGTGCCATGGTAGATGTTTGTTGATATATCTGTTCATTTTATAGGGTTAAAGATAATAACACATTGTTGAGTGCTATACCCCTATTTTGATATTTTACCTATTACATTTGTTTGTTTTGTTCAATCATCGTTGTCAATATAATGGAACTTTATACGACTGCCATACAAGTGAGAGGTATAGATAGCTATCAAACCAAGTTTTATTTATAATTTCTACATACGAAAATGCCTATACCAAGTCAAAAATATGACAGTTGTTGCCGATCTGATTGATGGGTTTGAGCTTTTGATTTTACCATTTAATAGGGACTTTCCTTTTTAAATTTTCCGCGGAGTTTAGTATTTCATGATTTTATTTTTTAGATGGCGTGACAAAGTGGTAATAGTTTTTAACATTTCCTACTTTATTTACACAAGAACACTAAGATGTCATTGTAATAGGAAGAATACTTAATTACTTTCTATATAGCTAACTAGTATATAAAAAAAAATCAACAAAATATGATTGTAAACTAAATAATAGTGGAATTTCACTACTGCATTACGCTCTTTCGTAATTCTTATGTTTCGTGTAATATAGCATGGAATATGTTTCTATTTTTTCACAAAACACATCTGAATTTATTAAAAAAAATACAAATTAAACAATTAAAAAAAAGCTTGTCATATAAAATAATGGACTTAATGTATCGTTGAACGAATCTTCTCAATACCCATTCATAATATAATTTACTTACGGTTATTTATATGTAGTCAGCGAACAGGGATTTGCGTGATATATCTTTATTTATACATGTAGGTCTAAGAAAGGTCAATTACATATGCTTACTCTCTTCGACAGAAAAATCGCAAAATACTGTTCTTTGATGTCCTTCATATGACTGTTCATACGTAAATAGAATTTCTGTAAATACGTGTCGTGAATAAAAAAAAAGTAGAACATCTGCACGTAATAGATTTTTTTTCTTATATCTAACCATTTTGAAATTTAACATTTAAGCACTTGAATTAGTATTTTCGGAAATAAATAGGCCAGAACAGATTAACCATGTTAGGTTACTTAATTCAAAAATAGGAAAATGGTTTACTGCATAAAGTCAACGACTAATTTTGTTCAGGTCACAAAACATGTTATTGTAAACCGTTTTCAAATCACTTAAGCATCGTTTGAATTTTCTCAGTAACACAATGGCAGATTTGGTTAATCCTTGCATCGGATTATCTGCTTAGACATGGATAATAAAATTAAACTAACAACATATTTGTTTTTAGCTTTTCATGATTGTAATAGTTTCTTCTAACTATTTATATATTTACTGAGCGATAGTTATAAATGATTTCGATTTTTTTTCTGAAATTAACGTGATCAAATATAGAGTTATTCCTAATCGTACGAATTTATATTCAGTTTGTGAATAAGAAAAACAGGTTTATCTTATATAACAAAAAATTCTACGCTCAAGCATAAAAATTATATCCAAATAATAATACGTGTGTTATATTTACAAATCGACATATGTAGGTTAAAACTCAAATCTTGCAAGTATGCTTTAATTTGATTGTTTTGAGATTTTGACACAGTGATAACTGATGTACCCATATTTTAACTATATACCTATTATGTCTGTTTTGTTCATACATCGTTGTAAATAAAAAGAAGTTTGATGCGACTGTCATACAAGTGACAGTTTAAGCGCTAATACACCAGGCCCAATTCCCATTTTGTACATTTGAAAATTCTGGCACCAAGTCAGGAATATGATAGATGTTGTTTATTCGTTTGATGTGTTTTATCGTTTGATTTTGCCATTTGATTAGGCACTTTCTGTTTTGAATTTCCTTTTAGTGTACTTTTTTTGTGATTTTACTTTTTAAAAAGTCGCATATGTTATCAGCGTCATGTTGATGTCACAATTGTATAGTAAACTGATTGAAAACAATATATCTAACTTCTTTAAACCATTTTCTTTTTATCTGATACCAAAAGACAATACAAACACACATACCAGAAAAGTATATTGCCCTCTTTAACAAATACCGTAGGTTTAGCATAAAAACCAATAACCAAGGCAAACAGTCAAATAAATAACAAACAGAGCACACCATAACAACGAAAATGAAGTAAATGTTTTTTTAGCCCACATTACTAAAAATGAATCGGAATAGAGGCATCATACAAACTCCGAAAGGTAGAACAGACTCTTTTCTACTGGTGGTATTATTGTATTATTCATTACAAGTACTTTAAAGGTCGAATTCTAATATGACGTTCTTCTTAAGCTTTGGATACAAAGCCATGTTCTAATTCAAAAAGAACATGGGCTGCACGTGACTGACTGATTGAAATTGCAACGTCAGAAAAATTTTGAACAACGCCAGAGATCAAAATGGACATTGTTGTTGGTGTTGCTCGCTAGGAAATTAAATAAAAACATTCTAAAAGTAAGTTTAAATGTTTCAGGTTTTTTTTATTGATATACTGCTGATTTTCTATAACGTTTTTGGTTCAGGAAATCAAAATGGCGACATTCCGAGAGCTTACTATAGGTCCGTTTCGAAGTGAAAAAGTTCAAATATTTCTATTAGAATCAATATGATTCTATCCTACCATGCTCTATGCTCATTTTAACATGGGTATGCTAACGCTCGGTATTAAGATATTAACAAATATAATGCATACCGATGTTTAAATGAGCATAGAGCATGGCAGGATAGAATTATTTCTTAATTCAAAATCGTCTTAGTCTGTGAGAAAGGACAGTGGTCATATCGGTCAACCAAATCACGATAGCGAAAATGAAATGAACTACGTTTTAATCAAACAAAACTTCTTGGATAGCTTCCTGAACATCACCAATAATCTTTTAATGAAGTTATGATAATAAAAGCAAACACTTTTAGTAAGTATGGCGTTCATTATTACTGACTTAGTACATATTTGTTTAGGACGCCTCCAGTGTGTGAATTTCTCGCTACATTGAAGACCTATTTGTGACCTTCTGCTGTTGTCTTTTCTATGTTCGGGTTGTTGTCTCTTTGACACATTCCCCATTTCCATTCTCAATTTTCAAATGGCAATGGGAGATATAAATTCCATATGAAAATGTTACTTTTCACTTCATTATAAGCAATGTTATGGAGATAACATCTGAATCAACAAAACAAAATTAATGAAAATAGCGTGATTGGTTCGTATCAAATAAATATATGAAACAAACGTATAAATTACTGATATCGTTTTTAAATTATAAACCCCTCAAAAACAACAAGACACATCATTGATACCTTTCTTTAGTTATATAAGTGGCTGCAATTGTGAAGACAGTTGAAGAGCTATATATTAAACAAAAAATAAACCCACAAAATATCAATATCCAACAAGATCACGGTTGCTTGAGATAGTTTAAACCTTAATGTCTTTATAAAAATTAGAAGCATGAGAAGACTTTTGAAACCTACTTGACCGATAGTTTATTTTAATGAAAGATTTATATACATCAATATTTATTTGACATTTTTTAAAATACATGTGTACTGCCCGTGCCATTTTATTATAGTCTTAATCTAGGTATGGCTTATAATGATATACATGTTAAACCTGATCCTTTTTTTGTATCATCGTTACTGTTAAATTAGAACATAGCACTTGATTAAGTGCAGATAAAATGTCAGAAAAATTAACTGAATTGACTGAATATCCTCATTATATACTTCGTTTCTTCGAAAGGTGAAACATAAGCTCATTGAAGTACAAAAACATGTAAGAAAGCTGTGAAATAACACGATATTTCATGTCAATGTAAAAGTTTAATTTTCTGGGTTCAAGAGTTCTTTATTCGTAAACTATACAAGATACGTAATCACATCTATTAATCTTTCTATTACATGGATTTTAAACAGTAACAAAAAAATACAAATACTAAATTAATAATTAATAAAATAATGACACAAATAAGTATATAAGATACAAACAAACTCTTTCTTTCTCAATTTTATTCATCATAGATACAATGTACCAGGATCAAAATTTCATAAAAACGCCAGACGCGCGTTTTATCTACAAAAGACTCATCATTGAAGGTCGAATACAAAATGCTGAAAAGGCCATATAAGGTATGAAGTTGAAGGCCAATTAGGTCCAAGAAATCCTTAGTTTTGGCAAATATAGCTCAGGTAATCTACCCCTGAGGTAAAAACGCTTTAATATTTCAAAATTCTAAATTTTGATAACAGGTAATTTATTGTTATGAACATATCAATGATAACTCAAGTCAACCCAAAAGCGTGACTACTGGGCTGGTGATACCATCGGGGAAACAAATCTCCACCAGCAGTGGCATCGACCTAGTGGTTGAAAATAAACTAATTATAGATACCAGGACTAAAATTTCATATGTACGCCAAACGCGCGTTTCGGTTACAAAAGACTCATCAGTGACGCTAGAATCCAAAATGATGAAAAAGCGGAATAAAGTATGAAGTTGAAGAGCATTGAGGTCCCAAAATACAAACGGTTTTGCCAAATACAGCTAAGTTAATATATTCCTGAGTTAGAAACGCCTTAGTATTTTAAAAATTCTAAATTTTGTTAACAGGTAATTGATGATTTTGAACATATTAATAATAACTCAAGTCAACCCAGAAGTGCTGACTACTGGGATGGTGATACCCTCGGGAAAATAAATCTCCACGAGCAGTGGCATCGACCAAGTGGTTGTAAATTAACTCATGAAAGATACCTGGATAAACCTTTCATATGTACGCCAGACGTGCGTTTCGTTTACAAAAGACTCATTAATGAAGCTCGAATCCAAAATGGTAACAAGGCCAAATAAAGTATGAACTTGAAGAGCAAAACAGTTCGCATATAACTGTTGTTTGTATCACTAAAAGAAATAAAAATCTGTGGTATGAGTGTCAATGCGAAAACGTGGCATCAATTACTTAAAAACAATCATAAGTCAAAGTACGGCCTTAATTAGAGCCTTGGCTTAACCCGAACAGCACGCACTGAAGGGCTCCAAAATGACTAGTGTAAACGAATTCAAACAGAAAAACCAAGCGTCTTATGTATGATAAAAACGAGAAACACTTATTAACCACATCAACAAACGACAATCTCTGAACAATAGGATCCTGACTTAGGACATTTTACATTTTACAAATAAGTACATATAATCCTACAGGTGGACCTTTATTTTTTCTATAATATTCATTATACATATTATTATCTTTGGTATATACAGTTTAGTTTTAGCATATTTTATTTGCCATACATAAATAAAGGTTAGACAAAAGTTAAAATGCATAGTATGATTTGAGCTTCTTTTATATACTGTATGTTAACATATTACAAATTAATTATCATTTATATTAAATATGAATAAACATTTTTGACCTGATGACATTCTTGCTTTACGAATCATAATACGAGGGAATAGTCCCTATGTAGTATGTTAAAGTGTTAATGAAAGAATCGTTATTGTAAAATCATACAGGTAAAAATTAATAGAATATATTACAATCAATTAACACACTTTGGTAAATAAACCAATTGGTTGAACTGATTTTGTGCAATACACAACATCAACAGCTACACAATTAAACCTATATCATATTAGTGTCCATTTGCATATCAATGCATAGCTAATTGTCTGGCCAATATATAATTTAATGAATAATATACTGAAATCAATAAACATGATTATAACTACAAGATTTAATTACACAAATTTGACAAATGAATCTTACAAAAAGGTATTATCATTTATCCAAAACATAATGTCATCTTAACTGGTTTTCAAAAATGTACGAAGAACATTATTGATAAAACCTTACAAAAACAACAATCACGAGCACTGTTAACATAAGTTAAACTAAGCCGGTCAGCTATTCTCTCTAACTAATATTTCAGAGTCACTTGTACATTTGGGGAACCTATTTTAAACTATTTTAACGTACGAATATCATATTATCATTAGCAAGATTCATACCATCGGTCAAAACAAAAGTTCTCAACCAAACTTACCTTTTGTGTCTACGTCATTGAGTGTAGGTTGATCTGTTTTTCCTTGGCCAATGTAACGACTTTTCAATAAAATAAATGTTTACAAGTTCAACGTACAGAATCAACATCACAGAAAGTGAAGACGAAAATTGCGAAAAATATTCTTGATTTATACTTACAATTAGCGATATTGATAAAAAAAATCACTAACCGTTTCTATGTAAACAAAAAAACTGTCCATCTTATTGAGATTACAAAAAAAAATTGAACATCTATTACTTTTATGTTATGAATATTTTAATTTCATTCGGAGTAGCAACATTAAAAATAATCCAGGAGAAAAGAACATAAAGAGGGAGAGAAGTATCAATTCTTAAGTATGTACAACTCACTCGTAAAGCTTTATTAAACAATATTCCAGGAAACATGAATATCTAAGGTTGTGTTATCAAAATTGTCTTCTAATCAACGTGAGTATATCTTTCTTTCACTTTAAGCTGACTTAATAAACTCATCATAGATACCAGGATCAACGCGTGTTTCGTCAAGAAAGATTCACCAGTGACGTTAGAATAAAAAAATGTTCAAAAGGCAAAAATAGAGTACAAGTTGAAGAGCATTAAGGACAAAAATGTCCCAAAAGTTTTGCCAAATACAGCTTAGTTATTCTATTCCTGAGGCACAAAAGCTTAGTTTTTTTAAAAAATCAAAGTTTTGTTAACAGTTAATTTATAAGTATGAACATATCAATGATAAGGAAAAAATCACCACCAGCAGTGGTATAGAACCCAGTAGTTGCAAATAAACTCATCATAGATACAAGAATTCAAATTTTATATCGGCGCAATACTCGCGTTTCGTCTAAAAAAGACTCATCAGTGAGGCTCGAATAACTGTTTTTTTTTAAAAGGCCAAAAAGAACAAAGATGAAGAGCATCGAGGACCAAAAATTCATATATTGTTTGCCAAATATAGCTAAGGTAATCTATTCCTGATATAGAAAAGCCTTAGATTTCCGATACTAAGGGAGATAACAACATTTTACTGATGTAAAACTGGTTATCTCTTTTAAATTTAGGATATTTCACTTATATATCTGGGTCACGGTACCAGTTCCGTTGTCGTCTGTCGATAACGTGTGTTAACAATTTACAGCAGATCGCACGGTAACCGTTGTTTGTAGAAACAAAAAAATGCTTTTATTTAATTGTCGTGTGAATCTTTATAAGTCTGTGTAAGTTTACAAAAATATATGCCAACATGTGTCACTCATTTTACACATAATTTTGAAAGATATACAAAGAACTGCTGTTGGTCACCCTGTCGGAAGGGATCTCACAAACATTTTAAGTTAAAAAAAATAGTCTTGTATTTTCCTTTTTTAAGCTGATTTTTTTTACCATCGTACGTTAAATAAAAAACAAACAACATTAGGCCATTCATTTTGTAAATTTAAGAAAAACAGAAATTTTTATCAAAAATCTGTGCTTTTTGTGTGCAGCAGTGTTGATGAAATTGGAGCCAAATTTAATAAATATGAATACATCTTATTATCAGCATAACAGTTCATTAAGTCACCATTATAATGAAAATGACAAGCAGCATATTGTTATGGAATTATCTTTTCACAGATGATATATTCTGGTTTCGTATGTCGTTATTACTATTCCAATATGGATCATGATCTACCTACCCTTCAGAATCACCTGCAAACACCCTTAGTTTTAGGTGGTGTTCGTGTTGCTTAGTTCTTTGGTTTTTATGTTGTGTGTTCTGTACTAATATTTGTATGTTTGTCTTTGTCTTTTTTAGTCACAGCGCTGGCAGTTCATTTTCTATCTACGAGTTTGACTGTCCCTATAGTTCATCTTCTACTACTTGATAAAACTATAAATCGTATTTAAAAGATATCCAAACTAATGTCTTTGGTATTATCAATGCAACCAGCAGAAATAAAAGAATATTCACTCTATCACATAAACTTAATAAAGGAATTGTCTCCTTTGCAATACCACCATTGTGTTACGGTAAATTTAGTATTTTTTGTATCACATTTATTGTTGTCGTGCTTTGTCTCATTTTGTCTATACCGTGTCGATAGTTGATGCGTTTTTTTTGGTTGCAGACATTGTTTTTAAGTTTTAATAGTTACTAAGATTATACCACAATGTTGAGATCTGTTACCCATTGTTTCGTATAATTATCCATGTTCTACATTTGGAAATGTCTGTACTGCGTGGGGAGTTTTTTTTTGTTTGAATATGTTGAAGTGTTTGAGATTTTAAATGTGCCATTTGATAAATAATTTTTTGATTTGAATTTTCCGTGGATTTTTGTATTTCACATATATTACATTTCAAACTTTTTACGATCCTTAGACATTTGGCGTCGTACCAAATGTTCAGACAACTTTACAGCTTGTTAACGTTGCTATAATCTAAAATAAACACATTAATTTGAGATATAGATAATTTTGGGGGGAAAATTAAGGCACCTTATGTGAAATTAGCCCAATTTATTTTGGTTGAATAAAAAACAGATATGTGTTATACAACAATATTTTGAAAACAAACCCGACATAATATAACCAAAAAAAAGAAGAAAAAAATGAAAGAAAAATAAAAAGAATAAATTGATTCCGCAAATAGACGATTTTATGCTTAATTAAGAGATTCAAAGCATTCAAGCATCTTTAATTTTTCATATTGGTCACTGATTTCTAATTACCACAATTCGTTTATAAAAAAACAACTTAGTGTATCTAAGTTTAGCACACATTTATTTATTAATGCACGGAAGCAATACATATACAGTAGAGTTCTTGCATGATGATGATGATGAAAAATGACAGAGATCACAATAAAAAATAACCTGTCTTAAAAGGTGGGAATACATTTCAAGGACCTTATCAAATATGCCATGAACATATACAAAAGTCCAACAAAAAATGAAATATAACTTCTTTATGTTTCTTTTTACAAGTTTGACTCTCCTTCTGGTATCTTTCGACCTCTTTCGGCTTTCGAACTATTTCATCAGAGCGTCAATGATTTATCTTGTGGTGACGACGCTCGCGTCTGGTGTACGAAATTCTAAATCAGGTACCTTTTGTTATCTATTATTCGTATGTTTATTTGTCCTATATTTTCTTCAATTTATTTTTCTTGTAGTCCTGTCATGTAATGTTGTCATTCTAATGCTATTTTTAACATTGCAATAAAAGCGGGAGGTTCAGCATGTTACAAAACCAGGTTCAACCCACCATTTTGTTATTAAAATGTCCTGTACCAAGTCAGGAAAATGGACATTGTTATGTTATAGTTCGTTTCTGTGTTTGTTAAATACAATGTATTAATGTTGTGTTCCTGTTGTGTCGTAGTTCTCCTCTTACATTTGATGTGTTTCCCTCAGTTTAAATTTGTTATTCGGATTTTCGTTTTCACAATCGATTTATGAATTTCGAACAGCGGTATACTCCTGTTTACTTTATTTGGTGTTACTACACTTACAACGGCTGCATAGACACAACATATCTGTACCTCAGAGTTATTTTAAAGGTCGAATTAATTCGTAATTATTTGTGTTTAATGATTCACCTGTAAGTATGTAATACATCACTGAAGTTTTAGGCAGATTTGACATAATTCAACCAAACTGACTGCTGATAGCAAACTATAAGTTAAATATTCCGTAATGACAAATGTTGAACAACGAAATAGATTGAATACATATATTCTGTTTATTTATTGTATTCTTTTTTTCTTATTTGTAATATTTTTTAGTTTTTTCCCATGGTGTAAAGTCTAATTCAGGAAACATTTCACACGGTACACGCTTTATCCTGAAAAAAATAAGAAGAATTACATTTTACGCTTAACATTTTGAACAATAAATTGTATTTGTTCTTTTTTGAATATATTTGCGTTTGATGCACCTTTACCAGCTATTATTTATATCAAAGAAACCCATCCTTAAACGGTTAAAAAAAGTAACTTCTTTCACTGCAAATAATTTCGAGATATATTTTTTTTCTCAAATAAAACTATGAGTTTGACTGTTCCTTTGATATCTTTCATCCCCCTCTTGATTACTAAACATCTAGACAACAAAACTAATGAAGAACATAGCAATTATGGAGCGTTAGATCTGAGTCAGCATACCATAATTTCTACATTTGAGTTAGGTTTGATTCTTTTTTTCTAATCCCACGCTTGCGTTTCTTAAAAAATATTCATGTATTTGAAACTTCGTTTAACTATAAAATCCAAAACTAAAATAACACGTTATACATGTAATGCGTCCGAAGCGCTTTTCTGGATTTACCTTCACAAAGAACGTCCAGAGCCGAATATTTCAAAACCAAGGATGAATAAGAACCGAAACAGTTGAGGAGGTAAACATATAGTTTATCAATAAATTATCTAGATACCCTATTTTATTTCACTTTTTTTTTATGTTTTCCCACTTTAAAAAATCTTCTTTGAATGAATAACAAAAAATGTAAAATCCCCTATTTGTTTGACAGATAAAACCTTGATCTCATATTCATTTTGATAAGCACTCTTTCCACAGTGGTGAAAACCCATAAAATTTTTAAGACAACTATCATGAATATCTGTATTTACAAAACTTAAGACATCATTATTTGATGGCAGTATAAAAGCAAAGCCGAACATTTTTGATAGCTCTGCCCATCAAACAACTAAAAAAATGTATACGCCAGGTATCCTTACTCCAAAAAAAGAAAATGTTGCTTTAATGATATAACACGTGACTATTTGAATATATCTTACTCTGCTAATGGAGATTCAAATGCATTTTTAGGCATTGAATTAACGGCCATAGTTCTACAGTACAATGCCGACAATGACTGTTTCTTTATCTGTTGTAATTGGTCTGAAAAAAACAATCTTATACTGTATAAATAGTAATACTTTTATAATTGTGCAAATATTATTAAACTTTAAAGAAAATAATTTCGTATGGTAAAAAATTCATAACTATGGCAAACTGACAACAGTTTTAAGAGCTGCTTTGAAAAGTGATCAATCATTCTATAAAAGAATGTCTGTCGGAACAATTGGAAAACATAAAAATCAGATCAACAATCTAAAGGATCGGATCTTTTTAACGTGGAACCTTATGTCGTGATCCGGTACTGCTATATTCGACCCTCGTGTCATTGTGCTTTGGCCATTTATTTCATTGTTGTCTTTAATTTTTGCCTAATCGATATGCCGTGTGTATGTTGTTGACATATGTTTTGTTTTAATAATGGTTAAGGTTTTAAAAGTAAGTTGAAGTTATACATAAGGAAATGGCGGTACAATACACAAATTAGGAATATAAGAGGTGTTTTCCTTTTTTCTTAAGTATACCACTTATACATGTTATATTATACCTACCTGTCGTGAACCCTGTCGGAAAGAAATTATTTTCGTAAAAAAATCGATCGCCTGTTTTAAACAAACTGAACTGGAGTCCAATCAAACACCTAAATGTCGGTCCAACTAGAGCCCCTGGTGATCGTTTTTCTGATATACCTCCAGCAAACAAGTCAATATCATCTGGGTGCCTATAAATAAAAATAACAAATTGCAAAAATAGCTACTTCCGGTTTTCTAAAGGTCACTTCCGGTAGCCATTTTTCAAGGTCATTTGTCACTTAACCTTTTGTATGAGGTCAAATGTCTTTATAATGAACTTAATTGAAGTTATAATCAAATAACCTTATATCAAGACATTTCAGGTGCACCAACTCCTATAAGATGCCATTTAATAGTATAAGACCAAATGTAGCATATCTTCATTACAATAAAGCTGATATTTTGCACTTGTTCTTTAATATGTATCTTTCAAAGTGTTGGAGAAAATTCAAAAACAAGCAAAATTAACAATTGAGAACTTGACCTTTGACCTTGACCTCATTTTCTAAGTTAGGACCTAGGGGACTCAAATAAAAACATTCCAGGGTTATACGGTTAACTGTTTATGAGTAAAATAAACATACCGACAAATTTATTTTGTAAAGGTAGATAACTCCTATAAAATTTCATCAAATCGCTTCGATCCAAATACGCCAAAAATTACTGAGGATGTAACGAACAATTTGTAAAAAGAATTTTGTCGCTATCTTTTTTTGTTACGAAGGAGATGCGCTCTGATGATAAACAGTGAATAGGGAGATAACTCTTACAAAGAAAATGGTTCGGCTTAGCAGGGTGAAATTTAAAAGCGCATAAACTATACGATACAATATGAGAAATATCTAAGCGACATATTGCGAAACAAACATTTATCGCAAGAACAAAAAAAATAATAATTAAAAACCAATTGTTCAGAGAACAATTGAAGTCTTTCCACATCAAAGAAATTATGAAATGAAGCAATTTTTTCGTATAAGATGATATTGTGCTACTTCCGGTGAAGTAAAGTTTCTTCCAGTCTCATGTGAAAGCTTATTTAAGATTAATTCCAAAAATATAAAGTTTCTATATACTTTTATCTTCTTCTAAAAGCCATTGATTCAACAACCATGCTAAAAGTCACACCATCCTTCTTTGATGATTAATCATTATCAACTATTTCACCTCATGGCAGCTGTAATTTTATATTCAAAACAATGCACAAGAGCTAAAACAATTGAAATTTCTGTAGAATATTAATTTTCATTCTGTAAAATATATAAATTGATGATCAATTAATTATAAAGAATTCCTGGACTATGTCTAAGTTGTATGTTGATGCTGCTGCATATTTTTGGTAAACTAATTTTCAAATGTTAGTCATTAATGGTCACTGTAAGAATACAACATAAAATTATGAAATAAACATTCACATATGTGTAAAAAACTTTATGAAATTTTCTATTCTAGTCATTTATCTTGATTAATTGATTGGATCTTTTTTTGCTTTACATCCAGTGGCAAATGTTTCATGCATATTCAGGATGACCAAACACCTAAATAACTACAATGGTCATATACGGTATTTGTTGCCAGAGCCCTGTTTGTTGTCAGCACTAAGTCATGTTTCAGTACTGACATCCACCTCCTACGACGGGGACGAAGGGTTGGACTTCAGGAGGCATATTTTTTTTTAATTTATGTCATTCTTAAAATCAAAACTGACATTCGTTTAATACTGACGATATTGTTTTGGTTTTTTTTGGTTCTACATGTTGTTTCTTCGTACCCTCATTAGTCATATGGAACAACTATTTTCAGTGCCTCATGATAGCTGTAATATGTTGGAATAATTGTAACCTGTGTATCATGACATCCTTTTACATACACATGGTCAATAAGAGTTCCACCTTCTGTTGTTGAACTACTAACAAGTTGTCTGAAACCTTTTGATAACATGAAACTTAATACTGTACAGCTACCTTTCAAAATATCTTGATTAAAATCGCCAATTACAACAACTCTTTCTGATAAGTCTTCCAATTTACAGATTAATGTTTCCATGTTCTCCAAAAATTTTCCTAGATTATACCTCTGGGTTCTGTAAACAGTAGCAACAAAAACATTTCTACTTGGAATCTTGAAAACTATACATTCTAAGTTTGATGTCAAGTTGCATAATTCTGTTTCTGAAGAAAGCTTGTGAAAAACACACACACCACCATGCTGCATTTCCTTTAAAGAAGAATAATAAGAATCATCTTCTTGAAAAGCTAAAGATCTGGGCAAATGAAAACCATCATATCCCACCATTTCAAAGCAAGTGAATTCTTGATTAGCCCAGGTTTCAGTAAGACAAATGTAATCCGCACTTCTAAAGTCTGGATTTTGTTTAATATCTTCTGCATGCGTCTGTAAACCTTGAATATTGTGATACATTATCTGAAAAGATTGTGTATGTTCCTCTGCTGTATTCTCAATTTCAGGCAAAAATCTTGTCATTTCTGAAACACCCTTTACAATATCAGGATCGCAGAAGATTTTCTTGTCAATTTTGTCAGCTTCTATGCTTTCAATGTGTAAACCAGATTTTGATGTAACTCTGCTAAGGGCTACATATGCCTGACCATATGTGAAACATTTTTTCAGATCAACAACACATTCTTCAACTGTTAATCCTTGAACTTTGTGAATTGTGCAAGCCCAAGCTAACTTCAATGGAAACTGTTTTCTTACACAATTGCTTAAAGGAATGTCTTCACTTGAAGGTTTCAATCCAACACAGTGTTTTCCACTGATGAGTTTTTGTACCTTTGCATTTCTTCCTACTCTTTCATTGTCAAAGTGAACATATATTGTACTTGGGAGGGAATTTGGTGAGAAGTCTTTGATAGATATAACAGTTCCCATTACACCATTTACTAAACCATCTGCTGTGTCCTCATTCTTGATTAGCATTACTCTTGCTCCCTCAGCTAAAAGAATAGATATTGGGAGACAGACATCTGACTTTAAACAATGTACTTTTTTCAGAGTCAATTTCCCTGAAGTTTTGTCTTTTTGGAAATCTTGTGCCTCAATTAGTTTTGATTCTGTACATTGCTTCATTATCATCTCCTTGTTAAAGGTATCAACCTCTGCATTTGTAGAATATATGTGCAAGGCTTCATCGGGGCTATCACCAAAGCAGTGTTGTAATGTTTCTTTATCAGATGATGACAAACTTTCATTTTTCTGCTTAACACGCAATCTATTTAGTAGTTCAGCAAACATTCCATCCTCACGTTGACGCATTATTTCATCCAGCTCGGCAATTTCAAACAAGCCATTCCATAGCTGATTTGAGGGATTAGAAGGGTCATCTACATACAATTTGTCTACCCTTTTTGTTCGAACAGGTGGTAACTGATAAAAATCGCCAACCGCAATTATTGAAACACCTCCAAATAAACAATTGTCTGGTCTTTTTTTAACTTGTCTGAGTCGCTCATGAACGAAAAACAACAATTTCTTATTGACCATTGAAATTTCATCAATTATCAAGATTTGCAAATGTTCTAACTTTGATCTGAGCGAATTAATTTTGTCTTCACTAAGAGTTGCATGATCAGGTGAGAGTGATTTGAAAATTCCAAGAGCACTATGAATTGTCAATCCATGGATATTAAATGCAGCCGTTCCAGTTGGAGCTGTTAACAGAACTGTGAGATCATCTGGATTATTTGTTGTTTGTGCTAATATTCGAGTTGCTTCATATTGAATACATTTGATCAAGTGACTTTTACCCGTTCCAGCTCCTCCAGTGATAAATAAATGTAAAGGCTCTGGTGTTTTTCCGTTTGCTTTTTGAATGCACCAATCTCTTATTTTATAGAGAATTCTTCTCTGTTTCACATTCAAACTTCTTAGCCTTGGAATTATTTCATTTTTTGTGAGAGAAACAGACAGCAAATTAGTTCCAACAGATGATGAGCTCTGTTCATTCAAATCTGGTATTGATAAATCCTCCTCAATCACACTAGATACTTTGCCGTCATCTATACATTCTCTTCTATTCACTTCTGCTTCTGGGCATAACTCACACCAAGCATCTTCTTTAGGATCTTTTTCATGAAATTGCTTTTCTGCTTCCTCTAAATCATGACCATTTTTCACAAAGTCTGACATGTTTTTGATAACAATTTCTTTCACAGAACTTAATGTGTTATCCCCTTGAAACTTAACTCTTCCACATGTGAAGAAATTCTCATATGTTTGAAATAAGAGTGGTTTTAACTGTTCATCATATCTGTATGGCAAATACAGTTGCAAAATGCTTTGATAATATTTTTCTGGGGAATTTTCCTGAGAGAAACGAGGATATTTTATAACTGCAGGTGAAGTTCTTGTGCGTTTTCTAATATATCCAAGTGAGCCATCAAGTTTGAAAGTTGTGTCTTTATTAATTTTCTGTGGTAATTGTGATTCTAGTACAACACTGTATTCAGAAGTGAATCTTGCAAGACACAATTTGATAAAGATATCAATGTGAGGTCTACCTTTATATCTATCAACAATGTTGTTCATCCAAGTACTATTTTCATCTTCAACTTCATCTTCACTGTCACTATTATGCCTTTTTCTTTTAGAAGACTTACAATTTTGTTGTTTCTCTAGGTCTTTCAAAGGAACGCTCATTCTACATGGATTTTCACCAACAGGTATAAATTCTACTTTCCTTGAACACTCTCGTAATCTTAATCCAGTTACTCTAAACACTGCTTCCTGTGCACTTATCTCTCTATGGTGTAAGTATGAAGTTCCAACTTTTTTCATAGTCTGTTGAGCATTTAGATTTCCTTCTTCTGCTTCATTTTTAGTCTGTTGGAGGAGTAATCCTAGCTCTCGCTCAGCTTTACTTATGTAACTTATAATGTATACAACACAGGAAAATGCATCCAAAATATATTGTATGTCCATGTTTGCATCCCAAGCCCTCAAAAGATGTGGGTTATACTGATTGGTGTATATTTCATTTGGCTGACGTTTGAGAACTACTGTATTGCGATTGGTGATAAAACGATAATATGTTTCGAAGCTTTCTTGAGTAAGTCCTATCTTCTTGAAAATTTCAGAAACATCTAAGTTTTCATCTTCATGATTTTTAATAACTTCCCATAAGTCGGACAATATTTCCTTTGCTAATTCTTCATCGTCCTCTGAATCTTTATCTGGATCACTTGGTTCTGAGATAAATGTTCTAGATGAGGGAGGTCTTGGGAAATTAAACCGACATACTGTTCCCTTTTTCTTACAAGATTTGGAATGTTTTTTGCTGTGTTGGTGTACTGCCATAACAATGTCATGCAATTCTTTGTCTTCCTTTTCATCTGGTATCTCACATGTTATGTACTTGTCAATAAAGGTAATAATGTCATCAATATCATCTTCACCAAATTTTGGAGCATTTTCTACCCAAAACAAACAATGTGTGTGGGGAGAACCTCTTTGTTGAAATTCAACTCGGTAAAAATAGTCGATTATTTTTCCTATTGGTTGAGCTTCTGACATGATAACATCCTTCAGATACATATGAAATCTATGATCAAACATTCTTACTGCTGTTACAGGATTGCTACACAGAACTTTACATTTTTCATCCCATGTCATATTTTCACTATTTCTCGTGTCACCTTGCTGTTTTAAAATTGTGTTTATAATTTCTAACCATCTAAAGTCTGCAGAAGAAAAAGAACAGAAGAATGTGGGGACTCCTAACTGTCTTATCATTGCAAATATATCTTTTTGTGAACTTTGCCAATAGGGAGGAGTTCCACGAATGGGTTTTAAATATTTTATAGCTTCATCTTTCTTAAATAATTCTTTTAAGGTTTCCTTGTTGCAAAGCATTTCTCTTGTAACTTTCTTTCCTTCTTTCGAAAAAGGACATTGTTTTCTTAGAGATATCTGAACGTTTGAAATCACACTATTGAGCTCTGTTAAATATTGACTGAAAAATATGTAGTTGGTATCTCTAGCAAATCTGTTTTCAACACTCATTAATCGAAGATTAAAGTATCTTCCAATTGTCAGTTTTTCATCACGGTCTTCATCCGAAGTATTTTTACCTGATGGAAAGTGCACAGGAAAGGTTTTAGCTTCAATACCTGGTTCTTTTAGAACACTAAGAGGATTGTTATTTTCTGCTGGGGCTAAATTAAATACTTGATCAAAACATAAATCTAAAGCCTCTTGTCCTATGTCAGCAGGTTGTAAACAAGTATCTAATTGAACACCACGTAACTTATCATCAATATAGCTATATTGTTCGCTTTCTACCTCTCTTTCATTGCCTACTTTGGAAGACTTTGAAATGTTTTCTAACTCATCTTTCTGTATTTCTTTATTCCCCATCATCTTAGTATCATCAGAATCAGAATCGGATTCATCATTCACTACTTGATCATCATTTACCTCAGGGATAGGGTTTATCCATTCATCATTGATAGCAACATCTTTATACCACACGTTTTTATCCTTTAAATACACAAGTGCTTGCTCCAAATGGTTTGGTCTAACATATTGGTATTTGTCATAGCCTTTGTAGTTAAGTTTTCTCTTCAGTTTAACCTTAAGTAAAAGACTTTCATCTTCTGAACGTGGTAGTATTGTTGTAACTTTTGTCAAATCAGACGGCACACAAACTACAGGTCCATGAACACCTTTTTGTCCTCCTTTTGGTAAAGCCATTATCTTCATGAATGGAATATTCAGGGCTATTAGTTGTTGCTCTATTGAATTTAGCTGTTTTAATTCTAATGGAACATCTTCAAGCATTAAACCATTTGAAAACGAATCTGCAGGTATTTTACCTCTCATCATTTTACGATGTCAAGTATAACAAATCCATAGACTCGTTCTGCATGTTCCTTCAAAAGCACAATGAGTATTGCAGTCATCTGTACATATGTGTTTATATTTCTCTGTTGTGCATGAATCATATATAGAACTATCATAGGACCCCTTTTTACAGATTAGAACCTGTTTTTCAAAGAACAGCCTCAAGCAGCAAGAACAAACACATTCTGGACCTTTCTTAACAGCATCCTTAAATTTTCCGATAACTTCAGTTATTTGTTTGTTTTCCTGTTTTAAATTTTCACGACGTGTTTCTGTTTGTTGTTTAACTTTACATCTGTGTGAATCATCATCTGCATACTTCTGTATACTTGCTTGTTTCACATGTTCTTTGTGCTTTTCATCTTCCTTATACTTTTTTATACTGGTTTGTTTCACATGTTCCTTGTGCATTTCATCTTCCTTATACTTGTGTACGCTTGCTAGTTTCACATGTTCTTTGTGCTTTTCATCTTCCTTATACTTTTTTACGCTTGCTAGTTTCACATGTTCTTTGTGCTTTTCATCTTCCTTATACTTTTGTACACTTGCTTGTTTCACAAGTTTCTTGTGCTTTTCATCTTCCTTATATTTTTGTACACTTGCTTCTTTTACAAGTTCCCTGTGCTTTTCATCTTCCTTATACTTTTGAACACTTGCTTGTTTCACAAGTTTCTTGTGCTTTTCATCTTCCTTATATTTTTGTACACTTGCTTGTTTTACAAGTTCCTTGTGCTTTTCATCTTCCTTATACTTTTGAACACTTGCTTTTTTGACAAGTTTCTTGTGCTTTTCATCTTCCTTATATTTTTTTACACTTGCTTGTTTTACAAGTTCCTTGTGCTTTTCATCTTCATTATACTTTTGAACACTTGCTTGTTTGACATGTTTCTTGTGTTGTTCATCTTCTTCATACTTATATACACTAGCTCGTTTCAATTTTTCTCTGTACTTGTCATTTTCTTGATATTTCTGAATTCCAGATTGTATTAAGCTATCTCGGTAATCCTCATTTTCTTTATATTTCTGAGTTCCAGATTCTTTTAAAGCATCTCTGTAATCTTTGTCCTCTCGATATTTCTTGATACCTGCTTGTATTGCAATATCTCTGTATGTCTCATTTTCCCTATATTTTCTTTTCAGAGTGGAAATCTTTCTTGCTTTAAATTCCTCATCTTTCCTGTACCTAATCCTTTCTTTTTCAGCTTTTGATAAGACTTTTGATTCATCATCCGAAGAGTTATCCGAATCATTAATTTTCAACGTTGGCACCTCACATTTCCTATCAAATTCAGACTTTTCCATTTCAACTGGACTAGATTGCATTCTGTTTTGATACCTTGACTTTTGACTTACAGCTGTGACAACTTCGTAGTGATTGATTCCAGTTAGATGTTGAAGATAGATTGCCTGAACATTAATTTTGTTTTTATTACATAATTGAGATGAAGAATATTTAATCCACGAATCATTGTAATAAGTGTAAATGTCAGTTTTTAGCAGGTCTGCACATGCTATAATCTCCAACTCAGTTCCCCATACATTATTTTCTTTCATCTGGAGAGAATGTATGTGCTCTGTGATAGTTTTGAATCTTGGCTGTAAAAAAGATTTAAACATTTCTGCATTTTTTATCAAATGATCAACTATAGCTTTTCTTATATTTCCATAAAACTCCTGTCTATTTGAAAGTGCATATGAAATAGCTCGAAACAAACAATTGCCATCACCTGTGATAGATTTTGTAGAAGATGGGGGGCCCATATCAAAAATAGTATTGGTGATTTGCTTGTGAATATGCTTAGTTGGTATCTTAACAATGAGACAAAGCTTTTTCTTTGCAATAGTGTTGATTGGTTTAAAATCATAAGACATGTCAGTTGCAGACACAATTTCAACATCAGACTCATTCTTGTTGATATTATTATTGGCATTACTTTCAGAGCTATAGATGTCAAATGTTACATTTATTTTTTCGTGAACTTTTGTAAGGGTTGACCCTTTCTCGTTTTCTACTTCAACAATTTCAGGCAGCTCATAGTCACTGGTGTTCATTGTTTCATAATTTCCAATATAACTATAGTTGGTGTTGTTCATTTCTTTATGGTTTTCTGGACTTTTATCACCATTATTGTACACTACAGGTTCTCCAACTATAGATATGCTTACTCCAGTTACCTCAAACCACTGATTTTGACTTGCTCCTGATACCATGTTGCAACAGTATTGATAAAGATGATCTAGACTGCTCAATTTTAAAAGTAAACTTTTGCCATTACTGTGCTTTAAACCAAACTCGTTTCTTGCATGTGAATCAAACAAAAATAAATCAACGCCATGTTTCAAGGCTAAAAATGAAGTATCATATGCACATATAAAGCAAGCATCATAATCTACAAGGGATTCCTGTAAAGCTTGATCTAATGGCAAAGAATTACCAAATTCACTAAAATCAATACTTTCTGATGTATCTATTACAGCAGATATCGACTCTTTTAGTGACAATTGCATCAATTTTCCTGATATATCTAATATTGGTGGTAGGTCGGATATTAATAAGTGATGATTATTACCACTAACACGGCTATATAAATCATTCCCATAAATCAGAACCTTATCTAAATATTTCTGATCCCAATAGGTTAAATCTTTCAATTTACTAAAAGCAAGAGCTGAACAACAATTTGCCACACATTGCTTACCACTGTTTAAACCAAACCTTAAATCTCCTTGGTGAAAACTACCTTGTACAAAAGAATTTCTAATACCTGGTCTACTAATCTTTACACTATCCTTAACCTTAGCTGTGTTTATTTTGTTGTTACATTGTGCTTTGATTGAAGTTTTTTATTTTTATTTTACATTGATATTGTTCCAATTGAACTTTATTCATAAGTACTATTTCACTCTCAGTTTCTATATATGGACAATTGTGTTTTAGATCTAGTTGTTCAATCAAATTTTCATACTTCTTTTTAACAATCCTATTTTCATCCTGTTTTTCAATCTGATTTTGATCGAGTTTTTCTGTCCGATTTTGAACAATTTTTTTATTCTGATTTTTATTCAGTTTTTCAATCTGCTTTTTATCCAGTTTTTCAACCTGATTCTGGTCTAGTTTTTCTGTCTGATTTTGTATATCACTTTTACTCTGATATATATTATCATCATATTTATTTCTCTTGTATTGAAAGTTTGTAGAGCTGACGCTCTGAACTAGTTTTTCAGTTTCATTCTCATATAAATGTTCAATTCTATTCTCTAATATATTTTCTATTTCATTTTCTAATATATTTTCAATTTCATTTTCTATTATATTTTCAATTTCATTTTCTAATACAATTCTCTCATTTACATCAAAATCATGACATTTTTGAGAGATGACGCTATGATCTAAATCATGACAGTTTTTAGAGATGACGCTCTGATCTAAATCATGCCAGTTTTGAGTGATGACACTCTGATCTAAATCATGACAGTTTTGAGAGATGACACTCTGATCTAAATCATGACAGTTTTGAGAGATGACGCTCTGCTCTAAATCATTACAGTTTTGAGAGATGATGCTCTGATCTAAATCAAGACAGTTTTGAGAGATGACGCTCTGATCTAAATCATGACAGTTTTGAGAGATGATGCTCTGATCTAAATCAAGACAGTTTTGAGAGATGACGCTCTTATCTAAATCATGACAGTTTTGAAAGATGACGCACTGATCTAAATCATGACAGTTTTGAGAGATGATGCTCTGATCTAAATCAAGACAGTTTTGAGAGATGACGCTCTTATCTAAATCATGACAGTTTTGAGAGATGACGCTCTGATCTATATTTTGAAAGTTTAGAGAGGTGTTGCTCTGATCTTTACTATTTGATTGGTTGTTGCACTGACCATCCCTAAGATTGTTGTTTTTTTCCTGTCTAGCTTTTCTCTGTCTTTTTTTATTTTCTTTCAGCTTAGTACTTCTTGCCTTTTTGCTTTTTTTTGGCATTATCTGAAAAAGAAAATTAATATATTATTTAATATTGTATATTCTAGTTTCTCAAATAACGAAAACAAGTTGTGTAGGAGTAAAATATATTTGTAATTTATCAGTTACACAACGCTGGATACTAAACAGTTAAATTGTTGCACCGAATCGTTCTTGAGCTATCAAATATTGTTTTCAAAATCAGGGAATTTATCCCTGAAAGTAAATTAGCTTCCTTAAAAAGTTTGTTTTGTTGTCATCATTTTTGCAGACTGACATAATTATTTTCATAAAAGCATCATGTTATTTTTATTGATTACTAATGTATGTGTTTAGATCATTGTTGCATAGTATACAGTGGCTTTGGTCATCAATGCTTTTTAACTTAGTACTTTATTTGGCCTTTTAACTTTTTGGGAATTGAGCATCACTGAAGTCTTTTAACTTGTAGACAAAACACACGTCTGGCTTAAATACGAAATTTAATCCTGGTATCTATAATGAGTTTATTGTAGTTTGTCAACTTTATTGCAGTTGATCTATGTTTTATAGTTTGTAATTGGTACTTGTTGCACATCAAATATAGTTATGTATTTTATTGTCAATAGACAACTTATGTTCCCATGTCTCTAATTCTCATATACCTGAAATCTATAATTTGACAGATATTTAGCAAACAGTTATACACACAGTAGTAAACCATATTTTTTTTCGTTTAGAGGTGCTTTGAACATATTTAACTATCTAGATTTTTAATCTTAATGTTACCATTTAAAGATGACAAGAAGTATAATTATGTTGATAGTCTTATGCTTAATATCCAGTGGCAAGTATTTCCTGCATTTTCAGGAAGAATAAGAATAATCATGCCAACAACAGTGTTGTTACAGTTTCACAACTCCCTAGAATTAAGAACTATAAGAATGTGTTATTTATGGTTTGATTGCCAATGAGGCATATATCCACCAAAACCCGAAAGACAAAAATGAAACAACTACATGATTGTACCACAAATATCCAACTGTATAGTATGCTTAGAATTTACAATTTCCCTGTGATAACATATATACCTTGCAATGATTCTACATATAAATGTAAAATAGAGATAACTTATCATCGATGATCCCAGAAAAGATTGCTCATAAAAACCATATACCAGTACTTTTTGACGTAGTCATAAACAAGACATATGCATGACAAAATTTTCCAATCATAAGGCATCAATGTCAAGTATGTACAGGATATTTATACTTTTTTTTATCTTTAAGTAAATAGGGATCGTGCCCATGGGACGCAGATGATACCCCCACTTGCATATCATATAAAGTTATAAATGGACATAACCATTTATGACTGTAAAAGTGATGCAAATTTGTACTTGATCTGAGTTACAAGGTTATAAGTACTGAGTATTGTGTATAAGTAAATTAATATTTGGTTGAAACAAATTAAAGTTAGGTAAGGGAAATGGAAATTCCTGCAATTTTTCTATTTGTAAAGGGACATAACTTCAGAATAGAATTTTTAGGGTAAACTGTGTTTCGTGGTAATACCCATTGTGAATTAGTTTCATAACATTTGGTTTAGACAAACTTAAGTAAGAAAATGGAAACAACCATTCAGCAGTTTTTCCATTTGTACAGGGACATAACTCTAGAACGGTTTAAGCAATACCACAAAAATGAGAACTTGACCTGTATTTTGTGCTTATAAACACTGTGTGAAAGTTTCAAACCATTTGGTTGAGGAAACTGAAGTTGGAGAACAGAAACAAAACAAAAAGTTGTGCAAATTTTCAATTTGTAAAGGGCATGACTCAGAGTGGTAAAGTGACATCTGCAACACAAAATTCAAACTTGATCTAAGTTTGCTAAAAATAAAAATTGTGTGTAAGTTTCATAACATTTGGGTGAGGCAAACTTAAGTTAGAGATAGGAAACCCACTTTAGGATGTACTGAAGGGTAACACTTAATGCCCCCTCGGCTTAGACAAGGGATATATAATCCTCCACTTAGTGGGGGCATAAAAAATAATGAGTAAGTGTTGAAGTAGTAAAATAAAAGAGCCCCAATGGGTTGAACTCATTGTCCAATGGATGGACAAAACAATTTTAACATTCAAATGTCACTGGAGAAGCCAGGAGCAGTTAGTCGGCTTTAATATGAAATGACAATAGCATTCATTAATCATGTTAACTACACTTTTTTCACAACAAGCCTGATAATATTGCTATATTATATAGTTCAATCCTGGTTTTTTTTTATTTGGGTTGAAGTTTATCCATCTCATCATAAAAGACCTTACAATAAACTCATCATAAATGTAGATACCAGGATTGAAAATTGATGTTGTGCCAGACGTGCACTTCATCTACAAAAATACTCATCAGTGATGCTATAATATATTTTTTTATAAAGGTCAAGTATGAAGTTGAAGAGCAATGTATAATTATAATTTCAATTTTTCAAGGTAACAATGTTGTGTCTCATATCAATGTGAATCCATACATAATACTGAAATAGCTCTTTCCTTAATAGTGGCAATGAAGTAATCAAAACAAACATTTTTTCTTACATATAGATGTATAATTTTAAAACGTTCATTTGCTTTGGGGCAACATGGGCAAGGGCATACACGTAAGCCTTCCCTTCTTCTCATGGTAATTTACATCCATAATTAAGATCAAACAAAATTATATTATTATGAATAAAATATCTAATACATCTAAAATATATTCTTCTTTGTTTTCTAATGACTCCTACCAAGTATAATCTGTTTTTTGTATCCAGGAAAAACAACCAGATTTATAGTTCAAGGACTTCACTGTGACCTATAAGAGAAAAAGATTTTAAGTATAGCATATATACATTGGCATTACAATCATGACTAAAGTTTTAAGTTCTCTGCTTTTGTTGATAAATATTAGGGAATGTGTCCATAGGGACACAGATGCTGCCCCAGCTAGCATATAACATTATAAAGGGTTAATTCAGTGTTCACAAACATTATAGATGCATTTTATCAAATTTAGTTGAGACAAACTTAAGTTAGAGAACAGAAAAAAAATATTCTATTAGGTTATAAAGGGACAAAACATTAATAAAAGTGCTTGTAAGCACCAATGGGTAAAGATTATTCATTTTTTTCAGTTAACATTGCATTAAGCATGGACTGTAGCCCGGTAGTAGGTGATGTAAAAGATGTGATTTTAGACTCATTTTGTGGACATGCCAATCAGTATATTACAATTAAAATTAAGTATTATTGAATTCATAAATCTTTTGCTATTACATCGGTGAAGGTAACTTTAATTTATACATATTATATGCGTTTGTTTTCTATTAAATCTTTTTATAATAAAAATGTGTTTAATGAAGACTTTTAACAGTTTATCATTCATGCTCCATGATTCAGGTAACCTTAATTACTAGACAGCATGGGATCACACCTAGTTTTTGTGTCTGTCCTTAAGACTGTCATGTCAGACACAATACAATGCCTCTCAAAGTTGTCAATCTCAGTATGTCCTTAGAGTACTGTACCTTTACATGTCTGAATCTTAACTTTTGGCGTGAAATGTATTAAATGTAGGAGCCATTTATTTTTCATTGTTTAACCTGTTGGTCTAACATGAGTTTGAGTAACAAACCAGTCATGTGCATATTGCAAGCATAACAGGATTTGTTTTATCACAAATCTTTGTTTTGTTCTGACTGAATAATCCTTACCAGGATATAAAGTAGGCAGCCAACTGTGACCTTTAGCTAATTTCACTGCAAATTCTCCAGTAATTATATTGTGATCTGAAAAAAATCAAAATGCAAAGTTAATAAAACTGACAAATTCTTAACACTAATATTATCAGTATCAATATAAAATAGTAGTTACTGCAACTGGGATAAAAATACCATTAAGCTTTGACATATTGTTATATATTTTTAAGCTTTGACATATTGTTGTATATTTTTAAGCTTTGACATATTGTTATATATTTTTAAGCTTGACATATTGTTATATATTTTTAAGCTTTGACATATTGTTATATATTTTTAAGCTTGACATATTGTTATATATTTTTAAGCTTTGACATATTGTTATATATATTTATAAATAAAGAGTGGACAATACTACACTGAATATTTCTTTACAAAGTTTGGATTTTCAATTGATAATTAACCCAGGATATTAAGAAAGACACTAATAAAAAAAAATTGTCAATGTGGGCAAGGGTTCCTTTGTGTCCAAGGAAGAATACTTAAAACTTCTTTGCTTTCTTAACTTTTGGTCTCAAATGTGTTTTATTAGCTCACTGACTATGTTTTTCCTGATTAAAATTACCAGCATATTTTTTTTCTTTCTGAAAATAATCTCAAGTGTGTTTGATCTTTACTTTTGTTAGCTGCCTAAACTTTTGGTTTTTGAAAGTGTTTAATGAAATTAATTGCTTGTTTTCTAAATTTTTGGTTTCAGATGTGTTAAAACTTAAATGAATATGATCTTTTGGCAACTTTTTAGATTTTTGGTCTCAAATGTCATGAATGTGCTTAATTAAGAAATCTGTCTTGTGCACCTGATGGTATGAAAAGATTTGTCTAATGTTTCACATTGTTCTTGAATAATCCTTACTAAATTATACAGGATGCAACCAACTGTGACCATAAGACCAGTCAAATGCTTATTCTCCAATGCTAATTATCTGAAAATAAATAAGAAAACATAATGAATCTTATTGTTTATTTATGTCAGTCAGGGGTACTACTTATTTAAGTTATTTTTATTTACTTGAAGAAGTAGAAAAAAACATATACACATTATAAGTAAATTTGTAGGATACTTAAAGTCATAAGAAACGAGTGACCGGTGAAAAATAATGTTCTTCCAATTCTTGAACCAATGGATACAAAAATCATAAACTTAGTCTTTTGAGCACACATTTATCATTTTTTTCATGTAAATTTCATATTAATCGTCAATTTTTTTTTCAATCGGTCTTGTTGTGAAAATATGGCAGGTAATTGAAGTTTGTGTTTTGAACCCAAATTTTAACGATTGTCACCAGTTCGTAAACAATGGACAAAATACAAACAAAAAAGCATGGCAATTGAGCACGTGTTTAACATTAAAATTCAGATAATAGTTTATTTTAAGGACATCCATGCGTATTGCAATCATCAGATTTTTAGGAAATGGGTCACACTGAGGTTACTTTGCATACAGAAAATATGTCGGGGGGGAATGGCTTCCTGGTTTTATCCTCAGAACACTGCTCATTTACAAGCCCCCAAGGAGCATTTTTTGAAGACCTTGTGCACATACTTCAGATCTTTATGCAATTAGTTTCTTTGTTGAATCAATCACTGGTATTAAAGAGATAATCGTAACTGAAATTACGATTATCCCAATATGGCGACGGTAGATATAGGAAAAATCTTAATACTAATTTTTCTTAAATGTACGTTTATCTTTACCATTACATCATATTTGAATCGTAAATGTGCACTGGAATTGTCTAAGCACTTTGAAAATAGCCGTTGAAAAATTTGGGATGATAATCATAATTATCGCTATTTTGTGCATTTTTCTTTTGATCTTCTTTTGTGATAATTTTCATATCATGCTTCTCGCTTGAGATGGAAAAATTATCACTAGAAACTAAGGAGGCCACGTGGCATTGCTAACGAAATTGACATGAAATTGACATTGACTGTTCCAGCTCAAGCAAGAAAATCAATCTCGTTGAGATGATCAACGATAATCTATAACTTTTCTTCTTTGATAATTGTAATTTTCTTTATCGGATAATAGTAACTGAACCATAATAAATGTGTCTTTCAGTATTTTAATGGTATTTTGTGTGTTAAAAATGCAAATGTTCAGTTTAACGATGACATTAACGCATATAAAAATAAATGAAGAAACTTACAGGTTAACATCTAGGACAAATTTACCTATACATTTCTATTCATATTAACTGACAACGATATACATTGTACATAACGTTTTGATATATACATGTACCTGTTAAAGATATGGAAAAAAGTAAAAACACAAAAATACCGAACTCCGAGGAAAATTCAAAAAGGAAAATCAAAAATCAAAAGGCAAAATCAAAAGTCCAAACACATCAAACGAATGGGTAACAACTGTCATATTCCTGACTTGGTACAGGCATTTTCTAATGTAGAAAATGGTGGATTGAACCTGGTTTTATAGCTAGCTAAGGAAAAGTCAGTTATTGTGGTGAGTAGATATCTTTATTTTTTTTCAAAGTTTCAATGTTGTGTGCGCGTTTAAGTTTGTTTTTGTTTTGTTTGTTGTTTTGTTTCTTTTTGTGTGTGTGTGGGGGAGGGGGAGAAAAAGGATGGATTAGCTATATCCCATATCCCAAAAGTGCAATCCTTTCAATTCATTGCTCAAAATGAAAGTCACGTATACCACATTTTCATATGTCATATTTTTGCCTCCAATATCACGTTTATACTAAAATTATGTGCGAAATGAACAAAAGTTTCCATCAATAACTTTATGACTGCATTATCGGATTTATTAGTTGATACTTTTATCGGGTGATATGAGTGTTAAACTGTTAATATTTCCCTTTTCCTTATAATTCAATAAATATTGCCGTCCATATTTTTTCCCTTGAATTAACTTTTTTCTATTTTATACTGATATAATAATATACATGTATGATTTTAAATATTTATTGTTTTCATTTACTAGAAAAGTACTTATTATATGGCAAGTATGCAAATACAAAAATGTTCCTTGTAAAGTACCTTCAATATTTTTCTCTACAATATCTTCCATGCATATGTATGCAGCATACTTTTCATATACTGAGTATGTATGAATTTTTATCTTTTTGTCGGTTGTGTTAATTTTCAAAGTTATCCCTTGTTCTTTATAACTTTTAAGTTGTGTTATCATCCATGAAAAATAAAGTGTCATGAAAACTGTAGCCCCTAATTTCTCGTCAAACTGATTTTGACGAATACTAAATGCCTTTCCTTCTTCGTTATGGCATAATAGGATATGTTCTAGAATTAAATCAACAGTGGCTTCCCAGGGGCAGAAATAGCCCATATAGCCACCTGCTATGTATGAATTTAAACAATATTAACTATATCATTTACTTCAGGATAAATCAATTTTCATTTACTGTCTCAATCAGAAATCTGGTGTAGGGTGACACATGCGTGTCGCCTGACAATTATTGTCATGTACATGTACATGTATCATAATTTCCATCGCTCATTCACATATTTTGTGGCATACCTAGTTCTTGGAAATTTCTGTATATATAAACATAGTTCGTGTTTTTTCCCATTTCTAAATTTCTTGAAGCTTGTTCACCCTTCCAATTTTATGATATGTTAGTATGTAGCTGTTTTCATAAAAACTATTAATAATATATGCATAAAAAGAAATGTCATAAGAATGTTGGAACGTTTCATGAATAATTCATCGCCATAATTTCATAATATGCTATCAGATATACGTTTTTAGTGTCAATATCAATAAAACACTTTCCAGTTATGATTATTTTTTCATTTTTAAATACTATAACTATGATTATCTTTTTTCCGAGTTACGATAATCATCCAGAATTTTTCAACGGCAATTTTTAAAGCGCTTAGACAAATCCAGTGCACCGTTACGATTCAAATATGATGAAATGGTATAGATAAACCTTGCAGCTGAGTAACTATTGACAAAAATATTCTACATTTAAGAAAAGATTTTAACCTATATCTACCATCACCATATTAGTATAATCGTAATTTTAATAATATAAAAAAACTATTATTATCATACAAGTATTTTTTTGAGAAAATTAAAGAGAGATTATTTAAACATCATTTATTCACTTATAGTTGTATATTTTTTTCACTTCTTCAAGTAAATAAAAAACACTTGTACATGTACACGTAGTACCCCTGACTGTATGTAGTTGATAAGTGTGTCTCGTTACTAGTTTTTATGAAGTTTAGACTGTTGGTTTTCCCTTTTGATTGGTATTACACTAGTAATTTTTGGGGCCCTTCTTAGCTTGCTGTACTGTGTGAGCTAAGGCTCCGTGTTGAAGGCCTTACCTTGACCTGTAATGGTTACTTTTATAAATTGTGACATGGATGGAGAGTTGTCTCATTGGCACTCATACCACATCTTCCTACATGTATATCTACTTATAAATTCTTACTTCATTGAAATGTAAAAAGTATTATCATACAACAAATATTGACTGGAATTCATATAGTCATGACGCTACGGCATATTGTCCGGAGAAAAGTAGACAATATGAAATTGAGAAAAAAGGTACATATGAGGTATATTGACGATATATTTCTATTTCTATGTATATGATGTATATTGAGGGTCAATATTGAAATCCATTATGACTTCATGACGTCACACATAAAGACAAAATCCATGTCTGAATTGTTTTTCAAGTAAAAGTAGGACATCAGATCACATGTTTGTATCAAAAACTATAATGGATAAGTACACCAGTATGAAAGGTGGGAAACTTTAAGCTTGCTTTTTTTATTTCAAAAAGGCGTTTGACAAAGTCATTCATTCTGGTTTAAAATATAAGCTATTAAAATATAATATACATGTAGGTGGTAACTTTTATGCAATCTTGAGAGACATGTACAATAAAAGTGAATTGTGTGTTAAAATACAAATGGAGGTGATGTGCTAACTCTTACTTTTTATTCTCAAAAAGCAAGTTTTAAGTCCAAACCTTTTCAAGATTTTCATAAATGATTTACCGGATGCATTTAAGGAAAGCCAAGATGCTGATGATATATACGGTCACAGGATTGACTGCCTCATGTATGTAGATGATATTGTTATTTTTCCTAGTTCCAAGGCAGGTCTTCAAAAATGACTTGATGATTTATCAAAATTTTGTACTAAATAATGTTTAGTTGTCAATCTATCTTAAACCAAAGTTTTTAACAAAACTTTTAAAAGAATATTTTTATTTTGGAAAAGATACAATGTGTTGTATTGTTATAAATGTTGTATTCTTAAAAAGGTCACATATATGTCAGTTAAAAGCTCATTAAAACTTATGTTTGTCTATGTTTATATACCTTGCCAACTCTAAATAAAGCTTATTTATATTTTCAACTGAATGAAAAAGTTGTGTAATTTTAGAACTTATTCGAATGGAATAAATAGCGATTACAAATGTAGGTGTATTTAAAGTAACCAAGCTTGACAATTTAATACATGGTAATAAAAAATCAAACCTAAGTCTTCAGAAAAAGTAAGAAAAAAATGTCCATAGGTGAACAACTTACCAATGTTTATAGCTGGATACATGCAGTATTTACATCAACGTAATTAAAAACAACAATCCCTTTTTTCTAATTATTCAACTAGAATTTGCTTTTAAATTGGATGCAAACGTGAGAGTGGGAACAGACCTTTGGTGGGAACGTGCAAGGTGTGAACGTTTAGGGTGCAGAAGTGTATTTGGCGCAAACGGACCTGATACCTCATAGCATCTAGCAACAAGGTGTATAGTCCCTTCTATTTCCTATTAATGGCAGTAATGTCAAAAAGAATTACAATAACAAGGACACTTTTTAACCATGGGAAGGTCAACTGTCCATATGATATAGACAGAAGCTTTATATAGTTAGTCGACCTTCCCATGGATATTATAAACAAAGTCAAAGAATTATAAATTCATAAACAAATGCCTGTGTCTGTGCCTTGACAATAACCAGTGAGCGGATACTTCGTTGTGCTTACCTAAACTTAAGAACGATGAATGAATGACGATAGAAAACTGTTTCTTCAAAAATGTACAAACTAACTTCGAAATGTCAAACCCTGTGATATATAAGTCAGTGCCAGTATGCAAAGCATGTAAGCGGATGTGGAAACCGGTCTAACTTTTCTAATACTTTAACAACCCCGGCTTGTCTGGATATAAATTCCGGATTTGTCATGTCTTCAAAATTAATGTTTTTCTGTAATGAAGATCTTTGCATTTCTGTTTATATAATAATTTTAATTCTAGGATCTTTTTTTTTTAATAAGTATCTCCCCAGACGATTAGGTGGTGTTTCAGTCCAAAATTGAAGAACAGTAGTGGACGTATTACGTTGTTTAAACAACGGTTCTCCAAGATAGTGGAGGAATACTACAAAAACAGAACAGAATGGTGAATTTTTTATTTAGCAGTATAAATTATAATTATTTTTAACATAAATTGAGAGGGCGTAGGTAGGAGGAGGTCTCTAACAAATTCCCTGAAAAAAGTTTGACCAACAGCCAAGTTACACCGTATGATGCGCCTGACAGAGGCGGAAATTACAGATAAGGTAACAGGTAACAGGCCCAAATCGCCACCAGGTGAAATCGCCACCCGGGTGTAGCCAAATCTACACTTGATTAAATCGACACTTAATGTGGTCATCTCGGTACTAATGAAAAATATGTTGAATATGCCTAATGTTCAGTAAAATGATTGCAATCAAAATTCAAAGTAGGTGTCATCCAGAACTGTTGACTTAAAGTCTTTTAAACCTATTTGAGTATATATTTTTTGGTGTTAGACTTATAATGTGTTTTCAAGGTATTGGATATTTGTAATGCATGTTTTAAATTCAACAGTTGAGCATTTTGCATGATTGTTGGTTTTAAACCTTGCCGCGCTAAAATACCCCCTAAATTTCTGATTATTTTGCATGCGAGTTTGGCCGCTACCAAATACGTGTTAATGTGAGCAACAGCCTAGTTGGTGTTTATAAAGATGGGGGACATTTTTTCGAGACGTCGGGATTGGGTATATTTAAGCTCGTGATTTCGGGATTGATCCTGTCGAGATCCGTGAATTCCTTTTTTTTTCAAATTTCGGGAAATCGGGATTTAAATTTCTTGACTGAAAATTTGGGACTCCGGATTTCATGTTTTTAAATCCGGATTTCGGGTACCACGATATCCGGAGTAATACAAGAACAAATTAATATTCCAAAATCCTGATAACAAAATGTTTTATTGTGTTATATGCTGCTTCTTGAATATTGTGTAACAGCATACAATTCTAAGGTTTAAGGCTTTCATTTTAGCAAGGATTTTTATAGTTACACTAACTATACAAATCCTTGATTTTAGTTAACTCCTAATTTCCTCCAAAGATACTCTCCCATCACCGCGTGGCTGTTTATTTGTTTATTGCTCATGTATTACATGTACGAATTCATTGGTAAGTAGCACCAAACAGTCATTTCAAAGCAGTATCACTTTATAAGTACCAAAGACTACATATATACATAATATATAGCAAGCAATATTATGGAAATAACTGAGATTGTAATTTTTCCGTTGGACCATAAATTGCAGCACATTAGTATTAAACACACATAACGGAAGCATACATACAATGATTGGTTGGTTGGTTGGTTGGTTGATTGATTGATTGATTGGTTAATTGGTTGGTTGATTAAACAAATTGGATAGGGTAAATTGAAACAGCAAAAAAGAAACAAAAAAGATCTTGATTCAACACATGAGACAGAAACATGCATGCACTGATTAATTGATTGATTGATTGATTGGTTGGTTGAAATTCAAACACAGATAAAACTCTTTGAATAGTTCCAAAAATCACATAATTTGCCTCTTAGTACCTGACCTTGACATTTAACCTTGTGACCTTCGTCAAGGTCATTGCTTTACAATGTCATTACAAAAGACCATATGGGCCAAGGACCTTTTGTTTAAGAGTTTTGTCTTATAATGGCTTTTTATAAACCATCAATGGGGGTTATGTCCCTTACATAATGGTAAAACCAATAAAGTCATACTGTAGCAAAGTTGCCCCTAGAAGTACTGAGCATTTTTCACTGCTTAAATTTTCTGTTTCTATAACCATTCAAGAATTATAAGGAAATCAAAGACATATGAAAATCTTAAATATGACCTTGACTTGACCTTTGACCTTGACCTAATTTTCTTAGTTAGGACCCAGGGGACTCAAATAAAAATATTCCAGGGTTATATGGTTAACGGTTTACGAGTTAAAAAACATACCGACAAATTTATTCTGAATCGCTTCAATCCAAATTAGCCAAAATTTTTATTTTTGAGTGATATAAGGGAGATAATATGCTACTTCCGGTGAAATGAATGTCACTTCCGGTCTCATATGATAGCTTCTTTCGCATTGATTCCAAAAATATATAGTTTCTATATACTTTTGTATGTAGAAGGGGAAATAATTGGCCACTTCCGGTTTGTTGGAAGTCATGTTTAGTCTTCAGTAATCAGTTTATGTATCTATATGACGAAATATATGGATTCTGAGTACTTTTAGATGAAATAAATGCAAAAAAAAGCTACTTCCGGTTTTCTCAAGGTCACTTCCGGTAGTCATTTTTCAAGGTCATTTGTCACCTTACCTTTTGTAAGAGGTCAAATGCCTTTATAATGAACTTATTTAAAGCTATAATCAAATAACCTCATATCAAGACATTTCAGGGGCAACAACTCCTCTAAGATGCCATTTAATTGTATAAGACTAAATGTGGCATATCTTCATAACAATAAAACAGACATTTTGCACTTGTTCTTTTTTATGTATCTCTCACAGTGTCAGAGAAAATGCAAAAACAAGCAAAAGTCACAATTGAGAACTTGACCTTGACCTTTGACCTTGACCTAATTTTCTAAGTTAGGACCCAGGGGACTCAAATAATAACATTTCAGGGTTATACGGTTAACAGTTTATAAGTTAAAAAAACATACAAACAAATTTATTCCGTAAAGGTAGATAACTCCTTTAAAATTTCATGGAATCCCTTCGATCCAAATACGCCAAAAATTACTGAGGATGTAACGAACAATTTGTCAAAAGAATTTTGTTGCTATCTTTTTTTGTTACGAAGGAGATACACTCTGATGATAAACAGTGAATAGGGAGATAACTCTTCCAAAGAAAATGGTTCGGCTTAGCAGGGTGAAATTTAAAAGCGCATACACTATACGATACAATATGAGAAATATCTAAGCGACATATTGCGAAACAAACATTTATCGCAAGAACAAAAGTTGGCGGAAAAAAAAAAAAAATAATAATAATAATAATAATAATAATAATAATAATAATCAGAACAAAAACAATAAGTCTTTCCACAGAAAAGTGGAAAGACTTAATTAAAAACCAATTGTTCAGAGAACAATTGAAGGTCTTTCCATATCAAAGAAATTTTGATAAGAAGATAGTTGTTCATACTGATACGATAAATAATGGTTTAATCATATTTTTAAGTGATATAAAGGAGATAATATGCTACTTCCGGTGAAATGAATGTCACTTCCGGTCTAATATGATAGCTTCTTTCACACTGATTCCAAAAATATATAGTTTCTATATACTTTTGTATTTAGAATGGGCGATACATGGTCACTTCCGGTTTGTTGGAAGTCATTTTTAGTCTTCAGTAATCAGTTTATGTATCTATATGACAAAATATATGGATTCTGAGTACTTTTATACGAAAAAATTGCAAAAAAAGGTTACTTCCGGTTTTCTTAAGGTCACTTCCGGTAGTCATTTTTCAAGGTCATTTGTCATCCAACCTTTGGTACAAGGTCAAATGCCATTAAAATGCACTTAGTTGAAGTTATAATCAAATAACCTCATATCAAGACATTTCAGGGGCACTAACTCCTATTAGATGCTATTTAATTGTATCAGACCAAATGTAACATATCTTCATAACTGTATAACAATCATTTTGCACTTGTTCTTTAATATGTACCTTTTCAAGGGTTGGAGAAAATGCAAAAACATGGAAAATTCCGAATTTAGAACTTGACCTTGACCTTTGACCTTGACCCCATTTTCTAATAAAGGGCCTAGGGATCTCAAATAAATACATTCCAGGGTTATACGGTTGACGGTTTATTAGTTAATAACACATATTGAGAAAATAATTTTGTAAAGGTAGATAACTCCTATAAAATTTCATCGAAATGCTTCGATCCAAATAAGCCAAATTTTCCTTAGGATCTAACGAACAATTTGTAAAAAGAATTTTGTCGCTATCTTTTTTTGTTACGAAGGAGATGCACTCTGATGATAAACAGTGAATAGGGAGATAACTCTTACAAAGAAAAGTGTTCGGCTTAGCAGGGTTAAATGTAAAAGCGCATAAACTGTACGATACAATATGAGAAATATCTAGGCGACATATTGCGAAACAAACATTTGTCGCAATATCAAAATTAGGCGGAAGAAAAAAAAAAAAAAAAAAAAAATAATAATAATAATAATCAGAAGAAATACAATAGGTCTTTCCACAGAAAAGTGGAAAGACCTAATTAAAAACCAATTGTTCAGAGAACAATTGAAGGTCTTTCCATCAAAACAATGTATTTTGATATGAAAAGTTGTGAAACTAAAATTAAAATGTTATTTCAATCGTCAAATGATAGCTCCTAGTAAGCTGATTCCAAAAATATATTGTTTCCATACATTTTTTTTAAATAAGGGAGATAATTTGTTACTTCCGGTTTGAAAAATGTTACTTCCGATTATATTTGAATATTTACTTGACACTGATTCCAAAAATATCTGGTTCTATATACTTTTATATTATAAAGTACAAAAAAATAGCTATTTCCGGTTTACAAAAGGTCACTTCCGGTTGTTTTTTACAAGGTTAAATGGTTTG
The DNA here is from genome assembly GCF_036588685.1 of Mytilus trossulus. NCBI lineage: Eukaryota > Metazoa > Mollusca > Bivalvia > Mytilida > Mytilidae > Mytilus > Mytilus trossulus. Next base: position 61,973,063 of record NC_086381.1, on the reverse strand, counting down.
ATACCTTTTTCTAAAAGTTGTATATCTTTATCATGTATACATATAGAATAAAAGCAAAGGTCAAAATCTAGAACGTCAAATTAAACTATGACCTTGAGATCAATTTCAAGGTCATAAACCAAGGACCTCAAATCAAAAGACCATAGGTCTTTATTATATTTAGTTAATGAGTTATATCACTAAACGCGTATTTTTAAATACAAGAGGGGAGAAAACTCCCTTTTACATTCAACGTACGCTTGCAATCAAAATTTACATCTTACGACATGTCGCAACTAACAATTTAGTAAAAATAATTTGTTGATATCTTATACAGTCTTTGGGTATAAGTGAAAATAAGCCAAATATTAGAATATGACCTTGACCTTTGACCTTGACCTAATTTTATTTTTTTGGGACCAAGGACCTCAAGTCAAAAGATCCTAGGTCTCTATCACTTATGATTTATAAGATAGAAATTCATATCACTTATATCAGATGCATAAGGGGAAATAACTCTCATATGGAGCGATCATATCGCTTCGGTCAAAATAGGACAAATCATGCGAAGGTTATAACGAGCAATTTTGTAAAATAAATTTGTCATAATCTTTTACGGTTGCGTAGGAGATGCGCTAACAAGGAAAACAGTGTTTGGGGAGATAACTCCTACAAAGAAAAGTATTCGTTTACGCAGGGTAAATTTCAAAAGCGCATAAACTGTTTGATATCATATACCAAATATCTAAGCGACATATTGCGAAACAAATGTTTATCGCAAGAACAAAATTAGGCGGAAGAAAAAAAAAAAAAAAAAAAATAATCAGAAGAAAAACAATAGGTCTTTCCACAGAAAAGTGGAAAGACCTAATAATAATAATAATCAGAAGAAAAACAATAAGTCTTTCCACAGAAAAGTGGAAAGACTTAATTAGAGTCAAATAATCAGTGACCAACCAGAACAAGTATACCAAAATATTTTTAAGCTTACAAAATATATTCATTTAATAAACATTTATTTCGTTACAACATGTTTAAAATGAAAATAACTCAATAACACATGTAACATGCATGCATATATTTCCAAATAGCAAGGACAGGCACATTTTATGTACTTACTTGTAAATTGATTTTAAAGCTTTTGCAGCCGAAGAATCATGATCGGTTAGACCAAAATGTTTTGTTCCAAAATGTTGAGCGGGATGAAACCCACAGAATTCTCGCCACCTATTGTATGCCGGTATTCCATGGTCCCTTCCTCGCTGAATGTTTAGTGCAGGAAGGTCAAAACCGTTCTTCGGCATTGATTGAAAAAGCCGATTTCTCACTGATGGCGAAAAGAACCGATCTGATTTACTCTGAAACTGTGTTGTCATCCATCTAGCAATTGCATCCGGACCAAATCTTTCATCAAAATTCCTTATGGAACGAGTGTTTAAGAAAGTATCTTCCATAGGGATCTTGGCAAGTGGTGTAAAGTCTTCATTGAATGATTCAACAAAGGATCCCACCTCAGAATGTCCGAATCGGAATGCTGCTGCTGCACATGCGTTCCTTATAGTAGGATTTACAGAGGGATTATACTGTGTATTGAAACCAGTTGGAGTACTCCAAAGTCCAAACATGGACATTCCCTCGTCTCCAAGAATAATTGGCAAATACTCACTATAAACTATATGTTGATAAATTCCTGTAAGGATCTTTTTAGCCTCTTGATATAGTAAATCTCCGTCAGTCCATCCTAATGACCTCAATCTTTCCACAATATTGTTATGTTCGCGTAGGAATATTATATGAATTACAGATATCATAGGAACTTCTGCTGATCTACCATCTCCTACAAGAAAGAGTATGTGGATATTAGCATGTAAAACCTCAAGGATTACTCCACCGGTGTAGGAACATTTCTGAAAGTATGTGTGTGTCTGTATGTATGCACATGTGTGTGTTAGTTGGGAGGCAAATTATTGAGAATGATCACACAAAAAAAAACATACTTTTCCATAGCTAATAGTTCATACGTTATTATATCTGTTCTTTAGTTTTCATTTTGTATCTTCAATATTTTCCCAAAAGATGGAATTATTAGGACACCATATAATTGACAATTTTCTCTTTTGCCTAAACAATATATTTTTTCGCTAGTTTAATAATATAATAATACTTTCTCTAGAAAGAATAACAAGATGGACGAATGCAGAACAAGCAGAACATGTAAAGGATTGGCAAAACGTTAACGCGGCGTTTACTCGCGTGCACTTCATGTAAACGCCGCGTTAACCGTGCTTTCACTTTACAATTTCAGTAGACTTAACAGATAAGCAGTCGTTTTCTTTCACGTTAACGCTGCAAAGATTCATCTTCTGTTTGTGTAAAAATAAGACTCACGCTCAGTGTTTGTTGTAAAAGCGAGTTAACGCAGATTGACCAATAATGAACCGTCGGAATTTTTGAGATAAAAACCCGCAAGACTGTGGTACGGCATTGAACTACATTTTGGTATAATATGTCATTCATTTTATTTCGTGAAGCATAACCTACTTAAACCTGTAGAAACGAATGTTTTACCATAAGTAAGATTATTTTTTTTGGCAATTAATAAAAGTTCACACTTCGAATTGAAAGTGTTTTTACACTAATACGGTTTCATACGTGAAATATTAAGATAAAAGTCATTTTTAACATATATAAAATACCAATATAATCATAACCCGTCTTACTGGTTCTAACTGATTTGTTTTCTTATGATTTTTTTTTTAAATGTTTATATACTCCATTCGAATGATTTTCCCACTTTTTATGTTAGCACATAGCTTTGATATGACATGTGGCTGTCTTCAGTAAAGTTTAATTTCTCAAAAGGTAATCGTAATTATGATATTTTTAGTGCGATTCAAATGCCCCTTATAGTTTGTGATATCGATTTGAACAAGCATATGTTCATTAATTAAACCGATACTGCATTATTAAATATTGCAAACCGATGCTACATGGAAGACCCGAACTCCTAGTGAATTTTGCTTTACCATTATAAATGTATATAGTAATTCACCATATACATGATATTCGAAAACAATTCTTTTAGAGAGAGCAGTATTTTTCATATTTGAAAATAGTTTTCTCTGAGTCATTATAACGAAGATAATACAAAACCAATTCATCGAACTTAGGCAATTTGCCTTGTGTACACTTTGATTCCTTTTTTTTCGCTTCACGAAACTTGACTTTGAGTTTACCTGCTGACATCATTTATGGATTATCGTTGGTCATCTCAGAGAGATGATTTTCTCGTTAAAGCCGTAACGGCAAAAATGAGAAAAGCAATCAAGTTTAGTTGAACAATGATAATCTGTTTATCGCTATTTTATATATGACGACGTTGTAAATTTGATTGACAACAACACGTGCGCCATTATTTTCTAGCAATAACTCTACTATGCTGAGAAAGGAAATTAACAGTCAGTAATATCAAAAGAAAACTTCGCGATAAATTTGAAATACAGATATGCTCTTCAATACATGAAATTCAGTTTGTCTACTTTCTAGTGCACGTAATCTTACCAGATTTAAAGCACACATCTCCAGTAACACATGTGGGACCAGAAGGACCATTTGGTAAAATTCTGTTTAATCCTTCTGATAGTCGGCCTAAACATAAACATAATGATACAATTTTAAGCTATCAACCAACCTTTGAAAAATACTGTTTAAACCAGTATTTCATATTGCAACTCCCCTTTACTTATTTTGCTTCTTTTACTTTTTAGATTCGAGCGTCCCTAACGAGTCTTTTGTCGACGAAATGCGCGTCTGGCTCAAATACAAAATTTCAATATGGTTCTCTATGATGAGTTCAATCCACATTTTTTCTCTCAAAATGTCCTGTACCATGTCAGAAAAATGGCCATTGATATATTATAGTTCGTTTCTCTGTTTGTTACATTTTAGTGTTGTGTTTTTGTTTGTGTTGCGGTTCTTCTCTTATATTTGGTGTACTTCTCTCGATTTTAGTTTGTAATCAGGATTGTTTTTTTTTCTCAATCGATTTATAAATGTCGAACAACGATATACTACTGTTGTATTTGTGTATTTCTGATAAAGTATCACACATTGCAGCAACATTTATAGTACTTCGTTCCAAGCATGCAGCTGTGACCCCTGTTCTAATGACTTTATGTTTTATTTCGATCTCATGTTTATTTCAAATCTAGTTGATTTCGAGTGCTCAAGACCGGAAAATGCAACCAAAGGGTCACCAGTTAAACACATTTAATAAATGATTAATGAATCAAATTAAGTTACAGCGTCATCAAATGACAGTTTTCGAGAAGTCACGTGAATGTGGTTTATTAACAAATCAAATGATTAATCATATAATTTACTAATTGATTAAAAGATTAATAAATTAATGAATAGAGATCTACCTCATTAGATATTTGAAAATAAGACTAATTTCTTTTTCTAAATAAATCTTTTCAAGACTACCAACAAGGAAAACGTATAACCATAACATTTGTTTACTGATTTTATTTTTAGGTAGATCATTGTGTCCTTTTCGTGCATACCTATGCATAACATATATCACTGGAAAGATTATTAAATATCACCTATTCCTTTTTCCTCTCAGATCATATTATCCATCAAGTTTTAACTATTGTACATGTTGTAGCAAATAACGTATAGCATTTTTTTTCGCCGTTGAAACACTTTGCGATTTTCATCAAATAAGGTATACGAAATATTTTGGCGATTATCATTTTTGCGGATTCAAAATGACTATCAATACCTTTGTATGTGCACTTTTAAATTGACGAAATTGTATTTTAGTGATTTTTATCTTTCCACGAAAATACGCGAAAAAAACCGCGAAAATATCCCGCTTTACAGTAGATTGCAGGAGGATGTAAAAAAGTACCTGTTTTTTTTATTCGGCAAAAAATACTTTATCATATTACTATGCGTCACAGAAAGATCTAGGAAGAATATTTAACATTACCTGTTCCAGTTTCTCGTAGATCATTTTGTTGGGTCAGTGTATCCCCGTACGTAGTTGAGAGATCGATGAAGGATGTTCTTTGGTTTAATTGGTTTCTTGGTCCTTACAAAAAATAGTTCAAAATGTTTTCAGTATAAGCTAAATTAGACTTATAATTAGGTTCAACAGTATGGTCCATTTAATAATATGTTTATAAACAAACCCCCTCTTAATTCAGTGTATCCCCATACGTAGTTAAGAGATCGATGAAGGATTTTCTTTGGTTTAATTGATTTACTGGTCCTTACAAAATATAAGTACAATAAGTTTACAAATGTTTTCAGTATAAGCTATAATAAACTTGTAATTAGGTTCAACAGTATGGTCAATTTGATAATATGTTTCTAAACAAACCCCTCTTAATCCAGGATATTCGTTAGCCTAACTTTTTTGGCTAACATTCCGATTTCAAGCCAGTAAAGACCTTACAAAAACTAGCCTTCCTACTTTCTGCATTTCTACATGCCTATTTTACTTTTATTATAAATGATTTTTAAATGATAACAAGAATATGAAAGTGTTGTTTTGTGGTCAACCTGCTGCATTCGTTTGCACCTGTACCAAGTCAGGAACATGTTGTTATGTGGTTGTTGTTTGTTTAAATTGTGACTTGGATGTAGAGTTGTTTTCATGGTACCCAAACCAAATAACCTTATTAAATGGATTGATATTAACATCATTCTGAATAATAACTAATTCTTTTAAATTAATTGCCATGAATCAGCAATTAACAACGACCTTAGATCAGCACGCATACGTATCCTTCTTTTAGTTTTATGAAGATTTTACCTGGACAGCAATCCGGGTCCACACCAAACTCAGATCTGACAAATGCCATGCATGTAGTCAAAAACTCGCCGGGAGGTGTACGGAAAGAAGCACATTCGGGTCTGAAAAATACTTGATAGTTAATCTTGCAACATATAATACACTGTTTATCTTAAAAAGTATCCGTAAAATGATTTACCGGTATGCGTACAGAACATTATGATGATTAGGATTAAGTTTTCATTATCCCTTAATTTTATGCTTTATCGGAACTGTTGAAAAGTAAAAGGAACTGTGTTCAAAATCGTATACATTTAGGTAAACTGCTATAGAATGTTAAATGAGATATTTGAATGTGTGATTATGAATGACATGATTCTTCTATTTCTAAAAGAGTCTTAAGCATATCAATAGTATCATTATTGTACTTTTACGCCGTAAAATAGTATAAAAAGTGGTACTTGCTATGGGCTTTACATTGACACTTAGTGTGTCTACTTTATGTCGAAGTGACCCACACTCTTTAATTCAGACCATACATCTTCATTTAAAGTTAAAAATGTAAACCACCACTAATAAAATGAATTAATACACTATTCCCCTTTAAACGAGAAACATGGTTATATAAGTGTATTAAATCTCAAAAGCGTACATTTGTACTACACGAGCTCAGTATAGATTTGATAAAATTCAGCGTACTTTTCTGGACCTCAGTTTGAAACAACAAATTAATTAGATGAGCTATGTTTGCCCGTGAGACCATAAAGAAAAGTTATCTATAAAAACCCTGCAAGGCAAAATTTGAAAAAAAAAAATCAAACGCGAAAACCATTCACATGATTTCTTACAGAGCGAAGAGCACGATACCAAAAAAATCCTGTTTATTACCAAAAAGCAACAACCCAATAGCGATCTCGATACTTTGGACAGGCACATTGACCATATGATAGCATCTTCATCAACCTTACACCAATCGCCATATCAATTCACACGCAGTAATCATCGCAGAATCAGGAATATGTCAAAATCGGTAAACATAAAATTACATCTCTAACGATTACACTGGTATCCAAAGATTGTGTACCGGTAAAAACATGTCGCTAGTGATTTTGTTGTATAACGACATAACTTATTTATGATAGCGATTGAAAACTTGTGTAGTGTCGATATCAGGCGTTCTTTGTAACAACTGCCTTTGAATGGTGTAATTATAACATGTGGAAGGAGTGAAACCCTTTTAACATGTTTAATGAAGTGTCGAAAATCTCCCACCATAAACGAGTGTAACTTTTTAAACTGAGACAAAATGCAATTACCTGTTGACAGGAATACTACCATTGCAGCATGCTATGGCATTGCCTCCATCTAAAAACAAAGATGTTTTTTTTTATAATCAATATGGGTATGTTGCGTACTTATTAATCTGCCTAGCATTTGGAACTATTTCGCATACTCCAATAATTTCGCATGTCTTCATTAACCATAAGCAAAAATTCTTTAAAAACTTATCTGAATGATTTGTTCAATTTTGATATTTAAGACAAAAGATACTTTCACATACATGTATCTCTATATCGTGTAGAGTAGGAGCTGTGTACCTTTCCGTAGCTATTTGTGGGATTCGCGTTGCTCTTTTTTTCTATGTTGTGTTTTGTTTACTGTTGTGTTTGTCGGTTGGTATTTTCGATTAATGAGTTTGACAATCAATCGATCGCTAAATCATATACCGTCTATCGAAGTAAGGATTAATTCATATATAACTTATTTTTGCGGATTTCGATGTTACAGGGGAACCCTATATTTAAGGTGGTACCTAACACTACAGGGAGATAACTCTGTAAAATCAGCAGAACGTTTTAATGACGTTGTGTTAATAAGGGAATATTAAGCTTCTCAAAGATCAAAAAAGGTGTTTGTCAAACTGTCATTTAACCAGTGTAATTTTCAATTTTTTTGAAATTCTTATATTTTTGTCAAAGGGTCAAAATGAATACTTTGTCAAAATTTTAAGAAAATTTAATGAGCCAAATTAATTTTAGTTAAAGTTTTAGGTACCACCTTAAATGTTCAACGAAATACAAATTGTTTAAAGGAATGTATAATGTATACATATTTTGCCAAAACCACCAAATAAAATATCCATTTATATTCAAGTTTTCCTCAATCCACACATACCGTGGATAAGGTACATTGAAGAAATAATTCTACTTGCCTGTAAGTGGAGGTGTTGAGATAAAATCATGATCAAGAAACTGTCCAAAGTGAGTTAAAACTAGACTAAATCTTTTACTCCTGGGTGGAGACGTCCCTGCACTGAACAATGCGTTCGATATCGTTCGGGGACTGGGTAGCGGACAATCTGTTACACTTTGCATACGTGGTAACAAGCCAAGGTTAAATTCTACAAAAAAGAAAAAAACATATGACGTAACGTTGGTAGGCATTGTGAATAATTGATATTATAATGATTTGGTACATTCAGTGTTATATTCTTAAAATTATCTGATGTCCGAAATTCTTTAAAACGTTGTATATTGACAAACACATTTTCAACAGTATTCAGTCTATCATAGATTCCGCCTGTTCACTATATTAAGTATGTGATTAGTTAATTTGGAAACTAATCCATATTAATATTTCAGATGTTATGAGGATTAAATAAGTTTCTTTTTTATTCTATTATAATTCCTGACTTTAGAGAACGTAATTCGGATGAAGATTATATGTCTTAAAATAATAATAGAAAGCACAATGTGATTATGAGATATTAAAGTGCTTTTCTAACAGAAATTTACATTATGTTAAGCTGGGAACACACAGTCACGAGTTTTACTGCCGTCCTTGACAAGACCATTCCCATTAAAATATGTCAAAACTCTGATCAAGATCCTGTAAATCGTGGATCGAAATTCAAACTTTAATTAAAATTTGTAAAACAAATAATTTAATCACGACAAAAATCAGATATTGTCCAGGAAGAGTCGATATTCAACCGTTTCCAAGCGACTTTATCCTGATAATCCCGTTCTCAATCAATTTCGAATCCAATTTGTATCTTTTGCTTGGTAAAATTCGACCGAGTCTGTCACGACTGCATCCCGATTCTACCTAATGTAATCCGACAGATATCAGACAGTGATCAGACAGGGAACCGACGCTGACGGAAGTTAGCCGTTCGAAAACTGTCGGTATACTTGGGATGGTCAGATACTGTCGAAACGTAATCCTATCACGGTCCGCTCTATCGTATTACAAACGGCTTTGTCTGGTCTCAGTCGTATTGCATTCTGTAATTGTGGGGACTCTGACGTGGGTATCATTATATTTTAATAACGAGACTGTTCCGGAACGGTTTCGACAAAAACGGTTCTCTATCGACAACAGCTGGATGCAATCTGGACGCAATCGATAGAAAAAAGCAATGCAAATTTCACAGATCATTTCCGTTCCACAGGAACACAGAACATTGTTAGGATTTTGATCCGATACAGCAGAATCTGTTACGACATTGACACGATTTTAATCCGACTAGACAAAATCGACTGAGTTCCCCCGAATGTTGCTGTCGGGGTGCTTAGCCGAACTATTTTGAACCCTCCCGACCCGTAGGAATTTGTCACGAAATTACAAGACTGCGTTCAGACAATGATAGGACATTCCAGGAAATTGAGGATAGTAATCCGACTTTTTTTCACTTTTCGTGTCGTATCGCTTACTGATCTCAATCGGGAGCAATAATCGGCAATGTGTGAACCCTGCATTATGAATGCAGTGGTACCGAACAGGAACACACACTTCTTAAAATCATCTTGCACTACCTCTACGTCCATTATAAGCATGTAGCTGGTTGCTTACAAAGACGTTTGAAATATGGGGAAAACGCATGAGTAGGGACATATCCATAACGATCAAGCGTAACAGTATTGGTAACATATGTTCAGAAAAGTTCATTAAGGGACTATCATTTGATATTGTGAGAAATGTGGCAAAATGCTTTACCATTTAACGATAATTTTACTAGTAATACAAATACAGGTTGAGAATGAACAGTGTGCCCTACACATTGAAGTATATAGTTGAATACTTATAATAATTTATTTGCGAAAATAATTAATTTCTTAAAAAAGCGACAGTGTAATATGAAAATTTCGTCTCAGACATTCCATCTGCAACCCAAGGCATCAATTTAAATTGCTGTAACCTATTTACCCCTAATAATAAAAACGTTTAAACAAGGACATTTGGAGAATTAATTCAGGTCTATTAAGTATATTTTAACTGAAGATAATGAATAATTTCATGTATAGTTTCATATCAAAAAGTAAAATCACAAAAAACTGAACTCCGGGGAAAATTCTAAACGGAAAGTCCCTAATCAAATGGCATAATTATATGATAAAAAAAAACATCGAACGAATGAACAACAACTAATTATAAACACTTTTACTCACTATCGCCATAGGAAGGAGGCATTAATCTTGCCTGCGTTGTTAAAGATGCTCCCCATGAAGGATTATGTAAGTTATTACAAGAACCATTTGCTGTTCTGTAGAGGTCGTTTCGATTACACGCTGTGGCACGATTTGGACAATAAGGTTTCATTAGTTTTCTGAATTCGGTTGGATCTGGAATAGCACCTTCATTCCTAAAATTTAAGAGGATTATAATCGAGAACGTAGCGAATATGAATAAATGTTTACAATTAAAAAAAGAATTCCAAAAACAAAGAGGCTATCCAAAAAATAAGTCTTACTGATGCCTTTAAACCATGACCAAAAGATCGAAGAACACATACCTGAAAAATATGTCATTGTACAAATGTTAAAAAATAGTTTGAATATAAATATAACTCTCAAAATATAGTGAAACATTTCTTTACAGTTCGGATTAAATTAAAATATGATTATTGGTTATGTGCTGTGTCACAGCCAGATCGGTTCCGAAGCTTACAGTCATCCATTATGCTTTACGATTGATGACGTATAACAACGTAAAGCGTTTTATATTTTTACAAAAATATGACCTGTCGGAGTATAAAATTAAATACGACCTGTAGAAGGATAAAGTAAATTACTTTCACTTTTCTAAAAAAAAAACTATGGCTGTTTGTATAACTAGAACATATCAAGATATGCGACAAGGAACATTAATATTCAGCAAAGTTTGTACCAACCTTTCGGCATATTTAGCTGTTGCTGTAATTGCAATATCTCCAGCATAACTGATGGCTTTATCCAATTCAGGAGCATGTCTCTGACTATGGTGTCGGGAACACTTTGGTATATTGTCAGTAGATTGAGAAGTTTTCCCTTCAAAACCAGAAAATATCAATATGATCTAACATAAAAATATATATCTAAATAATACAAAAAGATTTACAAACATTTACAATTCAATTTTGTTGATCCGTCACTGTATTTTGTTGTCAAATATTGTATAATGAAACGCAATTTATTTATATTAATTATGTTTTATTTTAAATTAGAACTGAACAAAATCCCCAGCCTTCGTTGAGATAATCATATGTTTGATTAACAGCACTGCATTCCGTCGAAACAACTTTTATTAGTGCAAATCTAGACATACCTTGATAGAATTACATATTTAATTTCTATTTATTAGCATACATATATTAAGTTTTTATTTTTTAAAGATAGTTAGACAAACGCAGTACTTTGTTACCTGCAGCAGCTTGTTGAACTTGTCTTAAAAGTTCTCCAGATCTTCTTGTATTCACTTCCCTTGTGGCATCAGAGACTGCCGCTTCAATACTGTAATACGTATGACCTTGTGTGTGTACACATACTAATATTTTAGCCAGAACCAACAACAGAACATTCCGGCAATTCCTTTTATTCATTTGGATAAAAGCTTAGTTATTTGTTATCTGTAACGAAGATAAATAGTCTTACTTTTTAATACACCAACATTTTTTTAATTGAATGTACTCCTTTAACGCTGTAAATTATTACGTTTTTTGTTGGAATAATATAAGATCTCAAAACTCAGAAATTCAGAAACACAGAGCAACAAATAAAATGTCTTTTAGATGCAGTTGTTTAAATCCATTTCTGAAATATTTTTTCGAAATTTAATATTGGACAATCTATTTTAAAAAAGTACTTACTTATATTTTGACACGTAAACTATAATCATCTCTAACCACATGTTCCGAATGATATATGAACAACTGTCTGCACTTATAAACAAATTAACATTCCCAGATTGAATATTTAGGGAATAGTGGGCAGTAATACAAATCAATCCTGTTTTTTTTATTTTTGTTCAGATCACGTGTCAAGAATCAATTGATGAATTAAATAAACATTTAGACTACCTTTCTTGCGGATATCAAATGTCGAAACAAATTGACCATACTAAAGTGCATGTAAATTTAGAAGAAGAAAAAACATATATAATATGTTTTTAACTACAAAGATACGTGTTTTAACCAGCTATTACTTTTATTTTTTTTGCCTCTGCATTTATTTTGTTTTACAGAAAAGAACGAACATTATAATATATATCTTATTTACAGCTCTTTGATTGAATTCTAATTAAAGTGAATATATGTAAGAATCAAATCTGTAACCATATGTTTTAACGGACATTTTAAGAAAAATATCTACATTTATCCATCAAACAACTTCAAAAATTTGTTATTCGTCAATTATGTGTATAAGTCGTTGGTTTTCCCAAATTCATTTCAGTTTTTATGCATTGTATAATTAAATAAATTCTACAATTGAATCAGCTTTTTTTTTGGGAATAAAATATGTCGTACTAAACATGCTAAAAGGAATGACATTTTAAAAAACGAAAATATTTTGTATTGTATAGGGGAAAAGAGGGGGAAAAGGGCTATTTGTACTCTAGAAAATACCGGACAAACTATACTTCAAATTATAACATTGGTTGGATAACCATAACGTGATTTAATGTCAATTAAAAAAACGGATATCATAAAAGACTGTATTGTCAACAATGATCAAGACGTTGAATATGGTGTTGCACGAAAAACGAAATTTGAAAAAAACGTTGTAAAAGAGGGACGAAAGACACCAAAGGGACAGTCAAACTCGTAAATCTAAAACAAACTGACAACGCCTGTAACATTTCTTTGCTTTTCCTACTTTATTCACATAGGAAGAAAACAAATTGGGAATGGAATTGGGAAATATGTCACAGAAGCAGACAACCCAATCAAAAAGCAGACAACAGCCAAATGCCACCAATCTTTAACGCAACGAGAAAATGCTGCAAATGCAGCTGGTTCTAAGCTGGCTCTTAAAAAAAGTGTGTACTTGTTTAGTGAAAATGGACATCTCACTTACTTCAAAAACATATGAATGAACCAAAATAAAAAAAATATACAAGTGTGACAAAGGTCGGAGGCTTAGACTGGCTCAATCATGTCGCAGAACCAAACATGTTTTGTAAAATATCAACATACCGAGATACTTTTAGTTTAATACTCAAAAAATGTATATAATGAGTATCAAACTCGAGACAGACGGATAAACAGCAATACTTGGCCATTTCTCTTCTGTTTTTATTGGTCTTTGGTTGTTTGTTCGATCTACATTTGGTTCTAATTCAAAATAATCTTGTTGACTTCGTGTCCGTATCTTTTATTTTAAATTTAGATACAATCGACGTCTGTCAAAAAATAAACTGAGTTTGAGAAATATGACATTGCATATCTAGCGAAAAGAAACGTTATCGCATTTTGTCCTTTCAAATACTGACTCTCTTATTTAACATATCATAAATAAAGGCAACAGTAGTATACAGTAGTTCGAAATTCATAAATCGACAGAAAAAAAGACTAATGCACAAACTAAAACAGGGGGAAACGTGTCAAATATAAAAAATACTACGAGACAACAGAAACACAACATTAAAATGTAACACACACAGAAACGAACTATAATATAGCAATGGCCATTTTCCTGGGTAGGTACAGGGCATTATATAAAAAATAAAAGGTTGCACCTGGTTTTGTGGCATGCCAAACCACCCGCTTTAATAGCAAACAATAAACAAATTCGAGAAACTATAGATAACATTAGTTATTCTTTTTTTTAAAGAAAAATCTATACGAAATTGGAAAAAAAAACACAAACATTACACGTACCTGAGTTATTGGGTAACAATAAACGACGATGAATATGAACAAGTCGTGAACTATATATATCATGCAAAATAGTGACCGACATTTCTATCTTTAATCAACCGAGTATCAGAACGAGTTTTCAACTATGAATTATTAAAGCTTGTTGAGGTTATTCTTTCGTATGAGATTAAATTATTTTTTCACATGACTAGATAAAGCCTCTCAAATCCATTTTGGTTATTTATGGAATAATGGACAGTTAAACATGTTATCTTCATTTCGTTTTAAGTCACACGTGCATAATCTTATAATGACTGAGTTTACCACAATGCTTACGTTCCGGCTGATAAAAAATATCCTAGTAAGTGTACTACACTTGCAGTGCAAAAAATAAAACATAATAAAACATATTATTCACTCCATAGGTGTCACAAAGAACTATAGTTTTGCTCATTCCGTTGGGTTTTTTTTTTGTGTATATACCTTACTACTAGTAGTACAACATTAGTTAACACTCAATGTGAATGACAACGAATGTTTGTATTAAGCACAGTTCAATGAACACACCATATCCCTAAAAATGAGTTTTCAATTCAGAAGAAAAAGATTATTATAATTATATAGCCATATTTCAATCTTTTACTTTGGTTGTAATGCAATACTGAATTTTAATAGTAAAGAATACAGCGGGCAAACAAAGATGGCGTTACAATATTGCAATAGTTATTTTCAATTTCTATTTTATTTACACAAGAGTATTAATCCTTGAGGAAGTCATTTTAATACAAAGAATACTCAATGGAGTAACTATTCCAAAAAAATACACAAAATTACGGGGGAAAAACCAAACTGTTCACGTGACCGATCTATTGTTATATACTATGAACAATGATGAATGCGCTACTACCTTTCGTTAATTATTGTTTTTGTTCAAAAAATCGTAGAATATTTGTATTCCTTATTTAACCACTATCTGTTTACTCCCCTTCTACAGCTTTTTGTTCCTATAATCAATAAATTTTGAAGTTATAAAAAAAAAAATCATTTAAAAAACTGGACTCAATATGTGGCGAAACTAAGACGGTTACTGCACCTGTTTCGTACACACATTTAATATACATGTAATCTACTTACGGGGATTTTTAAAAATCAATTTGAATAGAAAAAAAAAACAGTGATCGTAAGAAGATTTATTTATAGACAGTCGTAAATTTATATATAGATCTATAAAAACTCACCTACATTTCGTTTGCTTTGAAAAATAATATCATTATGTCACAATTTAAACAATTAATGCTATTCGACATCCTTTATACGAATATGTATACGTTTTAATATATACTGTAGACACATATAGGGGATATGAAGAGTATCTGCAATTATTCAAAAAATAATATTCCAAGATTGATTATGTAGGGCATAGTGCGCAGTAATACCTGTTTCTTCATATCTTTTTTTTCCAGTTTACACATTAATAAACATTAAATATGAAAAGCAGAACTAACTGATCTTTTATTTCTTTTTTTTCAGTTCACGCGTTTATAGACAGTAAACATGTTAAATAAGCTACAAAGTCAGAATGTGAATATATATGTTCAAACTCTTTTAGGTCATTTTTAGTAGCATTAAACAAAAAAAAATATGTTAATTGGACATGCTTTGATACTATATATGCCCTTGAATTTTTACTTGATAACATTCTTGTTCGCTTTGGAGATTCCGTATATCGTCAGATTATCGGAATTCCAATGGGGACTAACTGTGCACCACTTATTGCAGACCTCTTTTTGTATTGTAATGAGTTACAATTTATGACAAAAATCAGCAAAGACCCATCAAAATAACATCTGATAAACAAATTTAATAATACTTTTAGATATTTGGAGGATATTTTGACTTTCAATAATGACGACTTCAGTATGTATATTAATGAAATGTATCCTGCTGAACTTACTTTAAAGAAAGTTAATAATAACAATGACCACTGCCCTTTCCTCGATCTGGATATATATATCACTAAAGGAAATCTAAATACTAAAATTTATGATAAAATAGATGATTTTTCATTTCCTACTATTAATTACCAATTTTTAGATGGTGACATTCCCTTGTCACCATCTTACGGTATTTATGTATCTCAACTTGTACGATTCGCTCGTGTATGTAACAATGTTTAAGATTTTAACGATAGAAATTTATTTATTACTGAAAAATTATTACACCAGTGTTTTCGATATCACAAACTAGTCAAAACATTTACTAAATTTTATCATCGGTATAAGGACATCATTCGTAAATATAGCTCAACATGCAGACTTCTAATACGTTCAGGTATTTTACATCCAATTTTTTATGGAAATATTCTTTATAAAGCACAAAAATGTCAGTATTCCCCGCAGAAACTAACAAAACCTTTAAATAGACTTATCAAGAAGGGATATAGTTACGATACTGTTGTCAGGTCATTAAAGATTGCTTATTTTGGCGTTAATATTGATTCACTTATAGTGTGTTTGCATCGGAACTAAACACATGTATTCAAAAACCAGTTGTTGGCATGACACGGGTTATGTTCTTCTCATATATGTTATGATGGTATGATAATAAACCCCTAACTGGAAGGATTGTGCCTGATATTCATATGATGAAATCATAATATTTCAATCAGTTTAACTGAAGTCTGGAGCTGGCATGTCAGTTAACTGCTAGTAGTCTGTTGTTATGTATGTTTTATTGTCATTTTGTTTATTTTCTTTGGTTACATCTTCTGACATCAGACACTGACTTTTCTTGAATTGAATTTTAAATGTGCGTAGTGTTATGCATTTACTTTTCTACATTGGTTAGAGGTATAGGGGGAGGGTTGAGAAATCATAAACATGTTTAATCCCGCCGCATTTTTGCGCCTGTCCCATGTCAGGAGCCTCTGGCCTTTGTTAGGCTTGTATTTTTTTTCATTTTAGTTTCTTGTGTACAAACGTGTATTTCATGAGAATAACATTTTGTTCTTACCTGATAGTAAACTATATTAACTCGTTTTAAAACACCCAACGTGTATCCATACTAGATTGACAATGAAACATTTACAATAATAGGGTACCCAGCTAGGAATACATTGTATATACGGTGAATGACCCTCTAAGTAAAATATAGAAAGTATTTTTTTTAATAAATTACTTTATGCTAAAGGGATACTATTCAGTATCGAATGATGTATTTTCTTTTACATTAATCCTTTGATTCAGCATGTTAATACTTTTGCCAAATGTTAAACTGCCGTGTTCGTTATTTGTTTTTTTTTTACATATTTGCTATACGTTAAACTGATTACTGGAATGCCAATGTTTCTGTGTCGTAGTTTGTGATATAGTAGAATTGTTTGGCTATTTTAATTTTTGGTTCGGCTTTTGAAACGTTTGTAGACAAAACGTACGTGTGGCGTAAACATATGAAATTGTGGTATATATAATGCGGTCGTTTCATCCCTAATTCTTCAGGAAAAATCAATGGTTTCAATAGCAGAATTACCAATTCCGCGATTGACTCTACAATTAGGACTATATTCTCTAATGTACCTCTATTCTTTACATCTTTACCTATTATGTATGTTTTGTTCACCCACAGTTGTCGTAGCCATTATTATGGATTTTTAAATAAAAGTGAGAGGTATAGCTAGCTATACAACCAGGGTAAGTACATTATTGTTCTACATAAACCAAATTTGAGTTTTCCTCGTAGTTTTTTTTTTTTTTTCATCTTTGATCTTGACTTTTCATAATGAATATTACCATTAAGACGGAAATCACTTTCCGTATAAACCTGACTTCTTTAGAACATTTGAGTTTAATATTCGTTCGATGCATTGTTAACCTGTTTCTAAATTTTCTATATAGTTTCATGACAATTATTGATCTTATTACGTATTCGTTTTATTTCGATTATGGTTGATGTTTGTTTTATCCTGGGTTTCATTATTATCATGGCCTCGTGTCAGTATCATACGATCTTTTCCTTTAAATAATAGCGAAATACACACTCGTGTTCCCTTTGACTGTGAATATGTTATATTCAAACATGCATTGACATGAATAAGAAAACAAACAGCAATGTAAAGCTGGGCATAACTGCAAGTGTTTCTTTTCCAAATATTAGTTTTTTATGAACTGTTGTTACTAATAAACTTGGATCTAAAAGACCACATCAAAATTACTGTGATCAAATGTAGAGTTATTCCTCGTCGTATGCATTCAGTTAGTATGTTAGAAATAAATACTTTTCTTACAAAGAAGATAATTGCTTTCCTTTTCTATGATCATTTATAACCAACACAAACAAATGATCGATGACCAAATCATACCCGTACCAGCACGCAGTTTCATATGTTCCAAGTGTGAGTAAACACAGGAATATGGGTCAAAACCCTTGTTATAAAAAGGTCACTCATTTTACCAGTTACATGTTGACGCAACAACGTTATGGTGTTCTGGATGAAAAGAAAACTTGTGTCATTTTGGTCTTTTGTGGAACGTTGTCTTATTGACAATCATACGACACATCTTCTTTGTATATTTATTCCAAAACTTCAACATAATTTCAAATTTTTGGCACATATACCATTAAACATATTTGCTCTACTGTCGTATGTTTGACATGTAAATGTTACGCGTTTACTTTACTATATTCAAATAAAGAGATGTTGTAAGATTGCAATTAAAACATCTCACATTTTTTAAAAATAAAGTTCCTTAGGGTAACGATAAGTAACCTTCTAATTAAATACTCTAAAGGTAACACGAATGGGATTGAATATCTAATACACTAAAATTTTTACACAAAAAGTTTTCTATAATAAAAATACACATTTATCTTCCAAAAAAAAATATGTATTTTAACATTATATTTTTATCACATTTTATTATGCGTCAATTTAGTATGATAATAAAGTTACTATTTTTTTCTTTAGTTTCTTAATTGGATATTAAAAGCTGTGGTATGAGTGTCAAAAAGACAACTCTATATCCATGTCACAATTTGTAAAAGTAAATCTGTATTCAAAATTAAGTACAGTAGTAGACTTCGATCTTTCTTTACATAAAACTTAACATTAGTAACAAAAAGTAAAATCCCAAAATACGGAAACAAATTAATAAAGTTGTTATGAAATAATTCCAAACAATCAAGTTGTTAGTATTATTTTTTTTTTAATTCAAAATTGCAAAAGAAAATTAATTTAATTCCTTTAAATTCAAAAACAATTTCAACGGGATGTTAGTCTGAAATAAACAATAATTAAACTTGCAGTTACCCGCGCGTTTCCTTGAAATTTGATAACTAGCATCTCACCAATTCTTATTAAGTAAATATTCAATGACGTCAGTTCCTGTTAAATGGTTATTTTGTAAAATAGATGCATACTACGAAGCAAGGACTTTCGAAAAATTTATAGTTTTTGAAAATAAGTGTAATTGTATCGATTCATTTTATTTAGATTTGTGTTTACATCCATTGAACGTACCTTAAATTTGATCAACACACCTTTAAAGATAGCAATTCTATTATTAAGGTCAATAGACACGCATTCTTCGGTTTAAAGTGTATGATTCGGACTATTATAACACTTTCTTTAGATCTTATTAGTTAATAAAAATGGACATACATTAAAAATAAAGCCAACGAAGACCACGATCAGAGGAAAGTTAGAACACGGTTGAATAACAAAGAGGGTTTTGTTTAACAAAGAAAAGCAATTGTTATAAACAACTGTTCCATAGTTATAACATCGATTTAAACGAAACTAATCCGGGTCACAAACCAAAGCTGGGAAAAACATATCAACTATAAGAGAAAAATAACGAAACCACAGATACACCGAAACTTCAAAATACAAACGCCCACGACACCGTTAAAAGGACAACACTACTTGTCAGGAAGAAAGTACAAATTGTTACTTGGATGGAGAGTTGTCTCATTGGCACGTATACCACATATTTCTCTACCTGTTGAGTATCAACTTTACACGTATATTCACAAAGATTTTGACAAGTAGTGTGATTCTTTACAATAGAGGGCATACAAGTAAGACGTCAGGTTTACAATCTTTTGCTAAACATCTTAGGTGCTGGTAAACATGGTAAACGTGATAAACTTTTGTTATCAGTCTAATTTGGTCTTTTAGTAATATATAGACATGCTAACCTGATATTTTAATTTTCTCAACCACAATAGTATACACGATTGTTGATCTATGCATATTTGTAATTGATTCAGTTTGTCAGTGTTAATATGTATGGTATGCAAGTGAAACAATCTTAAGGACATGTCACATATGCTTGACCTCATTTACTTGACTCATGTTTCTTAAATGAAAATGAAAATGTCAAAATTTCAATTTATGAAAGTTTTAGTCGACATTTTTATCAATTGCTGTTCATTATTGCTGATAATGATGCATGTGTGAACAACAATTGATTTTACAAAGTTCTGTGGTATTCATGCACATCAATAAATTAATTGGATTAAACATGTTAAAAAATTGACTTAATACATTCTTGTAATCGCGTCATGCCAAAAAAGTCAGTTAAACGTAAAGATCAAAAATGTCAATTAAGTTCAAAACATGTTCAGAAGCAACATAACTTGAGAGTGTAAAATTACACGATATTATATATAGGTAAATAAAAAAAAAAAAAAATCTGAGTCATTAAATTTACAAGATTCATCATCGCATCCATACATCTTTCTATCAAATACAGTTACCATGGAATAACAAAAATAAACCATGAATAAAGTAAAATTAAAAAATAAAATAAAGACATTATTCAGTATAATTAAGTTTTAATCGATAAACTCGAAATAACTTGCCCTCATATCCATATAGGCATTAAAGTTAACATGTTGACCTTTAAATAATCTGTATCATACATGTTTAGCTATTTGCTATTTATAGTAATATTATCAGACTAGCTATATATTTAACTATTAACCCCATCGAATGCTTTTCTACCTCAGATTACCTTAGCTCTATTTGTCAAAACTTTTAGGAATTATCGGTCTTCTGTGGTCTTCCACTTCGTACTTTATTTGACCTCAAAATATATATAGGAAGATGTGGTTTGAGTGCCAATGAGACAACTCTCCATCCAAATGACAATTTAAAAAAATAAACCATTATAGGTCAATGTTCGGCCTTCAACACAGAGCCTTGGCTCACACCGAACACCAAGCTTTAAGGGCCCCAAAATTACAAGTCTGAAACCATTCAAACGGAAAAACCAACAGTCTAATCTATATAAAAAACCGAGAAACGAGAAACACGTATAAATTACATAAACAAACGACAACTACTGTACATCAGATTCCTGACTTAGGACAGGTGCACAAATTTGCAACAGGTTTACACGTTTTAATGGTACCAAACCTTCTCCCTTTTTCTGAAACAATAGCATAACATCACAACATAGAAAAACACTCGATAAATATCAATTAGCAGGCTTAACTCAATCTAAACATGTTTTGATTGGAGCGTCACTGGTGGGTCTTTTGTGAGTGAGTCGCGCGTCTGACGTGTGAATAAAATTGTAATCCTGGTGTCCATCATGATTTTATTTACAAACGATATGCAGTTGTCAATTATAACAAGATGTCAATCAAACAATATTTTAACATTAACTTCATATCATCATTGCATGTAGATAACATGAGCCTCGAAATGACTGTTTTTGATGTAATACAAATAAATTAACCTAACTAGATTAAATTGCATTTGACAGTGGCAGGGAAAAAAATCCTACATTACATTGTAGTTAGAAGTTTCTTTAGTCAGGAACGTATATGTTGAGCGTTTCAAAGCACAATTTTATTTTTGTGTTCTTATAAAATATTTCGGAGAGCTGAGGCTGAGGTTACTTGAGCTTTTAACACAGGGAAAAAAGATTGAACACATGATTGGTTTGCTTTCATTGATGGTTTTTATTTTCCTTGTGCAACAAAATGTAATCTGAAGATTAGTATCTTTTTATTTGAAACAAAGATAAATGTTGCACAATGTGTTTTTCTTACAGTTTAAATCTAACAGGGACAAATAGGAAAACACAGAATGATGTTCGAAACTTTTTTAAACACTTAAGTGTGTATTTCAATAGATGCAATTAGTTCATGTGAAACATTTTCACTGATGTAGTATCCAAAAGCGCTCCGATTCAAGCTGAAATGTGAAAAATCAATCAAATATTCCAAAAAACGTCACTTTTTAGATGTTTTTTGTCAAAATTTTAAATGGCCGTAGCCGTGTTCATCCTCAAACTTTATACATGCTATGTATAATGATCAAATACAACTCACACTTCAATACTATGAATGAAAACAAATGCATTGAAAGAGAACTCTTTCATTAATATTAGTAGACAGAGGAAGCCATACTCAGTGTGTTGTTAATTCCTTTTTTATTTATATACTGAGTGCCAATGAATACGCAACACTTGGTTTTTCAAAAATAAAATTTAAATTAGAAATGATAATCTTTCAAAATAAATTGTTTTTGAAAATTGACATTCTAACAACAGATCGATATCAACCAAAAATGTTTCATTGTCATCTTTTAGACGCTTTAGGTAAACGCAACATCCAATGTCGAATCATCAACTCACAGTCCTCACAAAACATGTTACAACTCCGTTGTGCAGCGCAATCTCGACAGCGCCGTGGAATTGATCATCCCGGACGTTTAATGTGATCTCGAGGAAGGTTATTCCACTTGTCCCGCAAAGCGTACTCAAGCTGACTTTATGATATTGGTGGTGGTTGTCATCGTCTTAACCATGTCTAATTTGATGCAAAATTTGCTCGATCGGACCAAAATCGGGCGAAACACGTGACATTTGGCCAAAATGGGTGTCCAATGTCTATGTTACAACCACTGACGGTTTTTGGTACATAATGAATGATTGTTTGGTCTACAGAATTGGATGTTTACAGCTGACGGCCGTTTAGATGTCACTAAGGAAAGACTTTGGTGCTCTTTAACAATCTCTGCGCAAATGGTGCTTTACTGAAATTACTCCAAAGGATCTACCTTGACCACCATTGAACTCTCGTGACCTTTTTACAGTCAATATCGGATATGTCTAAGACCAAATGTATCGGTCTGGCTGATCGTTTCTTGATTTTTGTACCTCGGGATGTGGCTTATCATTAAATGATTCATTTTTGTTGAATTTGTGAACGATTTGGGTTATTGTAGAGGCTACAACTTCAGTCTTCTCGTAATTGTATGCTGTGAAAGGCTTCATTGGATCATGCCCGAAACTGCATGTCGCTGGTTGTCAGAAAGTCCTGGCATTAACTCATGTTTATTGCAGTTTCCTAACAATATGGGCGGAAAAATGCATGACATTAGCCAAGCTTTAAATGACAAAATCGTGAAAATGGTGCGTAGGTTTATAAACGGTGAACTCATTGTATGTCCGTTCAAAGTTACCCTTACTTCGCATTTAAATTTGTTCAAAAAATCCCTCAACCGTAAAGTTGTCGACAATTGTCTTATAGTCATTTTTAACCAACTGTACAAAGTTCTAATATAAATAAAATAAAATTATAAGATTTTTTTTTTAAACAAAAGTGTTGCGTTTTC
Source organism: Mytilus trossulus (assembly GCF_036588685.1). Lineage (NCBI taxonomy): Eukaryota > Metazoa > Mollusca > Bivalvia > Mytilida > Mytilidae > Mytilus > Mytilus trossulus. The sequence continues at coordinate 61,949,537 of NC_086381.1, read as the reverse complement.
ATTGGCACTTATGTATCGGAGTTTACTGTATTGTACTTCTTTGCTGATCAACATTTTTCAGGAGACCAGCTAAAGCAAACATCCAAGTTCGTGATTAGTAGAAGATCCATTGGTGCTGTTGTGCTGTTTCCTGCTCTACTCGTTGACACATTCCCCATTTTTATTCTCAATTGTATACGATTACACCATAGGCCAACGCAATTCTATGGTATAATTTTCTGAACAATAGAAAGACATAACTTAGACAATCAGTTAATAATATCGGTTCAATAGGTCTGAATATGAACATAACTTCGAATGCTATCAAAGAAAAATATGAGACTGGCACCAACTTCCAGTATTAAGATCTTGACATGACAATTCCGATATTGTTTTGATTAAAATTTACTTAAAAGATTAAGACATTTATCATAGTTAAAGAATATATCTTCCTAAGGCACAGCTGTAATTCCTTGCTCGAATTTTGTATCTACTTTGCATCCTTTTTTGTTGTGTTGATAAGTGCTTCAAAATATGTATTTGATTTTGAATTTACGATAAGTTGCATTACGGAAGAACCATTAAAAGAACAGTATTCTAAAATTAGTTTAAACAGTATATTAAATACAGCTAGTAAAAATGTCAAAATATCGACTACTCATCATTTAGAAATTTGCTCTCTCGGAATTTGACATTTGTTGATGGACGTAGTTTAATGACCGGTGAACAGTTATAAGAATTTATAGGTCTTTAAACGGTCATCACAAAAGAACATGTTATTTATAAACCATAGATTTGCAAAGTCATTTCAGTAGACTATATTATACTAAATACACCTTAAAATCCATCTCAAGAGTCATTACCGCTAGATAATACCATTTTCCATAACTGGCATTTTGAAATGTTCCAGAGATATCATAATAGTGTAATGGAATAAGGCTCTACAAATACATCACATCAACTCGATTATGGATTAATACCATTTTTTTAAAATAAAATTAATTGTAAATGGCCGCTCCCCTTCGAATGGGATCCGTTCATCCAGAAATGGAGGTCATGGATTCTCAATTAAACACATGGCACCAAAACATGCATGCATGGCTGAACAATTGATTGATTGATTATGTTTTTTGTTTGGCACTCTCTTCGCAAGACATGTGATTAAACGTTTCCATTCTAGCCGATCATTTGTGCATATTTACACATCCATATAAAATAAGCATCGCTTCTTCCCTTTAATAGATTTTCTCAATTTTCTTCGCCACTTCGGACTTCATGTGTGAGTTATTTGTTAAAAGTGCTCTTTGTTTTAATTTGTAGTAAAACTGACTTACATTTTGTCATGTAGTTTTATATATTTTCTATATTTAAATGTGAAATGTGTTGTTTCCTTTTTTATAAGGACAGATTGATCTTTTCATCTTTTACGATTCCTGTTTTATTGTAGCTTGTAATAAGACATTTTCTTCTATAATTTTTTCCAATATACCGTATAATTCAAGCCCTAATTAGTAGATAACTACAGAGACATTAAGACAAATCTACTTTTCATGTCGATTTTAAGTCAATCCTTGACATACGAATGACCCTCTGTCTTCATGATGAAACCTTGATTTCTTTTGAATCAGCTTTTGCGTGAATTTTATGATGGTATGAATATGGTCATTGCATTCTGGATGTACAATTGTTTTGTTACGTTTTCAATTATTAGATCATTAATGATATAAATACATAATTGTTATTGACACATTGGAAATAATATCACTTCAAATAAAATCAGAAATACATCCAATTATGAAATATCTTATGAGTGCGGTAGATGTTTTGTTTTACCTTGCTGTATGCAATTTTATACAGAATTGGTTTAAGTTCCTTCGAAAGTACAATTATATGTATATAAAACCCTGCATCAGAATAAATATCCAATAATATCATCTAGATGTTTTTCAGAGAGCCTCATTTGTTAGTCTTGAATGAGCGCAAGTCTTTTTTTTCTAAAATGCCTAAATGTTTTGGTTGTTCTGCCTCAGTCCAAAACAAGAGAACAACAATATTTAGTTTTCTGAACTCAATATCAATGATTTTAAGCTGACATATTGAAGCAAATATCTGCTTTATCAATTATAAACAGATGCAAAATTCACTTTTTCAAAATTTAGGTTCTTGTCGGCATTTGTCTGTCTCCGTTTATAATAGTTATATATTGAGTTATGATGACAGAAACTAAGTTGTATAGCTCTCGTGTCTGTGTACGTGATCAAGATTACGATTATTCCTAAAGAAACAAAGAACATAAATGAATGTTGACACATTTTAGACATAAGAGAGATGATTTGATCATTTTACACTAACCGAATAAAGCAGCTATATATCATTTTATGAACAATGTTTGCTAATCTATTGAATAATTCATAGTCAATTTACACGTATCCTGAATCATGATGTTTATAAATTAATCCTCGGAACTGGGATGGCTTACAATTTGTATATAACTTGAAGGAGCAGATGGACTAATTAGTTATCAAAGGTACCAGGATTATAATGTAATACACCAGACGCGCGTTTCGTCTACATAAGACCCATCAGTGACGTACATATCAAAATAGTTAAAAAGCCAAACAAATACAAAGTTAAAGAGTATTGAGTTTTTTGGCGATTTTTTACATACATGTAGATCAAGCTAACAGGGTCATGATATTTGGTTTGATGTTACATTTTAAGGTACACTTACTGTAATTTTGTACTACTGATTTTGTTAACATTATACACTATCTGATGACATATAAATCCTATAAAATGAACCATTCAAGATTTGTTTGGGTTCCACTAGCATCAACATCATGTTTGTAAAGGAAATTATAAAATATTCATATATTCAGTCCAGGGTACGCCAACTGTCGATTCGTGAACTTAATAAATGTGTAACTAAGTTAATAAGATTTAAAGATATTCAAGAACCATGATTTTTTATAATGATATTTTGTTTTTCAAATTTTAAAGTGTGCTCTCAAACAATGCAACGATATGAAAGGAGTGAAATTCGAAAGGGTTACAATGTAATGTTGGCAGTTTAGTTTTTCTTTTGTATACCATTTTTATGTATAGTCCATGGTAGCATGAGATTCTACAAATAATAGTTTTAACATTTATGTCTACCAAAACGTTTTAGTTGATTGATGAACGTTTCGTCCCCGAGGGTATCAGCAGCCCAGTAGTCAAAACTTCGGTGTTTACATGAATATCAATAATGTGGTCATTTTTATAAATTTCCTGTTAACAAAACTTTGAATTTTTAGAAACACTAAGGATGTTTTTTTCCAGGCAAAACTTACCTTAGCCGTATTTGGTACAACTTTTTGGAATTTTGGATCCTCAATGCTCTTCAACTTTGTATTTGTTTGGTTTATAACTATTTTGATATGAGCGTCACTGATGAGTCTTATGTAGACGAAACGCGCGTCTGGCGTACTAAATTATAATCCTGGTACCTTCGATACGATTTAGTTTAATAATGCCAAATACTATGGAGTATCAGTCACTGTTTTGAATCCATCCTTTATCACGCGATGCTATTAGTCAAGATCATTTTTCAAAATTATATAAGCATAACGTAATGCAGGTTTCGACCAATAATATATTCAGTGTTGCTTCAGTCTAATGTGTTTTGGACCTAAAACCTCCATCATATTGAAAACCTAATATTACTGTTAATGCTCGAAATAAAGAGAATAGCCCAGTCTAGAAATCAGAGCTTTACATAAATCACTATTTACAATGAACATGATGAATGTGTCACAATTATATATAGCACTATATACATCACTCTTATGGCAGCAACGTCACTAGATCTTATTCTTAAGATTCTGTTATTCAATTAGACGTTATTTGGTTGTCGTCTGGTTCATAATTTGCCATGAGAATACATGTATATTTTCAGGGGGAGAACAATCGTTCTTGCAAATATAGTCATTTGGGATGAAAGACAGGACATTAAAAATTCATTTTTTATAGAAAATTTTGATTGAAAAAGATTGAAAGTTAGTTTTCCTATGGATCATACGTACAATTCAAATAGTTCAAAAAGTAATGGTTCTGTAATAATACGCATAACACATTTCCTCATCAGAGACGTGATAGAGAGCATATACAGATTAAATAAGGTAAACGACCCACTCTCTAGTAGAAGTTTTACCTCTGAATATGAGAGTCCAGAGACCATTTACAGCATCAGTAATATTACCGATAATATATATGCACCTTTGATTGATTGTAAATGTGCAAAAGTCATATACACTCAGTCGAGTATATGAATACCGCATAAATAAAGGTTGACATGATCTTAAGTTGTTAATTTCTTTGTCATTTTGGTCTCCAGTGGTGAGTTGTCTCATTGGCAATCCTACCAACTCTTCTCTTTTTATATTTAAAAAAATGGTGGTAGTCATTATATGTTGAATGCAATATCATAACACACATGTTCACTATGAAAAGCAATGTCACCCTTAAAAGTAATTCACGAGATAACCACGCACAAGTTCACGTTATATCAGCGGTAATAGGCAAGCAAATTTTGATTTTTCTAAATTGTTTATGTTACAGACATGTGGCCTATTGTCTGAATGCATTTTTCAAGATGTAAAATAAGAGAACACACATATATAGGGTTTACCTATAAACATGTAGGCATTTGTCACTGGATTTAGGCTTATTTTCTTATTTCAATTCCTTTAACGGTATTTGTAACACTATTAATGCTTCTGTTGTCAAGTTTCAAAGTAGCGATTATTTGCATCTTATCAGTTCGTACGTGCGAATTTCACACCAGTGTCATTCGCATTGTCTTTTAATCTTTCAGACAATTTATTGCTTTACAACGCCATTTGAAATTGGAGGACATTTATTAAAACACGTTGCCAATGAGTAAAAAGACATATCAGAAGAATTGAGTGTACGTCATTTCGACAATAACTCACAGAAAAACACATTTTGAAGGCAACATTAAATCTTCATCAACAGACATTTGTCTACAGAATATGTCAATATAAAATCCCATGATAGACATTAAAATTGTGAATCGCTTTAAAAGAAACAATCTAAAATCATCTTATTCTCCATAGAACGATAAACATTAAACTATGACATGCGATAGGACAAATAATGTCAAAGAGACTGAAAATGAACACGCATCTTACTTTGTACAGTAACAATAAATTTTAGAATATGAATCCTCCCCTATTATGGAATAATAAAGGTACAATTTCAATAAACAAACTACACCATAGTATAAAAAATGAGAAGAAAACATCAATACCTATAGAAAACCACCAGAGCCCCGTTTAAGTAATCGGAGAGAAAGTACGTTCTCCTGAAGGGCAATATCATTAATTTGTTAAATCTGTCGTGTTACTCCTGTTTGCACCAGATAGGGGGGGGGGGGGGGGTATATCAGATGATCTTATACCATACGAAAACTGTAACATTACAAGGTAAAGTAACAAACAGACACAGACAAACAACGTCAAGAAAAGATGTGCATATTTGTAATACTTTATAAAAAACTAACAAGTTGCTTGCAACGTACGAAAGATTTAGTCGACAAGGCCCCTTCTGACGTTTTTTTTATTTGGTTACTGTTCTTACACGATATGTATTTATTCTTCAACATCTTATAGAAGTAGAACAGTACACGAACAATGACTTTTACAGGCATCTTTATGGTATCTTTCAGGGCAATTTGTAGAAAAATGGGAATCTTAACAAATACGATCAATTTAAAGATCAGTTATAATACAGTTTAACATCATCCGTTAAAAGCTTTATGTCATTAAGAATTATTTCATCTGTATGTGCTTTGGTGGCAACACAACCAAGGCCATTAACCCTTCAAGAACATTGAACGGAAAATAACATTAATCTACAAAGTCAACATCAATTCATTGCACTTTAAAAGGGACATACTAACAGCATATAAAAATCAGAACACTTTTTGCAATTTTATTGGTTTTCAAGGTTTCTAGGATCGAAAATAGTGTACAAAGCACATGTAACATTTAGCACAGCAAACTTCAGAGAGAAAAAATAATTACTGATTTGCTACTTCAAAAAAGAGGAAAATCACAAAAATAAGCCACTTTTTTAATCAACTACGGTTGGTTAACTAGAATGCGTTCATGTTTTCTTGTCGTCGGCTTTTATTTTTGGGTAGAGGTTTATGATATTACTATGTTGCAATGGTAAATAAAAATACATATACTTGATGTACATACATGCATGTAGAGAAGGAAAAAGCAATGTAAAAACGTATGCTATATAATAGAATATTAAGATTGTAATACTACACACTTCGGTTAAACAGTTTCTGTGGAAGGGTATGTATCCCTTGCTTAAACAATATTTATGAATTAAATTATTCATTAAGGTTTTCGTTTTGAAACAAGTACTTACAGTTACCATGATGTGCGTTTACCCAGCTCAATCTTCGCAGATATGCTTTGTTCAAACAGCATAATACTTGTGATAGTGATAAAATGCTAATATAATAGTGAAATTCTAAGAAACAGAAAAAAAATTTAAACAACATTAACGTTCTTTTCTTCAAAAGTATTTTGTTAAAAGAACATTATTACTTGTTATATCTGTTTATTCTGTTCACACGCGCTTGTCAATATGATGGAATTTTATTCTACTGTCATATACATGATATACAAGAGATGTTGCGCTAGCTATAGAACAAGGTTGATTCCATCATTTTTATGTAAGGAAATGTCTGTACCAATTCGGGAATATGATTTTTGTTTTCTATTGGTATGGTCTTTTTGAGTATGTGATGTTATCATTTGATAAGGGACTTTTTGTTATAAATTTTACGCGCAGTTTGATATTTTTGTCATGCAGCTTTTGTGTGTGGTTCCTTGCTTGTTTTGTGTTTCAATATTTTTAGAGCATCATCGAACAGCACTCCTTTAATTTTGTATGAAAAACCATTTATAAAAACCGTAAACGGGAAAGCATTTCTTTATATGTGTGTTGTTTTCAGGATCTGACTTTTTCATGGTTACGTAGGTAGAGCATTTAATTGATGACAATTTGATAAAAACAATTGCATTTAATTTGAAATTTCAATAAGATTGTGAATACCATGGTGCCACGAGTGGTCAACAGCACTGCTGTCTAGACTCACAAGAACGTTTAAACATCGTTCACAGAACGTTGACAGTGAAAGACATGTATCTTTGAAATTAACGTATTCAGATAGCAATTGAACAATTATTGTGTTTGAAAATTATAAAAATGCAGACACTAGAAATTTTGAATATCTAAATTATTGATGTATCGATTCATGTTCTTCATATTGTAAATGTAACAATATTATGTTTCGCTGTACTGTAGGTTTAGCGGGAAAGTGCCCTGTATATTCAGAAATATCTTAACTGACAAGAAATATGATATCAAGATTTTTATGTAGTAAATCGACATATCTTAAGTGTAGACAAGGATTTTTCAAAAATTCAAGAGAGCGTGCACTTTCCTTAAACGATGAATCTAGTTTACATATTCCCTTATATCAGAAGGGATATCATATTTGTGCAACCCACGCTACATAAACAGACGCCCTCCTTTAATATGTTATATTGAGATTATGGAATTATAATGGACACATTTATATAGTCTAGTAAACCGTTTAGATAAGAACAGTGCATTTTTTGATAATATTAAAAGCTTAAAAGCACATATATTATTAACGCAGTTTTGCAGTATAGTAGTGATTTCATTGCCAAAAAAAAACATAAAATGAAGACATCTAAATATAGAAAGACAGGCTACATCGATCTAGTAAGCGGTTATTAACGTAGTAAGATATGTATTCGCCACATGTATGAATTACTTTGTATGATTTTTTTAGTATCACAGTCGGTATTTTGGTTAATTACCAAAAAAATGGTTGGTTTTACTTTATAATTTAACACACAAATTGAATAAGTAATAAAATATAAGCAGAACTACAATGAATCGGTTTGTTGTATTGATTACAAAGATGACATTTGCAAAATGATTAAAAAGATGGCATTTGCAGAAGCAAATGTATTATATTTGAGTCTATCAGATATGACATTGTCGGATAGGGTCATGCAATTTTTAAGTTAATTGATAATGTATCGGGAGAACAAAAACATTTACAATTGGAGAGATTTCCCCTTACATTTTCGGGAAATGTTTGGCAGAAATAAATAGTTGATAAACACAATATTCAGAAGATAAAAACAACTAGCAATGTTGTGCTTTATTATAAATTTTGACCGTATAACGTTGTTAAAACTAATTTACAATATGCAGCATTATGAATATTTGAAACACACTAGACTCTAAAAGGTTAGCCTTCATTAACTGCCACTAGAGTTTCATTGACCAGGGCTCAGTTTCATAATTCCGGTTATAAACTGGTCTATTTGTAGTAATATCCATTTGACGTGGCTCGGTACTTATACATCCCCTTTAACATCTCGTCATGATTGTGCAATGCAACATTTTTGTAATCTTGTCTTTCAAGTTTGCTTATGTGACTTGTTCTCTGTTTGTTTGATGTGTTTCAGCTTTCGACTAGGGATTTTCAATGTTGAATCGTCATCGGAGTTTGTGATTTTGCCTTTTTTCGTTCAATTGATCGGAATTAAAGGGTTAATATGATGTTCTCCAAATGATTTTTATCATTAATAAAATTTTCACAATTGTTTTTCCATTTTCATAAACTAATTTTCAAATGCACATCAACATTTCATGTTTTGCTGTAATAACAAACTACCTAAACCGAATAATGGGAGCAGCTGACTAATACGTGGAAGAATCATGATATTGAGATGAATAATTTAGGAACAAACAACATTTCGACAAAGAGCAGCTGAAACATTAAGCTTTTGTTTGCTATATAAAAGTTAAAATCACGGAACACAGCTTCATTTGAATTATTACATAACTTGTTTAATGTTTGTAATTTGGAGAGAAATCACCGTGTATACAGCGTCTATGTATGGAAGCGATAAATCAAATCATTAGTGGAGCAAAAACATTATTTCCAGATAACTTGGCAGTTTTGTTACAGAACAATCCTGCAGATAAAGTATTCATAGATATAAGCACAATGTCCTTTTCTGATTTCTGTGATTTAAATGTCAAATGGAACATAAAGATAACTTTTTTATGAAATTATGTCATTGCGATTATGTTTTATGTAATCAGGTTATGAATAATTCAAAAATTTGAACTGAACATCAAAATAAATGGAGAACAGCGGAAATTACGTTAGAAAGTTGCATCCTGTTTTTTGGTATTTATTTAGTTGTAATTAAAACCATTTAAACAACCTAGTCGGGTACCAGCCAGTCAATCACAGCCAATCATCAACCAAATTCGATTTACAAAGAAAATGTGTATATTGAAATAATAATATTGATAAAACTGTAGTACCGATGAACATGATGAAGTAAATGTCGAAAGCTTTGTCAGCATGACAAAGTCAGACGTCACAGTTTCAAAGGAACTAAGATAGCGACCAGCTATAACGTTGCATACAACATATGCATAAGCTTATAAAACCTTGTCTGCTCACTGTATCATAGGAACTAACAATGATTGTTATTTATTATTTGTGCACTACTGGCACATACTGTTCTTTTTACCATTATTACATATTTTTTCTTGCATTTACGGAATAATGAAAAAGTTCATTTTAATTGAAATTTTAAATCAATCATTGTCTTCTTATACAGATGAAATATTTTGATAAGATCCAATGTGTTTCATTCGTTTGCATTATTTACTTAGTATTCCGCACACATAATTAGTATTTCTATTCGCCTGCACGGAAATTGTATAATCTTAAAATGACACAGGCGGATCTTATGATTTAAAACATATTAAAGCATAAAAGGAAAACAATTGTAAATAGTAGAATTTATTTTAAAATAGATGCATTAGTGAGTATTTATTTTCTAAGTGAAATTTGATAGTTTCTTCAAACTGTTATTTGACAAAATATGATATCCTCTCTAAGCATGTGTACTATTACTAAATAATTGATATACACTGCTATAGTTGCAATTGATGCTTAGGCTAAATATGTTACTTTTATCTGTTTAAAGCAATAAGGCTATTTGGTTACAACTAATTTTCGAACTCGTCAGAAGTCCTGGATAACCACTTAGTAAATCATTTTAACCGACTTGGCTAACGCGTAACCATGAACTACTGAATATTTGTAACGCCTTAGCAGAGATAGAACTATCTCAGTTGTTATAAAGAGTTATGCAAACATGATTACGAGTTAGTTAATAAATTAATTAAGTTCCAAGTCAATAGCATAAACTTCAGTTGATGACGGAGTGATTTTGACTCTATTGTTTTTGTTATTGTTCATTTTTTTCATCATTTAGTTTTTTTTTATTTGTTTCAATATCTTAAATTTTGTTATGACGGGGAATTGTGTACCTTAATATGTGGTACGAATAGTAGTTTTACTTACTTTTGTAGGTCGAACAATGGCATACAAGAAAGGGATGTTTAAATCGTCGAATTTTGGCATCTTTTGTTGGAATGAGATTGGTATCTCAAACGACACAGAAAAGGAAAATATCTCTTTCTATATTACAAAAAAAGATGATTGTTAACTTTTACAAATTAGGCATTGGATGGATAGTTTTCTAATTGCTGGTTACTATTTGATAAGGGTTTTTTTTGTTTTCAATTTCCGTCGGAGTTTGGCGTACTAAATTATATTACTGGTACCTTAAATAACTGTTTGGTAATTTTGTCATTTAACTTTTGTATGTTGTTCCTTGCTTGTGTTGTGTTTCAATATTTCTAGTGCATAAAAAAATAAATCTTATTTAATTTTGTATGAAACTCAATTTCAATAAAATGAGAGCGGGAAAGTACTTCACCAAAAGTCAATTGTTTTCATGGTCTGAATTCTTCGTGGTTACGTAAGTGGAGCATATTTGATTGATGAAATTTTAATAAAATATTTGATTTTAATTTAACATTTTCAATTAGATCGGGAATAACATGTTGTCACGAATTGTCAACAGCACTGTCGTCTAGACTTTCAAGAATGCTTATCCATCCTTAACAGAACGTTGACAGTAAAAAGTAAAATCACAAAAATACTGAGCTCCGAAGAAAAATCAAAACGAAAAGTCTATAATCAATTGGCAAGATCAATAACTGGAAGTCATCTAAACAAATGGAGAACAACTGTCATATTACTGACTTTGCACAGGTTTTGAGTAATATATTTTATCAATTGAATTTAGTTGTTAGGTACATTTTTTTAGTTGTTGTGTTGCCATAAAAAATATAAATTCCAAACAGAGCAAAACCGAGTGTATCGTAAGAGTAAACGTTGATGACCGTATTTAGCTATACATTCTTTACCATATGTATGCATTACTCTCTATGATGTTTCATGTTTACACTAGGTAATTTGGTAAACTTTTGAGAGAAAAAATGGGTTGGTTTTAATTTGAGATCAATCACATCAATCAAATAAGCAATAAAAGATATGTGAATTGCTTTCAATCGGTATGACGTATTGATTGTATTAGTATATCGTATAGACAAAGAAGTGTACTTTTTCTCAAATATCAGTTATGTTGCTTTAATGTTCTTCGGATAGGGTAATATAATTTAGGATGTTTTCACTTTTCGTTATTTGATAATGGAGTCTGAAGAACATTAGCAATTTGAGAGATTTCCCGTTACAAGACATGTTTAAGAAGATATATTTGATGTAATTCCATTGGTCTTTGGCTACAATGTTTATAGTTTTTAATGTCTGTGTCATTTTGGTATCTTGTGGACAGTTGTCTCATTTGCAATCATACCACATCTTCTTTTTTTATATTATAAAGGATTGATGTAGCAGCATTTATTATATAAATTGTCCGTAAAACTATAGAAAACTAGGTTACAAAATGTAACAATATAAATATTTAAAACAACTAAACTATACGAAAACAGCCTTTATATAAAAGAATTCAGTACTGTCACATGCTTTTTTTAGACAAAGTTTCCAGTTTGATAATTGTAGTTATGAACTCGTCTTGTTCCGGTGATACGGATTTGACGGACATTTATGTAGCTCGGTAAATAATTACATCCCGTCATCATGGTAATTATGTTTTTGTGCAATGATAATTTTTTTATGCTTGTCCTTAATTTTTGCGTATGTGCTTTGTCTGTATACCCTTTTTGTGATTCTTTGTCGCATTTCTGTTTCCCTTATAGCGATTAAGATTATAGCACAATGTTGTTCATTGTACCCCTATTTTGACATTTTTACCTATTATATCGGTTTGTTTTGTTCTTATATCGTTGTAAATATAATCGGAGTGCATGCAACTTTCATACACGTTATACGATTTAGCTAGCTATAAAACAAGGTTTAATCTACCGTTTTGTACATAAGAAAATGCCGTAACCAAGTCAGAAATAATACAGTTGTTAATCATTCGTTTGATGTGTTTCAGCTTTTAAATTTGCCATTTGATTATATAGTGGAAGATATAAGCAAGGACAATCGAGGGAATTGTGCAAATGATGATAAAAGCATGAAAATTAGCATCATTATTATATTAAATAGTAAGAAGAAAAAACTTAAGAGAAAACATTAAGCTTTTGTTTACTGTATAAAAGACGAAATCACTGAACACAGGTTCATTTGAATTTTTACATAACTTCTTTAATGTTTGTTATTTGGAGAGCAATCATCGTTTATACAGCATCTATGTATGGAAACGATAAATCAAATTATTAGTAGAGCAAAACCACTCTTTCAAGATAACTAGGACGTTTGTTACAGAGCAGTTCTGCAGATAAAGTATTCATAAATATAAGCGATATGTACTTTTCTGATTTATGTGATTTAAATGTCAAATGGAACGTAAAGATAACATGTTCATGATATTATGTCATTGTGATTATGTTTTATGTAATCATGTTATGAATAATTCAAAAGCTTGAACTGAACATCAAAACAAATCAAGACAGGAGGAAATAATGTTAGAACGTGGCATCCTGTTTTGTTGTACTAGTCGTAAACGGAACCAGGTAAATTATCTTGATCTAGTCAGGTACTAGCTAGTCAATCATAGCCAATTAGCAAACACATTAAATCTTCATAAAAATGGCTGACATTGATAATGCTTTTCTTTGATAACTTTGATTTGTTGATAATTCCTCAATACATCATTACTTTACGAACGTGTATAAACACACGGTACGCGTGTTCAACAAGGATTTACAGTGCAATCTTTACCTGACTACATGCTGAAGTACTTGCCGGTGCTTACATACTTATATGTAGTTTTGCTCTCCAGAGTTTTGTTGTTTCATTTTTATTTAATACATAACACGTATACCAGAGAACTTAGATTAGTATGTTATACTGGAATCAACTATAAGCAAAACACATTAATTAAACCTTACCCAAACAGAGTTGTGCTAAATATAAAAATTTAGTCAACAAAATCATCAGCTGGATAATAATGAAGTATAAGCTTATGTCATCTGCCAAATAATTTATACAGGCATGTGTACAAATAAAAAAACAATACAAAACAACTGGATTATTATTTAATGTCAGTCTATTGATAAAAACTCGAACAATCAGTATTGCTGACCGTAATAAAATGTTTTATAAAAAAGTAAAATGTAAACGAACAACAGATATACAGCAGTTTTAATAAACAGACCAATGTTTCTATAAAAATGCAAATGTTTACCTTTGATGTCCGTTTTTGTTTGAAATTGTTGTCAATATAAAGGAATTGTCTGCGAATTTCATACACAGAAGGTGTTTAGCTAGCTATAAAACAGGTTGCATTTATCATTATCTGTTATCTTAAGACACGCCTGTAATAGATTAGTAATATGATTTTTATTTTCCATTTGTTCGACATGTTTGAGCTTTTGATTTTAACATTTGATAAGGGATAATTTTTGTTATTTTAATTTTCTATTTGGTTCTATGTCCGAGTTGTGTTTCAATTTCTCTAGACCATAAAGCATAACATAATTATAACTTGTTTTAATTATGTTTGAAAGTCATTTCGAATAGATTGAGCACGGAAAAGTACTTCACTAAAATTGTATTGTGTTCAGGGTCTGACTTCTTCATGGTTACATAAGTTGACAATTGATTGATGACAATCTAAAAAAATATTTGCTTTTAATTCAAAATATTCAATAAGATTGTGAATAACATGTTTTCATGAGATGTCAGCATCACTGCTGTCTAGACTTACAAGAAGGTTTAAACATCCTTCAAAGAACGTTCACAGTAAAAGACATGTATCAATGAAATTAACGTGTTCTGATAGCGATTAAACAGTAGTTGTGTACCAAGATTGATTAAAATGCATACACAAGGCCTATTAAATATTAGAATCATAGATTTCTCGATTCATATACATTTTATACTGAAAGGGACGCAAAAGATACCACATGGACACTCACCCTTACGTCGAAAATAAATTGACAACGCTAAAACGAACCGAGCAAAAACTTGCGATGGGGGACTTCGGTTGCTTCGGAATTGTGAGCAGATCGTAAGCTCAACAGTTAGCATTTCTTGTTTCCTAAATATCCGTAAAGATATCAAATTAACACTAAATCTAAAAAAAGGAGTTCAATAAAGTGGATTTGGCGTATCATAACTGCAGACACATTATATCCGAAAATGATGCAATTCCAACGTACCGGGTGCATCGAATGAAGAAGTGTTTGCGCGTCTGGCGTACTAATTATAATCCTGGTACCTTTGATAACTATTAACACCACTGGGTCGATGCCACTGCTGGTGGGAGTTTCGTCCCCGAGGGTATCACCAGCCCAGTAGTCAACACTTCAGTGTTGACATAATTATAAATAATGTGGTCATTTTCATAAATTTCCTGTTTACAAAACTTTGAATTTTTCGAAAAACTAAGGATTTTCTTATCCAAGGCATAGATTACCTTAGCCGTATTTGGCACAACTTTTTTGAATTTTGGATCCTCAATGCTCTTCAATTTTGTACTTGTTTGGTTTTATAAATATTTTGATTTGAGCGTCACTGATGCGTCTTATGTAGACGAAACGCGCGTCTGGCGTACTAAATTATAATCCTGGTACCTTTGATAACTATTTGTGCGTATTTAGCTACGTAGTCTATGCCATATGTATGTATTTGTTTGTATACTGTCCGTAGTTTTAAAATCTTAAAAAAAATATAGTGGTTGGTTTTAGATTGTGAATCATACAAATCAAATAAGGAATGAAAGATACGCAGAATTTCAACGAATCAGTTTGATATACTTATTGCATAGCTACTATGCTTAGGTCTATTATATATCGCGTAGGAAATTTTCGAAAAGGGTCAATTAATTTGGAATGTTTTCACTTTTATTTATTTGCTAAATGATCAGCATTTCATATTTGCCTGTAATCATAACCTACATATACCGGATAATGGGAACAACCGACTTTTACACGGTAGGTTCTGGTTTCACGATATTTTTTTTAGGAACAAACATCATTTCTAAAAAGAGCAGCTGCAACATAAACAAGATTAAGCCCTTGTTTTCTCTATAAAAGCTTATATAATGGAACCCAATTTCATTTGAATTATTACATAACTTGTTTTATGTTTGTTGTTTGGATAGAGATCACCGTTTATACAGCATCTTTGTTGGGAAGCGATCAATCAAATTATTAGTAGAGCAATCTTTCCAGAAAACTGAGCAGTTATGTTACAGTGCAGTCCTGCAGATAAACTATTCAGAGATATAAACTTAATGTACTTTTATCTGATATCTGTGATTTAACTGTCAAACGGAATGAAGAGATAAGATTTTGATGATATGATGTCATTGCGATTATATTTTATGTAATAAGGTTATGCATGATTCAAAAACTTGAACTGAACATCAACATAAAACAACGAAAGGAAGTTTTGTGTACTAATCGTAATTGAAACCAATTAAACGTTCTAGTCGGGTACCAGTTAGTCGATAATAGCCAACCAGCAAACAAATTCAATCTACAAAGAAAACTGATCATGACTATAATTTGTAGATAATATGATCAAGATATTAATTCTTTGAGAACGTGTATAAACTTGCGGTACATGCGATACACGGCTTTAATCAAACTCTACATTTTCATTTTACGTGACTACATACTAAAGTACTAGCATTGGGACCTACGGTGACCTGTAGGTGTTTATATCTACGTCATGTTGTTCTCCATATAGTGTTTTATCATTTGAAATTGTACAACATCTTTTTTTTTTATTTTATGCATAATACTTATGCAAAAAGAACTAAGACTATATAAAAAAGAAGATGTGGTATGTTATGCCGGATTCAATATCTAGTTTGCGCAAAACACATGAATAAATCTTTCCAAATCTGGTTTCATAATTGACAGATTAATGCAAAGGACAGTTGTAACTTATATCCAAAATTCATCAAAAAATACATCAGCTATAATCTTGTGTCATCTGCCAAAAGAAAGCATGTGTGAAAAAAACAATACAAAAAGAATAATAATTATTTAATATCAGACTATTTAAAATAAACGGTAATTAAGTATATTAAAACATTTTAAAAACATCCAACTTTATTTGATAATTGTCAAAACAAAGTTATTTGTTGAGTTTGGAGCATTAATATTTCAACAGACGGTAATCCAATGGGTACTGATTGTGCACTCCTACTAGCCAATTTTTTTTTGTACTCGTATGAAGAAGAATACATTTAAACCATTTAAACAGACAAACAGAAAAAGCACCTTGCGAAATTCTTTAATTCTTTAATTTCACTTTCCGATATATAAATGATTTCCTATCACGGAATAACCCATATTTGAGCCAATACTTGCATCTCATATATCCCAGCAAACTTGAAATTAAGGATACTACTGATACTAGAAGGACTGACTCATACCTTGATCTTTTCCTCAATATTGACACAGATGGACGACTTCAAACGAAAATCTATGATAAACGGGACGATTACAACTTTCCAATTATCAATTTTCCATTTCTCAGCAGTAACATACCCTCTGCCCCTTCGTATGGTGTTAACATATCTCAATTGATGCGCTATTTTCGTGCATGTTCATACTATACGGACTTCATATACAGGAGTGTGCTCCTAACGCACAAACTGCTCCAACAAAATTATGAGGAGGATATATTAAAAATGACACTACGTGAATTTTACGGACACCATCACTTGATCCATACGATGTATCTTTTTCCAAACTAACTATGGATATTTTTACCACGTGTTAGATTGTGGTTTGTCATTCCGTCGTCTGATCTTTTTATTACCGAACGTGACGTATTCCCGAATGTGACTGTTTTGGTGAGTGTGAATTCGTATTGCTTTAAGACGTAACACGGTACTTATCCATCCCAAAATAATGTGTTGGGTTTTGATGTTGTGTTTGTTGTTGTCATCGGATTTTTTCGAATGTTTTAACGTTTGTAGTTGTAAATCGTAATTTATCTTTGTATTATTGTGTTGTAACTAATCATCCAGTTCATTTGGTAGATTTAATTTTGGATACACGAATTTTACACTATATAATTGGTTTGCAGTTTGATCAGAAAGAAACAACCATAAAGCTAGATAATACAATCAATTATCTAATTACTACTTCAATTAACTATTTATAAGTAGTATTACATTCTTCACTGTTATAAATATAAATTAGATGATTCACACAAATATAATCTTGAATTTCATCCAAATTCTCTTAATTTTCGGAAAACGTTTTAGAAATTTTTATGTTTATATCACTTTGGGCTAACAGGGCTGTGATTTTGTAATGTATTCGTTTTTTATTCTATAGCTAGTCACCACTTCAGTTTAATTATGTATATCTATTATATTAGTCATTTTATAAAATGTACTGTTTGTTAATTATGTATTGTTCTTGATAATAATGATGTGTTTTGCCAAGGCGGATAACCCTGGCCAAGACGGATAACCCTGGCCAAGGCGAATAACCCTGGCCTCACAATTTTGTGAAACGTTAGATCCTCGGCGATCTTCAACTTAGTAGTTATTATGGCTTTCAAACTTTTTGCTTCTGGGCATAGTTTTGTGTGGATGTAGCGCGCGTCTGGTGTATAAAAATATTTGTTAACCTGTTACCTTGAGATGGCTATTATTCGTTTGTATCTCTGTTCTATATTTTCCCCATTTATCTGTTTATTTATTGTAGCCCTGTCATGTTATGTTGTCATTTTAATGTTATTATTAACACTTCCATTAAAGCGGGAGGTTAAGCATGCCACAAACCCACCATTTTTTCATCAAATGCCCTATAAAAAGTCAGGAAAATGGCCATTGTTACATTACAGCTCGTTTCTGTGTGTGTTATGTTTCGGTGTTGTGTCTCTGTTGTGTCGTAGTTCTTTTATATTTGACACGTTTCCCTCAGTTTTAGTTTTTAACCCGAATTTGTTTTTTTCTCTATCGATTTTTGAATTCTTAACAGCGGTGTACTACTGTTGACTTTATTTACTCCGAATGTTCTTGAACTAAATGAAACATATACGAATGAAAAAGACATAATGCACGGTGAGACAGATATGATTTACAGCAACTTACGACAATTTGCTCCTGACTATGGAGACTGACATGCAAAATATTTCAGGTTTAAACAATTCATATAATTAAGATTACCAGTTGTATTTTGAAGGGGGATTAAACCCATATTTAATTGCGTCACAACTGCAAAGCAAAAAAAAATGGAAAAATTAAGATAAACAATGTTCTACAGCTCTGTGTTAAAGACTGTACCTTAACCTTTAACGGTTTACTTTTGTAAACTGTAACTTTGAAGGAGAGTTGTCTTATTGACACTCCTACCACATCCTCCTATATCTAAAACTAATTCTTGAACCGACGACGCTAATGTCAAAAACCGTGAATTTGACAAAAGTATGAGATAGTTTTTAAAAAGTTTAGGTAACGACTAGCTAAAAAATTGTACACAACATACACATAGGTAAATAGAAGATGACTGCTCGCATTTTCACGTGAACTAACATACTTTTAATTATTTTTTTTGATTACTGACAAATAATGTGCTTTTTTAAGAATAACATTACCTCTTCTTTTTCCGATTTTGCATTTAAGAAAAAAAAATGTAAGTACATTTGAATTAAAATTTTAGATCAATCAATGTCGTCTTGTACAGCTGAAATATTTTGATAAGAGCAAAAGCTTTTCAGTTTATTTAATTCATTAATTGGTATTCTGCAATAATAATTTAATTTTAAGTATTTTGAATTTCTTTGCATGAGAATTGTATAATCATAATGTGACACTGATGAATCTTATACAATATAACATGATTAACCAAAAAGGGAAAGTGATTTTAAGTAGTTGAAATTGTTTCAAAACAGATGCATAATTGAATACTTTTTTTTTAAAGTAAAAACAAAAAATAAGTAAAAAATACTTCTTTTCAGATAATTGATTTAGTTGCATACTACTTAAATTGTTTTTCGAGTAGCTCTTTTGAAATTTTTCAAAGTATCTTGTGTATAAATAAGCTTCATATTTTCCTTAATTTTTTTTTTTTTTTATAGAGAAACAAAATTATTTAAAACGTGCATTTGTTAGAATCAAATCAAGTTTATTTAGATGCGAACAGCATCCCGGAGTAAATTGACAATTTCTTAATATTGTAGTTGGATCAAATATAATGATATTTAATGTAAGTATGCTCAATATTAATATACAATTAATATCAATGTTAAATTTTTAATGTTTATGCTATATATTTTTTCTTAGTTACTCGTTAAAACAAGATAAATAACTGTTAAACACTTAAAGGCAAACTCGTTGTCACGGCAAATCCGTGATAACCACTTGGTAACGCGTTATAACGACTTGGATAACGCATTACTATGACCTATTGACTCTGTAATGTTCATTAGCTCAATCAAATTCGTCATTTAATAAATTTCAAAACTTACTAAAAGCTGAGAGCAGAACAATAGAAAAAAAAACAATTTTCTTCTTTCCATAAAAAAACAAAATAATATAGCCAACAACATGTGAACAATGTATAAGAACAACCTTGCTTGCGGCTGTAGTTTCGATTCAGTATAATTATGAACATTTATTATTTATACCACAATCAATTGATAGCCAAAATGTATTAAAATCATTCAAGTTTCAAAGCAATGGCTCATAGATCGATGATAGCCTTGGGGATTGGTGTGATTTACAATCTTTGTTAGTGCAACCGTACTACTACAGTGATGTTGTACTAGCTTGCAGTACTCTTCTCTGTGATCGGTACGTTTTGTGTTTTTTTTTCTTTTTGTAAGTTAATTTTCATGTTTTGTTCGGAATGAGGATTCGAACCCTTTTATCCTTATATTTACAGCTTGTTCTTGTTTGGTATATGAAAGTACTTTTTTCATGCAGGTGAATAGGAGAATTCATCGCTCCTACGTGACGTTGTGTTTGTGAATGATCCAAGTTAATGTCATTTAATTCAGTGGTTGACGCTGGTTGATAATTATCATGATTGTCATGTTTGTTTGTAAGTTTAGGGTTTTTGGTATTAAATATGCCGTAAGTTTTCATTTCAATTGTTTTCAAATGTTTTAAATGTCGACATGCTTGACGGGAATTATCATAGGTAACTATGTGATGTATTGATTTTAACTTCTGTCGAAGTACGTACAGTGGACTACATGTAAGGGATGTTTTACTCGTCGAACTTTGGCATCCGTTATCTAATTGAGATTGGTATCTTAAACAACACAGACAATTGCAAGTTAAAAGGAAGTAAAGGGAAGATATTTCTTACATCATACGAAGGAAAATAAACTGTATTATAATCACGATTTTTTTTTAATTTTTTTTTTAGAAACTATTGACACGACCAGCTTTTAGTTCATTTTCATGCAATGATGTATGTGTACAAGATCATATACAGCGTACTGTTATAAACAATTAATTCTAATCAAAGTTTAATATCAAGCTGAGCTACAAGTAAAAAGTAATTTATCTTTTGACATTTGTATCGTCTTATTACAATTAAAAACAAAAGAAACCTTTGAAGTGTTTAATCATTTGAAATTAGATATGTAATATTGTAGCTATTAAAACACCCTTTACACGGGCACATATGGTGCTTCGACATTTGATAATTTGATAAATTGTATAGTTTCCAACTGAAATAAAGTGTTTCAAACACCTACATTAATGTCGCGTTTATCAATACAATTAAAACCTTTATATAAATCTGAAATGGGGACGAAAGACACCTGAGGGACAGTCAAACTCATAAATCGATGATAAACTGACAACGCCATGCTAAAATGAAAAAGACAAACAGACATGCAAACAATAGTACACATGACACAACATAGAAAAATAAAAAAATAACCAACATGAACCCCACAAAAAACTAGGAGTGATCTCAGGTACTACGGAACGAAAATCAGATCCTGCTCCACAAGTGATACCCGTCTTCAGAAAATTTCCTTGATATTTGCGTTGAAAATTGATCATTACCTATCTAAAAAAAGTCTGAGACATCAACAATCCGGTTATATTCGAAACAAAAGATACACCAATTAAACAGCATCCTTACTTCATAATTAGCAAAATATATATGTCGATTGTAACACAACGTCAGAAGAAGAAAAGTGCAAAACGTCAAAAATAAAAGAACACTATAACACTTTATTTTATAATAAACAACGCCAATACCTATATAGTCTTTACATTATGACCATCGTGTTTTCTATGTAAAATTGATACGGAGATTTCAAATACATGTTAAGACAAAATTCAAGACCTTTCAAAATTATATTGATTAAATATTCATAGTCATTTGTCTATGTCACAGTGATCTCAATACCCGGACTTATATTAATGACATATTTACCTATTGCGTCTGGTTGTTTTGTTCACACGTCGTTTTCAATATAGTAGAATTCAGACGACTCAAGTTAGAGGTTCAATCCACCAATACTAACCAGTTAAACATTGGTTGTGTCAATAATTTGACAGATGTTATACATTCACTTGATGTGTTTGAGCTTTTATTTTTCCATTTGATTATGGCCTTTCCGTTTTGATTTTTTTTGGAGCTAAGCTCAGTATTTTTGTGATTTTTAATATACACTAGTATACATATATATCGGAAGATGTGGTATGAGTGCTAATGAGACAACTCTCCATTTAAATAACAGTTTATAAAAGTATACCGTTATAGGTCAATTACTAGTGTAAACCCATTCAAACGAGAAAACCAACGGTATAATTTATATAAATGAACGAGAAACGAGAAATATTATATGACGAAACGACAACTGTATATAAGCTACAGCCTTACTGCAATATATATATATATAAATTTTGAAGACATAAACAAAATAATTTGTATATTGCATCTTGCAACAAAATAGTTGTACTTGTGATATATATTGCAGACTTAATTTGAAAATGAAGCTTTTAATATAGTTTATTAACCAACTTACTACAATATGTATAGAAATGCCCATGCTTTATAAAAGGAAAATTTCGACGTCTGGTCATTATAAACAGAGAAATTGCTACAGCCAGTCATTACGAAATCTCAGTCATGCATAACGAAATCTCAGTCATGCATTACGAAATCTCAGCCCATGCATTTCGAAACCACACCCGTGCATTACGAAATCACAGCCATGCATTATGAACAGATGAAACGGGACATCGATTAAATCAAAATGTCGTTTATTTCTTTACATAAGTGTGACATTTTTTTATTCTTTTTTAAACTTAATATCATAAAAATAAGTTTAAATGATGTTCTTTGACATTTTTTTGTAACGACTTGAAACGGAAATATTTCACAGCCTTTTTCGAGAACGACTTTCGATTATTATCACTGTTTCGTTTCCGTTGTTCAATCCTCAGAATGCAGAATTTAGAATAGTTAAACTGTCTGATTAATTCTTCCCAGCTACTTTTTATTTGCTAGATGAAATTAATTTTAATAGCATAAAATTAAGTACTTGGATGAGAAATCAGAAATTACATCTAACAGTCACAATGTTGACTAAAATTCTATGCGAAATTGAATGCGAAAAGACAAGTTGAAGTTCAGCTATGAAATTCCTGTATCTTCTTCACGGTAAGTTTTTTATTCTTTGTTTAATCGAAGAATTAAAACCATTTAATAAAAATGTTATGAAACGGGCTTTCCTGTATTGGTCCTGTTGTAGTTTGTGGATAGCTGTATAATTTTGGATCCGAGACTCGAAGACTGTTCTTGAATGAAGTTGCCTTTATAGTTGGTCAATAAAAGTATCAATATATGGACTTTTTCATATTGGCCCTGTAACATGCCCTTGATATAAATAATGGCCTCGGACAGTTGTAATGGCCCTCGGCGTTGCCTCAGGGCCATTACAAACATCCTTGCCCATTATTAACACCTCGGGCATGTTACAGGACCAATATGAAAAAGTCCATACATTAATACTATAGTATATGGTTGTTCATTTATGTGATGTATTGCAAAGCCCTAATGCAAACATGCATCCCAAAATTATAAAGGAAAAAGATAATGATGTCGGAAAGCCTAATATGTTAAAAGCTTACAAAGAGTGACATTTTTTAGATTAAAGATACATTTTTTTAATCGAATTCAAGACGCCAAAAAAAGTTATATTATCAAACATTTCTCCTCTTTTGTGTTGAATCATAAAAAAAAATGACCAGGCCTTTATCTTTGTGAAAATGCATATTTGACATATCAATTGTCTTTTGAGTTATCTTTTGAACATGATATGCATGCCATATCTGTCACTGAACTTTGGACAAACAGAACAACATTCGAACGACCAATAAACTATTACCTGCAGTACTTAAATCAGAAAATCCCATGTGACAATTCTATATAAATATAGATATTTAAGTTGCAGATAGGGCCGCTGTCGCCTACGTTTCAGTTTTGATTTCTGCATTTTAT
The DNA here is from genome assembly GCF_036588685.1 of Mytilus trossulus. Taxonomy (NCBI): domain Eukaryota; kingdom Metazoa; phylum Mollusca; class Bivalvia; order Mytilida; family Mytilidae; genus Mytilus; species Mytilus trossulus. Next base: position 61,925,522 of record NC_086381.1, on the reverse strand, counting down.
TATGTTCAAGGATGATTTTCACAAGAGAATTGAGAAATATGAATTATTTAGCAATAGTTTAATTGATGTTCATGATTATGATGATGGTTTGAAATTTCATTAAACCTCTATGAATAGAAAAAAAAACGATAAAAGTAGGAAATTTCAATCCAAATATTTTTTGAAATAAAGGAATCAACAGCGGCAACATCTTCATAGCAAATAATAATATCTAAATTTCTCTTTTATATTCAAAATAAGTCTTTTTACTGTTGTTTCTTTTTTTTCACGCCAAAACCATAATACCTAAAATATGTAACCAAAAAAAACCATTGTAATAAATTGTTTTTGAAGTTCATTTGGAAAAAAACCCTTCATTCAAATCACGACAGGAGCCACGTATGGAGTAAGATCTGCTGACCATCCGGAGCACCTGGGATCATACCCAGTTTTTGTTGTGTTTTCGATGAATGACTTTGACTGTCCCTCTGGTATTTTTCCCTTTTTTGATAAAGATGAGATCTTGGCCGTGTCAAATTTTTCATTAAACAACACATATCTGAGGACATAAATCATGTATTTGATTTGACTTGATTTAATTTGTATAGGTATATTGTTTGTACTGATACTTAAGCACCATAGGCTCATATATGTAACAGGCTTATATCTTACTTAAACATGGTTTAACACGACAAAAAAAGCAAGCAAAGATTTATTTTCATCGAGTATAAAACAAAGTGTGTGAATAAACTTTCTGTGCATTTAAATTTATCATAAATGTTGACCCCTTTAAACAGTAGCTCAACTTAAAAAAAAGACAAAAAGAAAGTACAGCTGAAGGTAGCCAAGCTGTATTGCTACATGAAGAATAAGACGCAGGGTATGAGTATCACGATTTTTGCGTGAGTAAGGACTACTCATATTTTCTGCTCACAGTGTCCGTGACTACCTTCACATGCATTAAAATCAAATATGTTTTCAGAATTTATTCAGATAGATTATTTTAGTGTAGATTACAAAGAGGATATAGTCAAAGCAGCTAATATTGGCAAGTTATAAATATATTATATCTCAAAATGTAGTCCTCTCCCTTTAGTTTCTTTTTACTTTTCGGTATTTATTTTTGACTATATAATTGAATGAGAGAAAAAAATAGCATATGAAGTCAGTTTCTTGTTTTTGTTTCTTTCTGGAAGGTCGTGTCGTTCTATTTTCGTTTATCTGGTTGTTTTTTTTTAAATATTTTCGATTTTCGAAACGTAATTTTGTCTCGATTTTCTTTGGAAAAATATATTTCATAAAACGATCACTGCGAACAAAGTGCAAATCGGACACACGATCGGTTTGTTTGACAGATAAAATGCGGTAATGTTTTCCTTTATTCTGCTTCTCATATTCATCGTCGTTCATAAGCGAAGTATTGCAATATATTCATATTAATGCAATAATATTATATTTATAAATAACAACATGTAAATCAATACAGAAACATGAAAATTATAAAAACTATCATGAAGGAAGTTCTAGATTCGCACTTTGTACACAGAATAAGTTTTAGGTTGTTCATGGCCCTTGAAAAACGGCATGATCTATCATATATTAGAAGCATTACTTTATTGTTTTTTTTTCCAATGTAAAAATTCATTGTAGTTGAAAATGATGTTAAAAAGAATAAGAGCAACACACGTGGTCGATTTTGATAACCTAAAGACGGACGAGAATAAATCTTTTGAAAAAAAACATCATAAAGTAACAAAAACAAGACTTACAACGAGCATAATCAACAAATTGGTAGTGTACAAAAATCGATTTGAAACTGCTTTAATGAGTGACGAAATTGTTGTATTGTAAGGTGACTTCAATAAAATGTGTTTTTTTTTAATTGTCATTTGTCCTTTTGTTGTATTTTTGTTAACATGATAAAAACACTTAGGGTAATACAACTTTTTTTTATTTCAGTGATTGACCTGAACTATCATTTACCTGTAATAATCATTTATGCTACCGTTAGCTGTCCACTATTTTTGGTTTTGATGTTATATTTGTTATTCTCGTTGGATTTTGTCTATTGCTTAGTCCGTTTCTGTGTGTGTTACATTTTAATGTTGTGTCATTGTCATTAGAGAAATCTCAAACTGTATTTAGTGTTGTACACCTGAATTCAGTTATTATCTTTAGTTATAAATTATTCGTTTGCCCTTCATTATTTTGTTCTGTCTTTATTCTTTATACTTTTTGCTCAGTTTTGTTATTCCTTTTCTTTAGCAATTGTTTTCTATCATGTTAACCACTTCCAGAAACTCATATATTTAATATATATATGAAGAATTCAGAAAACATTTTCGAAGTTATTAAATAAAACAGCAATATCATCCTGAAAATATTGATATTCAATATAGACAAATGAATAATAAGAAAAAAGTCTTTTGTAATGAATAAGAACAATTTATAATAACAATACGTTTCAACAATGGCAGTCATAAATAACTAGATATCAGACAGTTTTCTTGACGACAACTGATTAAGTCCAGTAGTTTTCGATTGAAAAGTATGTGTTATGTTTTACGATACCAAAGATAAATCAAGTGACATAATATGTAATAGAAAACAGAATCTGTATAAGAATTATGTATAAAAGAATTCATTTTTGAGGAGTGTGATTCAGTTACTTCTTCGTCAAATAATATTTGTTTATCAGCTATTTACACAACCGGAGTCTCGATTCAAAATATATATTTACAAGACTTAGCAAATGCTTTCGTAAGTAAGGAGATCTTATACGTGTGTCTATGTTACAAATATCTGTTAGCGACCAAATAACATAGAAGTAAGCCACTACAGGTCACCAAACGGCAGTCACCGACGGAAAATATGTAAAAGAAATCACATGAGAAAAGCAATTGCATGATTTGTGCTAAACGTTTGCAAAATAGATGATATATGAAAAATAAAAACCAAAGACAACTAATTCCAACAAAGCAATGTCCATAATTCATTTCTACTTTGCTGAATTCATATAAAAACAATTTATCACGTCATGAAAACGAATATTTACATCATATCAAATTCCTCTGCCACAATCATCAATACGCAGAGAGAGGTTTACCTAGCTGTAAAACCAGGTTTATTCCACCAACTTTTACATCAGAACATGTCTGTATCAAGACAACGACAGTTAGTTGATATCCATTCTTTTGAAGTGCTTGAGAACTTTTTTCCATTTGATTCGGGCCTTTCCGTTTTGAATTTTTCTCGGAGTATTTTTGTGATCTTCTTTTTAAATGTTATCTTTAACTTTTATACTGTCAACCAATCGGAATGATCGTTATTACACAAACAGACGTAGTCTACGTGCTAGTAGATAACAAAGATGGTTTTACAATCCGAACTTTCGATCATCATTTCAATCTACATTATTTCAACATTAACGGCCTTATGGTATCTTCTTACCGAGCAATCGCTTTTCTATTTGCTTGCATTGCTTGATTATACTAACAAGAAATACAAGTCTAAACATGTAATTGTCTCTATTATGAATGGTAATAATTCTATTATTAAACAATTTAGTTTTTTTTATCTTGTCTTTACTTCTTACGAATAAGATTCATACTCATTTAAATTAACAAGAAAAAAGAACCAAGTGACATTTGGTTTATTTGTATGCACTTGTCGGAAAACAACCATAAATAGTTAAACTGATTTATAAGCTAGACAGGAAGCTCAATATAATGCAGAGTGATGTACTTATCTTCTACAAACATTAACTCAGTTCAATATTAAATGGTTTAGCGACTACAAAGGTCGACTTAGTCTGATCTCTTTGTGGTATTTTGCTACACAAAATAAAAATCAACCAATGGGTGCTTAAGATTAATTTGTCCGGACGCTAAATACTCGTTAAGAAGGTAGAATCTGTCATAGTATACTAGATATCTACTTTACGGGTAAAAGTACATAAATAAGTTTTATTCAAAACAATTTTACGCTATTTTTCAGTTATCGTCTTGTAGTGAATTAAATAGTATGTTTATACTTTTTCTTGTTCTCAATCCAGAAATATTTTTCTTCTATTACGTATGATTTTTTTTATTTTTAATGATTCTTCTTAAAACCACATGTCAAAGTATCAAGCGTACAATGAGTTGTTATGGTTTATTTGCATCTCCGTTGTTAGACAAATACAATAGTTTCATTATATTCAAATGTCAACTCCAAGAACTCGAATTGTTATTGGATTCATCTAACTTTTTTAGAAAATATACCAGAGGAACAGTCAAACTTATTTATCGAAAATAAAATTACAACGTCAAGGCTTAATATAAAAACACTAATAATAGTACAGAAGACAAAACATAGAAAACTAAAGACAAAGTAATATCAACCCCACCACAACATTGGGGTGATCTCAGGTGCTAACAGAAGGGTAGGCAAATCCTGCTCAACATGTAGTACCCTTCGTGTTAATTTTTTTGTCAAAATATACATTGCAAATTTCAAAAGGAACTGCTTTAAAGACTGGAACTGTGAAAGCGTCGTTAGAATATATCATAGAATAGAAAATTGATATACACCACATTCCTATTGAAAGGCAAAATCATGGGGTTGTGCGGCATATTTTCAATATTGATACATGTATGCCCCAAACTTGTAAGGTTTAATCGAATACTTGAGATGTGTACTATCAGACCTTTCACATTGGGTCTTTTCAGGATTCAATATCGCCGTTATCCATTTGTATTTATACTCGTAACATTTTCGAGTTATGTACTTTCTGAAATGAAATAAAGAATTTTTTTCAGCCCAGTATGTTAATCAAATTAACAAATCAAATAATTATGATAGTTAAATACCTCCCAAAAAAGTCACATAGTGTTTAAAATAGCTGTATTCACAAACTACAACCTCAACATTAATCTTTATGTATCTATAGCATTATAGAGCAAGATTTATATATATATAACTTTTCAAGCATGTTCAAGTTTAAATGAAGAAACAAATGTCGTTTGACATCTATGATAAGATCCATTAAAATATTGCCCCACTTAAGTAACACTCATCATTCTATGTCCTCTTCAAGGTCTTACTAATAAAACAAAATTGAAAACATTCATTGAAATTGTTTGAACTTCAGTAAATAAATCAAAATGTGATATGTAATGCCGATATAACGTCCACTTTTGTTTGTATCAATGTAAACAGAACATTAGTGTTCGAATCGTTTCAATGATTGTACTCTCAATGGTAGAAAAAGAAACCATGGTATATTCAGATTAGTAAAATTAAAAAATAAAGTGATCAATTTGTTGACTGTTATAGTTGTTTACAACTGTTTTTTAAGGAACATTACACCATTACAATAATGTTAACGGTTATACATATACTTTGATATTTATCAGCATCATGCCTAATGTACACGACCTTCGGTTTCTGTGTTAACAGTCTAATATCAAATGATTAACAACCTGAAAGGTTTCTAATCTGGTAATGTAAGAAGACAATAAAGATGTTAAAAGATGAATTACTTGATGTTACATTTCATTTGTGGTTCTAGTAATATAACCACTAGGTTAACGTACACACTTAAGATACTCAATAATCGGGACATAAAGAATTGAGGCAGCGGTTTTCAACAGAAAAGTTAAATCTCATTTACTTATATCGTGTTGTTTTAGATGAAACGCGTGTCATTCATTCGCTCTTTAAATTTGAGCAATACGTAAACATTTATATCATGAACAAAAGTTTTAAAAAATGTCTTTCATGAAACTATTATAATACTTTAGTGTAAAGGCGAAAGTACCCCGTGATATTATTCTAATGATGACATAATATGTTTTTGTTTTCTTCTGCCATTTTTGTTTGAAAGTATAAGCCGTAAGTCCAAGATGCTAAGTGTCACTTATTCATAAGGCAGAAAATAAAGATCAGTGTCGAAGGTCAAAAGCTGAGCTATTTGAGATTTAACCTTCCCAAGTCAATATTATAATTAAAAATGATATGAAACAAAAGGGGAAGAAAAAATCAAGAAAAACTTCAACATTACGACACAGAAAAACAGCAGGTGTCACAACACTAAAATGAAAAATACATACCTGGCAATATACACATAATCATAAAACACAGGAACAGCTATGATGCTTCAGTTTTGTTCCTACATTAAACTGAAAACCAATCAGAATTACTAGTTGCTACAGTTATGGCCTGTCAACACCCCTATTTTGCTGAACTGAAGAAAAAAATTAAGTTGCTAATTATCATACTTGACTATGTCATCGTGAGACTGTTAAAAGGGTTTAATACTTAAGTAACACACCTGCTGAAAGTAAACCATAAATATATTTCCTGAGATAGAATTTTGTTATACTTTGCCATAATAAAGATTTTACTATGCTTTTTTCCTCTTTTTCAAAAATGTGATAAAAAGAATGGTTCACCGTGTTATTTTTTCAAGCTTTGTGTCCTTCAAAATTGCCCGAATTTGATGAGATTGTTCATAAAAAAAAATGTTAGCAATAAAAGAAATCTATGAGATAGAATCAGAAATAAAATATGAGATGATAGGTGTTAAAGTATGTTTTAAGAAAATACATATATAATTTCATCGAACTTGTTGTCTTGCTAAGAGTAACCAAAAAATCCCTATCAGTCCAGTACACATTTTTGTTTACTAAAACAGTTATATCCCCTTAAATACTAAGTTAAATCAGTGCTTCTCAAACCCAAACGTTTTAGTATTTAGTTAAACATTCTGGATGATGTAATGAATCACTACGTGTTCTTTATATAAATAAAAGTCTAGGCAATTAATTGCAAATCTGTCTCCAAATTTCCAGATTAGTGGCATAGATTTAGACCGATTGTGAATTGAGATTGTACAATCCAAGATTGCGGTATACCATGCATCTACCTTGAGATTTTAAGTACATTCCAGGTGCGTTTAACATGTTAGTCAGTGAAGGATCGATTTAAAATGTTATAATTTACGCCAGACATTTATTTTCAAAGCTTACATTTATATAGTTTATGATGAAACTACGTATTGAAAGACATGCACTTTTTTAAGGACTACAGTAGTTTGTTGCTATTGATTTGTTTAATAATGTCTGGAAGATAGTTGAATTAACTTATCTTTCATACATATACATTTTATGAACATTTAAAGTTGTTTTTATCTTATTGTCTTACTTTACACAAAGGATGTTATTTTCACAAAACATATTTTACTGTTACTCTAATAGGGTATTCAGTAAAGACTATTGTTCATATGGTCTTAATTGTGAATATTGGGCAATAACAAAATCATAAAATATGCAATAATGACGTCAAAGGAGTTCCTTATGGAACCACTGTACAGCTTCTAATAATAACACGCACGACAAACAGAACAATCTGACAACCGAGGTGTTCATTTTAAGTCGGTGGTGCATACATTTAATGATATTGATCCATGTTTTAAATTGCTCTCAAGTATTAATGTTGCATTTGGTAGATAACGTTAAAATCATTTTGTTTAATTTTTTGCATATTCTCTTGAAATATGGGCTTTCTAGTGTACATTTCGCTGTACTATTACACATTATTATTTAGCGGCATACTAAACCCCGCCATAGGGTGAAGGATGCTTTTACTACATTGAAGACTCATTGGTGGCCTTTGGCTTATTTCTGCTCTGGTCGATTGGTTGTCTCTCAGACACCATTCCTTTTCTATTCTCAATTGTATTTATAATAATATGATTTTCAACTTTGTCAATGTGTGATTTTCCATAAATCAATCTCCAAAATGTTATTGAAAATGTGAATATCAGAATGATACATAAATAAATTCTTATTACGTGTGGTAACTGGACCCCAATTTGGGCATTTTTGATCGAGTCCTAAATGATACGAAGTTTAAAAAAAGACGACTGGTGAGAAATTCAGCCAATCGTGGATTTGATACTTTTTCAAAAGTTTCGAACATGATCCATCTTTTAAAATAGTTTATACTCTTGACGGTTTTTTAAAGTTATTAATGTCAATGTTTAACGAAATATCACAATACACTTATTTTTTTTTTCACACAAGTACAAAAAGTCATTGACTTGAAAATATCAATGTAATGAAGAAGATGGATACTTGAAGAGATACAACTGTCAAAATTCATCACGAATACCCACCATTATATCGACGTTAACAGAACATACACATCATATAAAAAAGCTATTTTATCTATCACTTACCCTAATTATGACAAAAACTATTTAACAACAATCATCACGAAGGTAGGGGAATTGTCACGATTTGAAATATACTGATATGTCAAGTTGTAACTTTTATACATTTTCTATATTTGGACTATGGTGCATACTTGTAGTTGACATTTGACGATTATATTTAACTACGTCTTCAAATTTCTTATATTGCCAGACTGTTTGTCTGATTTTTATTGAATATAATTCGATGAATGAAACATGGGTACATCCTTTTATGGAGGCTTGCGGGTCTAAATCATTTTTTTTTTATTTAATATAGAATTTCTCTATATTTTTCTATAACTTAACTTTATCTTATACTAAATAGAAAAATGAAATAAAAAAGTTGAGTCCCCGTTCATTTACGCTCACAATCTGCCTTCGAAAGAAGCATATATTTTTGTTAATGTTCTTTTTTTCTGTTGAACTAATAGAGAAATAGCGGTAATATCGAAATAAAAAAAGAACTAAATTACAGAAATCGCTAAAATTTTACAAGTATTAAGTTTATGTACAGCTTATTCGTAAACAACAATAAAAAATATAGGTCACCGATGAGTTGAAAAAGATATTTCAATTTTAATGACAAAAAATGACATTTTTGCACCAAAGGGAGATAATTTAAAGCTTTTTCAATGATACCTCAATTTTAAAAGTCACCTGGGGCCAACACGAATTGATTTTTTTGGAATGATTTTTGTAGCATATAATAAAGTAACAACTACTTAAAAGTAATAAGTACAATTTGTAATGAACAAATTATGTTTAATTCTTTTCTGAAAATCTTATACCCGCGAGCCTCCTTAAGAACAGAAATGGAAACTTAGTAAACTTTCTAAAAGATATTAGTCAAACATTTTTTTATGACAAACGGAATTAGTATTTAGTATCAATTTTATTCGATCTTCCTGATATTTTTTTTTAAACAACTTTTGTACAAGGATCATACCACGGTTACTGACTTTAAGATATAGTATAAAGATGCATGAGTATACGTGTTTTTAAAAAAATCCATTAAACCTGTTAAAGGGAGGGTAAAAATATATATTTGTTTGTGTTAGCCCCATTTGTGGTAAAATATTAACGACATCCGTTTGTGAAAAGATAAAAGGTAAAAGAAATATACTTGATATTAACCAATTGACCCATGTGAACGTATATAATATGAAGTTATGCAACATGTACTTTTACACGAAACTTTCACTAGATAAATGTCGATTGCCATCACAACTATTACATTTTTAATCCGTTTAGAAGTTTGGTTCGTATTGCTTTTGAAACAATATTTAAATAACACCATATCATAAAAATACTCAATTGCATTATGCAATGTATTCCTTTCAGAAATTCTTTTTGAGATATATTTCAATGATTTAGTTAGGGAAAGTAGAATGGTAAAATCTAAGTAAAAACATGTAAATCGCTCTTTAAGAAATATTTTGATAACGAGAATTTTAAAGACCCAAAAGATCTATAAGCTGTACAATATAATAAATATGTTGTCTTTGTACATGTTGTATATCCTATATTTCAGTAAACCAGTGTTATAAAGGTGATCTTTAATTTCACTTCATCTGAAAAGGGAAATTAAACTATTTCTTTTATGTAGCAAAAAATCAAGTATTTAATTTTAGTAAACTAACTAAAAAAAACAATGGTTGATGAAACTGCTGAATTTTCATAAATATCACAATTAAAATGTTGCACGTCAGCTGTCCGTTTTGTACATACAATGCATCAGTGACGCTCAAATCTAAACAATTAAAAACACAAAAAAAGAATACGAAGTATTGTGCTATCAATGCGTAATTGTGCTCAAGGTATCAATTTCATTAAAGTTCACCTTTGCATTTTTTGGCAAATGTTATGCTGTGGAACAATATAACGAATCAACTATTTGAATATTGTCTTAAAGTGTAATTGCAATTTGAGATTATTGCCTGGCGGTGTATACTTGTGCTTTTGTTTTCTGTGTATGACAGTGTAGTGTGTTTTTGTAAATGACAGCGTAATTGGCTTTTTTTGTATTACAGTGTAATGTTTTTTTTTGTATCACAGTGTAATTATTTTTGTGTATGACAGTGTAATTGTGTCTGTGTATGACAGTGTAATATTTTTTGAGTATGACAGTGTTATTGTTTATGTGTATGACAGCGTAATTGTTTGTTTTTTTTGTGTAAAATAGTGTTATTGTGTTTGTTTTAAATGACAGCGTAATTGTTTTTTTTGTAAAATAGTACAATTGTTTCTGTGTGTGACAGTAAAATTGTTAGTGTGCAAGACAGTGTCAGTGTTGTATTTGTAAGACAGTGTTTTTGCTTTCTGTGTATGACATGTTTTATTGTTTCTGTGTATGGCAGTGTGATTGTATTTTTCTATATTACAGTGTTATTTTCGTCTACTATATTGTTATATTGTAATTGTTTTGTTTTCTGTGTATGACAGTGTTAATATTTTCTGTGTATTACAGTGTAAATGTTTACTGTGTATTACAGTGTAAATATTTACTGTGTATTACAGTGTAAATGTTTTCTGTGCATGACAGTGTAAATGTTTTCTGTGTATTACAGTGTAAATGTTTTATGTGTATTACAGTGTTAATGTTTTGTGTGCATGACAGTGTAAATGTTTTCTGTGTATTACAGTGTAAATGTTTCTGTGTATTACAGTGTGTATGTTTTCTGTGCATGACAGTGTAAATGATTTATATGTATTACAGTGTAAATGTTTTCTGTGCATGACAGTGTGAATGTTTTCTGTGCATGACAGTGTAAATGTTTTCTGTTGAAGACAGTGTGGTTGTTTTCTTTTTTAAGACAGTGAAAATATTTTCTATGTATGACATTGTAATTATCTTCTGTTGAAGACAGTGTGGTTGTTTTCTGTGTATTATAGTGTAAATGTTTTATGTGTATGACAGTGTAATTGTTTTCTGTTGAGGACAGTGTGGTTGTTTTCTGTTGATGACAGTGTGGTTGTTTTCTGTGTATGACAGTGTGATTGTTTTCTATATATGACAGTGTTATTTTTTGTCTGTGTGTGATAGTGTAATTGTTTGTAATTGTTTTCTGTGTATGACAGTTTTATTTTTTTATTTTTCTGTGTATGACAGTGTTATTGTTTTATGTGTATGACAGCGTAATTTTTTTTGGTGTAAAATAGTACAATTGTTGTCTGTGTGTGACAGTGCAACTGTTTCTGTGTAAGACAGTGTAAGTGTTGCATTTGTGAGACAGTGTTTTTGCTTTCTGTGTATGACATGTTTTATTGTTTCTGTGTACATGGTGTATAACAGTGTGATTGTATTAATGTATATGACAGTGTAATTTTTTTCTGTGTTTGACAGTGTAAATGTTTTCTGTGTATGACAGTGTAATTGATTTCTGTTGAAGACAGTGTGGTTGTTTTCTGTGTATGACAGTTTGATTGTTTTTTTATATATGACAGTGTAATATTTTTCTGTGTGTGACAGTGTAATTGTTTGCAATTGTTTTCTGTGTATGACAGTTTTATACTTTTCAGTGTATGACAGTGTTATTGTGTTATGTGTATGACCGTTTTATTGTCTATTGTGGATGACAGTGTCTTTGTTTTCTGTTTTTGGCAGTGTCATTGTTGTCTGTGTTTGGCAGTGTCATTGTTTCTGTGTATGACAGAGTAATTGTTCTTAAGTATGACAGTGTGATTGTTTTTGTGTATGTTAGGTTCATTGTTTTCTGTTTATTGTTTTATAAGTTTATGATGTAAACAATTCAGCATAGATATCATGATTGACTATTTTCAGTGTACTAGACGTGAGTGTCGCCTGTAAATAACTTATCAGTGACGCTTAAATAAAAAAAAGGGTACAAAGGCCGAAGAAAGTACGAATTTGAAGAGCTATGAGGAACGAAAATTCCGATTTTTTTTTGCCAAATACAACTAAAGTAACAAAAGGTATGGTTGTGTGGTTGGTTTTTAGATGACAGTCAGAGTTTTCAGTGCAGGACTATTGTATAAAGTAAAATTACAAAAATACTGAACTCAGAGGAGATTCCAATCTGAAAGTTCCTATTCACATCGCAAAATCAAATGACAAAACTCATCAAAAACGAATGGACAAGAACTGTCATATTCCTGACTTGATAATGACATTTTCAAATGTAGAAAATGGTGGAGTAAACCTGGTTTGAACGCGCTAAACCTCTCACTTTAAAGACAGTCTCGTCCAATTCCGTTATATTTACAATGATGCGTGAACTAAACAGATAAAATAGATAAAATAGTCAAAATATGGGTACAGCAGTCATCATCGTGTAACAATTTTAAAAGGAACATTTATCAGAACACAAAACACATCTACAAACATATACATTGATTCGCGTGTCTGACGTCAGAAAATTGTATACGTCATATAAATTTGTCGTTTAATGTATATACAAATAATTTTACCAAATTCACATGTGCAATGTTAGCACACAGGGTTAAAAAAATTAAGTATGTAAGAATTAATTTCAGAAATAGACCGATATTTAAAATAGTCCAAAAAGTATATAGAATTTATAAGAATCAACAATTAGTTCATTCCGCTACGCGATTGAATAATTTTGACGTTTGTGGTTCAACGTATTTTCTATTTCATAATAGAAATACATCATAATGCCACTTGACATGACAATTTCATATTGACGGGATCTTTTAAAGTACAGAGTCACGTTATAAGGACAGACAAAAGAAACACAAAAAGTCGCATATACAAATCACAACATCAAACAATGAAAGATAATACAAACACATTGATGGGATGTTTAAATACCGAGTCACGTTAAATGGATTTCACATAAAACAATCAAACAGTTAAAATAATAGAAATAATAGAACAAAAACAAATCAAAGAACAATATAACACGTTGTTAAGATGATATACAACATCAGTATGCAGAATCTATACATCAAGACCATCATGTATTATTTGTGAAGTTGATATGGAATTTTTATCAACAAAGTTTTGGTACATTCCGATTAACTTTTTTAGAAAAAGAACGGGGCGTTCTTTGACATACCCCTGGTTCATCAACTTTCTACTCAGACACTGATGACGTTTTACAAAGTCTGAGTAGGAGGTGCAAACTCTTGAATATTGAAATAGTTGGGAAATATATATCCTATATGCAAATGAAGTTGGTAAATTGCTACAATCGTTTCGTTTCTCATAGATTCTGATACTGAGATTCAGTACAGGTCGGAAAATGAAGCGGAGGAAGCCGTGTATGTTGTTTCTTTAATATCTAGTTCTGGGGGATATATTAATGGAACCCAATCAGACAAGTTCGGATTATTAATGGAAAGAACATCGGTGACCTACAGTTGTTAGTGTTTGTTTCATTTTGGTATTTTGTGGATATTTGTCTCATTGGCAATCATACCACATCTTTTTCTTTATATCATCAATATATTTGAGAGTGAAATTTAACAATCCTGCTTCTCTTGATCCTCTTGTTTTTTATAAGTGTCTGAAGGAACTCTGATTCATATGAAAATAAGAGGAGGTCGGCAAGAAGAGGCGCACATTTGGTTCCCATAAGAATGCCAAAAATGTGTTGGAAAAGTCTACCTCCAATTTCAACAAAAATGTCGTCGATAAGAAACTCCAGCATACAGACCACTTGTTCTTCTGTGTAGCATGTTTTTCCTTTTGTTTGTCACTTTTAACGTAATATGCCTTTTCATATCCAAAAGTAATAAATTTATAGCGTTTGTCATTATTTTTAGTATACGAACATAATGTGTTTTGTTACTGTTTATAGTGTTTGTCATTATTTTTAGTATATGAACATAATATGGTTTGTAACTGTTTATATTGTCTGACAGTATAATTTTACTCTTTTTATTATTAACGTCAGATGATTTTATTGCACATATATTTTAAATGTAGTATGGCTGCGTAATTGTTCGAATTTAAGGAACTGAACATATTAACTCAATATGTCTATTGTCAATTCTTTCCGTGGTTGATTATTGTAAAACTGTGTACCGTTTTGCTGTGTACGCCGATTGCTGGACAGTGTAACCACAATAGGAGTTATCTTAACATTTTCTGACGGTTGGGTTGGATTCCATGGCGTGTATTATGAATAGAGTGAATTTCTTAACGGGTAATCTAATTCAGAGTATAAATTTTTCTAGCGGTTTCACCATATTAGGTGTGTTAAATATCCTTTGTTTTGACGCAAGCAATAAGCAGATTATTGTCCAAAGAACACATATACATAAAACATTTTTGCATAAATATGTAAACACAATCTCATGTAATACTGCTTTTTATTTTGAGCGATAAGATTCATGAAAATGTTTAGAATACTTTGAATTTCGATTTTTATTTTTGAGTCCTCATTGTCATCCACTTTCAAGTCAATTTGATTTCTATAGGAACAAGACACGATTAAGAATTCAAGAACATTATTTGAATGAAACAATGGTTCATTGCAAAATTAAATAAAAGAAGGAGATAGTCATCAAATACAAAATATATTTATAATTTCTACGAAATAAGATATAAGCGAATGACTCTTTAACTTCAGTTTCCATGGGTGATTGAAAAATCTTACACTTCATATAGGTATTTAATGACAGTGTATTTGTTTTTTCTACGTTATGAAATTTCGACTATCCATATGTTGAAATGGAATGATTGTGGAAATATTTGAAGATTTAATAAGAGTTATTCTATTTACATGATAAAGTACATGAATTTTTGTTTTATACTGTTGTATATTACATTCAATATGATCATTTTTATCGAAAGCAATTTGTCGATGATTGTTTGGTTCTATGTGAATTTTTCTATTTAGAGTTACTTATCCAATTAGTATATTTTCTTTTATCTGATCTTGCTTGAAAAATCTTCAATAACAACTCAACCGATTAACGTAAAAGAAGGTCTTCTGATCAACAACACGTTCGACATATATAACCGTTTACATTTGATTCAAAAGTATTTACATTATAACGAGATCGTATTAAAGGTATTAAAAACAAACAAATAGTACACCTTTTGTCCGGCCTTTGTCGACACTGTCAAGGATCATGGATTGAAAATATATCCAATAAAAGTAATAAAACAGAAACTCCTATCGGAATTCGCTTGCAGCATATTGATTTCAAGCTAGAAATATGTAAACATAACAAAGACCAAGTAATAAACTACCAGTTCTGAATCTATAATATCTAAAGCAAAGTCGAATATTTTCTTGGGAGTAATCGATAATATGATCATTTTTTATGTGTTGCTTGAGAAATTGCGCGTAGTAATACAAAACATCTCTGGTAATTGTCACCGTAGTCTGTCGATAAATCAATTAATTAGGCAATATTCATACCAAAAATCAGATTGTTAAGTTCCATTTTATCTTTTGAGTCATCTCAATTAATTATCGCGCTTCGCCTACGGTACCAAGCTTTTTCGTTATTAATTGATCAAAACGCACGTTAGTGACAATTAGTTGCTTCAAAAGTCAAGAAAATATTTTATTTTTCCTTTGATATAAAACAGAACTTTGTCTTAAAATAGACCATGTAGATTTAAAAACAGTAGTGTATCGGACTTCAAATGTTTAACGGATAACTCTGATCGACTACCAACGGGATAAAGTAGCAATGTCATTCTGTCGTCTTTTATTTATGATTGTTATTGTAATAAATAATCAGTAAAATGACTGTTTCCATGAGAAAGTTTAGTAATATAAGAAGTATTGAGGCTTTATTGGAATAACAGAGAAAACAAGTTGCATTGAGGTATGTTTGTCGTAATTAACTGTCATTAAGAAAATCGTCATAATATGATATTTTTGTTTAACAGTTGAAAAAAGTATTTTATTTTTAAGGTATAAAACGAACCCTGTTGATGATGATATTTTTTACTATTTAAAAAGTGCTCAATACAATTTCAAAATACAATGTGTGCTTTTGAAAACAACGTAGAAAGCAAGATCATTTCAAATTTGAAACAATTCTTTAAGCGTTATCAAACAAAATAATCTGAATCCACAGGAATAATTTCTGTTTAAAAGTCTTAAATATTTTCGAGCAATTGCAGATACGACAGTTAATTCTACTTATTTGTCTTCTTTTCTTTGATTTTTGTTTACCTTTAATTTTATTTTCATGTCAAAAAAGGTAGCGTTATTCAGATCTATAGACATATATGCATATGTGCAAGTATTCTGCGATCTAACTATTATTGTAAAATAACAGGTGTAACAATATTTGTCTGCTTTATTTGTTTTATTTTTATATTCATACTCTTATTTTTGTGCATACCAATGGATGAAACGAAATACATTGCACATCATAACATAATATTAATGACATGGAATTCATGACTGATGTACTACTATAAAAACGTATTCTAATTGTAATTACCACCTAGGCTTAAAAACTAAAAACAAACATTAATCGTAACTGTAACTTGATACTAAATTTTGCATTGAATATCAATTGTATTGCATCTCTCTCGTCATCGATTGTTGTATGTATGCATGTACGTTGATTTGTTGTATGTTCAATCTGTATCTGTATATTAGTCGCGTTCTAAATTGCATTTAATATGCTTTGTGATGAAGTCGATCTGAATAGAAATGTGTGTTTTGCACGTTAAAACAAAGTATATATTTGTAACAAAGCAGAAATATATAACAAGCTTTGCTATAGTTTGTGTTAACATCAAGTAAAAAGTAAGTAATTCAAGTTTGTAAATAATTGATAACTTTAATTTTGTTTCCAGTTTTATGACTCCATTTATTACGATATATATTGAACGAGATAATATCAATGAAATCAAATGATAAAATAGAATGAAAAACACAATTTCCACGAGGTAATTATACGTAGGATTGGTTTCAATATAATGTGCAATGTCCATATACATATTTAATTTTACCATTTCAGAAAATGGTTACTATTCACGCTCCTACATATTTATTATTATAAACCTACCTTTATATAATACATTTTTAATACAATTTATTAAAGATATCAGAGTTATAATTTTGTATGTCATACACCCGTTTGACAGTCAATAGAAATACGAAGATGTGGTATTCGTGCCAATGAGACAACTCTCGACCCAAGTCACAATGGGTAAAAGTAAACCATTATAGGTCAACGTTCGTTCCTCCAAGCGGAGCCTTGGTTCACACCGAATAGCAAGCTATATAAGGTCGCAATATCACTAGTGTAAAACAATGATTTAAAAAGGTAAAGCAACGTTTTAACTTTAAAAAAAAACAAGAAACGAAAAACACTTATAAACCACATAAGACAATACCTTCCAATGAACAACAGTCACCAGGCATAAGACTCATTAGCTGTACTCGAATCAGATCAGTTTGAAGTTGTATGATAATTACCATCAATTTACTTAATTGATGAAGAATATTACGTTTTAAATTATCTCTTAATTTAAGGATAGAATCAAAGAAAACTTCGCTTTAAATTTGATTAATGCGATAAAAATACTCTTGAAACAGAAAAAATAAATTTGAATATTTAATGTTGCAGTTATAAATTCAAAGTGAAAATTATTCCTTCGTGTAACGTAATGTGTGTTTAATAGTTATCACTAAAGACAAAGGGAAACTGTTTCAACACAATCAGACCCACGAGGAAGAAATTAATTATATCAATTAGATAATCAATAATTAAATAACGAATGGAATGTTTCAAATTTAAAACAACATTTTACTCCTCTTACATATATCCTTTGTCGCGATATGTTCGCCGCATTGTTTGAGTTATTGGTTGAAAGAATGGACATTTACATCTTCTTCGTTTTAAATAATTGTTCCAAACTCATATCACGTACATGCATACAATGCATTGATAGGGATGTGTAAATGTTTTAGTATGATACATTTATTTTTTTAACATTTTACCTTAAATATATTGAAAATAAAACCAAAGAGATGGTGCTAAAAGTAATGAATATGTAACACTCAGAAACGTGTCCTTCCCCCCAAACGTGTCCGATTCCCCCAAACGTGTCCACATTGACGTCACTGAACTGCAAAACATGTCTAGTTAAAATCATCGCCAAAGCGTGCGATTTGAATAAACGCACAAACGTGTACATTTCTCAACAAACCCCCAAACGTGTCCAATCCCAAAAACATGTCCATATCAAGCGTTATTTGGTTATTGCTATTCCATTAACGTATACTAATTTTAACATTTCATTAAAAATATAGATAACATAAGGTACTTTTTTAAACCGGCCGAAAAAAAATGGTAAAAGTGGGGGCGTCATTTCGGCTATGTCGTATGTAAATTGTAAACAAAAATGATTGGTTAAACTGTACAGTTAACGGATGAAAGTGTCCCTTTCTCTGCACATAAAAATGTGTATGTTCTCTCCGAATATTGTGAAACACCGGCAACTGGACGATCAACAGTCTAAAGTAAATGTATACAGTACAAATGTTAAAAAATAAAAACTTGTAACCTATGTTCTCTCTAAATATGCATGAAATACATGCAGCTGGACAATACGCAATCATCAGTTTAATGATAATTTAAACAGTACAGAACAGTAAAATCATTAAAAATGTATGTTCTCTAAATATGCATGGAATACTTGCAACTGGAAATACGCTATCAACAGTCTAAAGTTAATTTATACAGCAAATGTAACACTATTTCGCTCTAAATATGCATAGAGTACTTGCAACTGGACAATACGCTATCAACAGTTTAGAAAGTGAATTTGTCCAATACAAATTAAGTTTGCAATTACGGTAACCACTTATAACAGGTGTCGATCACATAACATTCATATTAATAAAAAGAATTTATAAAACTAATGCATGAAATATTTGGCACTGGACGTTATGTCTCTTGATCGTGTGTCTTAAGTGATGCTGGAAACCTAAAATTTATATAAAAAAAGGAATAACCAGTTTATGATTTGATGAGTTTTTGAAATACACACAAATTCAGTTGGAAGAACTATTAACAAAAGTAAAAAAAAATGCTGCTTAACGCCCGCTAGGCAATATTTGGATAAATATAAAAAGCATCAACGGAGATTATAAGTACAAAATAATGTACAAAGTCACCAATTAATTCAACTCTATAATTATGTATAGGTTCGCTCTAAATGAGTTTGAAATACTTGCAACTGAACAATAAGCAATTTCAGTCAAAAATTAATTAACAATTACAGATTAAATTTTGAATTAGGATATTTACCAGAAAAACCTACATTTAATTAACTGAAGCTAATAAATGAAAACTTTGTCACCTGTGTCCCCATCATAAAATTGTCGTAAACGTTAACAGCGATTTTATTTAGAAGATACATGTATTAACGCTAAAAGACATGAGATATATAAATATTGGACACGTTTTGGCGAATAACATTTATCGGACACGTTTGGGGGTTATGAATTCGGACACGTTTGGGGAATTTCGTACATTTCGGACACGTTCCGGGAGAAAGGACACGTTTAAGGGAATCGGACACGTTTGGGGGGAAGGACACGTTTGGGAGTGTTACAAATATACCAACCTTTATTTATTATTAACATTATTTGTTTAAGGGCCGAAGTAGAATATTTAAGTCTTTCTATAAGTTTTGTTTGGATATTCAATCCATCTTAATGTCATAACTAACAAATATCGCTTCTGATTGGTTGCTGTACTATTTGGATAAATAGGAGAAGCTAGAATGGTATATTGTATTGGGAACATGCTGCCGACAGAAGATACCACATTACAGTATGGGAATTCAAGATGATATCAATGATATTGCTTTATGTTGGATCGTGATTCAGGATGGTGCACACGATGCGTACCATTTGAAAAGGTTAAACTTGTATTGTATTTTTAAACATTAAGGACAAGTGGTATCATTACCATTTAGACAAATATTCGCCAAAGACCAAATGACACTGAGGAATAATTACAAAATTTGCATTGAAAATTAATCTGTTTTAGTTCGAACGTCACTAAAACTTTGTAAACGTTTTGCAATCATTGAGAAAAAAAAGTATTTCATGTACGTTTTCAGCTTTTAATATTGTATGACCGATTTTTTTTTCTTTGCATTGCAATTCATTTTTTGAGATTTTCTTATGAAAGCCTGTCTTCGTATTTTTTTTAAATTAAGTAAAACTGTTGTGCAACAAAAATTACACAGTGATATTTGCGTAAAGCTTTGCTCTAAAATGCGTTCAATACGAAAAGATATGAAAATAACGAACAAATATTCAAAAAATCAATTTAACTCATATTTGTATTAATTATATTGCAACAAAACATATTCAATAAATAAATATGTAGAATTGGTATATGATGCAACCTAAAGTTTCCTCTTTCATACAGGTCAACCCACGTGGGACATCCTTAAATTTTGTCTCGCTCAGAAAATGCATCATATCTTTGTCAGTAGGTGTAGATAAGAGCAACAACAAATTGTGAGTGTAGAGATCTATTCTTTGAAATTGTGTGCCATCAAGAGCAAATTATAGACTTCAACCGTAACTGAGAATATACTTCTTTATGACAATTATCAACAGCTTGCAAAATGCATTATAAAATTACATTTTTTATTATTAATTGCGTTAGAGAATCAATAAAACTTTACTTTGTCTTTTATTTTTGCGAAATAAAACTCTTGAAATCGAAAATAAAATAAGAATAGTTGATACGTGAATTGTTGAATGTAAAGATTCAAAGTGAAAACTAGTGCCCCGTGTAAAATAATTGTTGTTATGATTTGTTAGAAGTACCATTTAACAAAATGTTTAAGACACAGTGAAACAGTTAAACCGAAAAACACATAAGGGTGTAGGTCCTAGGCCTTCAATTGTTTATTATTAATTTTTATGCCATTTTTCATTATGGTTTTATTGGTTTTGTTCATTATTTTCATTCATTTTATATTATGACCCCTAATTTTTTAATCTGTTGCTAAAAACAAATATTATGAATATTGGATTAGACTCAAAACGTCATCAAGCAAAACGACGTAGGTGAAAAGAAGAAAACATCACGCCCGTTAACCGTTCCGATTTAAAGCTCGGGTTGTTTTTACTCTAGAATGCTACGAAGATACCAGTTATCGGGTAAAAGGAAATATCATATTTGATAGATTGGTCATATTTTAGCTGAAATTTGTGCTTTTTCATGACCAAGTCAGTCCACATAATTTACAAATACTAGTTTATTCTAATAGAGTAGTACTTTTCTCCCATTTATTTGTATTGAATTCCTGTCATGTCACAAAACCAGTTTCAACCTACCATTTTTATATTAAAATGCCACGTACCAATTCAGGAAAATGGCCATAATTATATTATAGCTCGTTTCTGTGTGTGTTGCATATTAATTTTGTGTTTCTGTTTTGTCGTAGTTCTCTTATATTTGATGCGTTTCCCTCGGTTTTGGTTTGTAACTCGGATTTTTTCTCTATCGATTTATGAATGTCGAAGAGCGGTATACTTCTGTTGCCTTTATTTAGTGTTTAGTCCTAACCAGCCCTTCTCCTTTCAGTCACTTGCTTAATATACTAAAGTGATAGGGTTTGAATATCACTTTGATCTAAAAATAATTTAGAACTGTGCTTTATTTTTGATACATGCAATACAAAACGCATGGGAATGAAAATGATAGTTGAATAGTTGATATTTTAATATTTGGGCTTGAAAATGCAAAGATGTCACCTTATATGTTCTTAGTTGTTATCATTATACACATATTGAAACTGTTTCAATAACATAGCTTCCCAAGAGGCAAAAGATATTTATATCAATTAGATATCGGAATGGAGACTGAAATATGTTTCCTTGAAAATGTATCTAGTATTTAATTCCTCTGACAATCATAGTTTATCGAGTTATTCTGCGTTTAGATTTGCATGCGCTTATTTGTCATAGAACTCGCGGTCTTCATTTTTCGCAGTTCATGACCATGCATGTTTTTAAAATGCAGTAAATGGATTTTTTTTTATATTGTACCATGTATATATCGAATGGAAATGACATGTGGAAATGTCATAATCCATGGAATGCACTGTTACATAAAAACATCACTGCATTGTGTACTATGACTACTTGGATCTTCAAACCCGTATTGATGTTTCTTTCTCACATGTATGCTACATGTACAGAGCACTATTTTTTCTTTATATACCAAAGTTTAATTCTCATATATAGTACATAAACATATGTAAATATGACATGATTGTCAAAGAGTCAACTATTCGCAAACTGCAAGGATGACTTATATAGTATACCTGTTAAGGTGATCGTGAAATACAATTTCAAATTCGATCTTGTAGACGAACGATCTGATTGTTTGCAGTGTAATCATCTATTTAAGTTGTCCCTTACAAGTCTGTCTGTTTAATTTTAAAGACATGATGCAGTATAGTAGTTTGGTTCTTATTGAGAAGACAAGTGAGTGCTGGTTGAGCTTGGGTTGGTAAATAATAACAAAAATAAAAAATAATGCAAGCTTTTGATTGCACTGTGTTTTTGATTTATTTTGCTGTTGATTTTTCAAAGGGCGCTTTGATTAAAGACCAGTTATATCTTTAGGGTACCGATTGTCATTATTGTTTTTTTTTCAATTTTTAATGATGGAAATATAAATGGTATAAGGGATAAATATTCGTATTAAATGCATGCCTAAAATATAGGTATGATTCTAATGAACTAATTATACTTGTTGCCGGGTGTGTACTACCAAACGAACACGAGCATGATCACCTTACAATTCCGGAGCCCCTGGTATCCCCCAGTTGTAGGTGTGGTTCATGTTGCTTATTTCTTTACTTTCCTATGTTGTATTTTGTGTACCTCTGTTTGTCTCTTTGTCTCTTTTTTTTAGACATGGGCTTGTCGGTTTATTTTTGATTTATGAACTTGAATGTCCCTCTGCATCTTTCGCCTCTCTTTTCCTACATGTATCGAAATGTACCAAACAGACATATCTAGGTAAACAATAAGAAGGTTCTTTTTCTTAAAAACGGTGTAGTAACACAAAAACCGCGAAGTTAACAAATGAACAAAGATTATCAAAAACATGCTATTAAAACCAAGTTATTTTATAGTAAGGAATTAATACATTAATGCGTATTTATAACACCATTTTAATAAGTTATTATGTTATAATAAAACAATTTACTAATTGATGTCAAAAGAGATTTATATCAACATCATACATGACACTATCATAATGATTTACTTCAGACTTCTCAGTTATCACTGAGGGCCCTTCTGGGTTTATATTGATATAAAAAAGAAGATGTGGTATGATTGATGATAATTCATTTTGTGTACTTTATTAAAAAAGAAGAAAGACTCCTGTGTATTGTTGTTGTGTTTTTATAATAAATGAGATATTGTATAAAAATTGACAATTATATTGGTACATGTTGGTTTGACATTTAAATTTCCTTTTTTAGCTGACAAAAGGCAATATAGAGAATTTATCTTTGGGACTTTATAAAATACCACGACCCTAAGGTGAGAATATTTATCGCTGATATTATTGAAGGTATTGTAGTTTGTTATTTGAAATGACTTTTGTGTTGAAATTAATTGCTGTACAATGTGTTCTCGATAAATAAGTAATGTAATAATTTGTATGTGTCCCTAGAATTCGTGTTCGTTATAAATTTTTTAAAACCTGGATGTCCATAATATGATTTTCCTATTTTATTATATTGCATATGAGTATTACGAGTACATTCATGTCATCTTACATGGTACATTCATTTTTTAGAACGTATTCAGAAGACTTTCTTATATACAATTTTTTTGTGGATTTAGCGGGTTTTTTAAAGACTTGATAATCAACTATTTAATTAAGTATTGTTTGCTTTACGCCAAATGGCAAATATGTCATAACCATTCATAAATAACACTATTTCTAGATTCTGTTAAAAGGGACTGAGCTTGAAATTAAACTCAAGAGTACTGGATTATAACAAAAGAGTTTCAAAATACCACCGGCGTTACCCTTAAATAGATATTGCAATTGGTTTTAACACATATTGAGCGTCGCATTATCTGTTTCAAAGATCGTTTGAGATTCTGTGTTTTAACGTATTGATGCACATCTTGAAAACTGAAATGCGTAATAATAACAAGAACAGAAAGTAGAATGAAGTGTAGTCAGATCATGGAATCATGATATGTATATTAATCTTAACTTATGACTTAAACGCAAAAGCAAAGGTAACAAAAGACAAAAAAATCCTTGCCTTTTTAAAGAAGACTCAGAAGCTACCTCGAAGTACTTTATATCATCTTAACAACATGTTTTTTTGTTTTTTTCATTTGTCTTTGTTCTATTATTAATATTACTTTTACTGTTGAATGGCTTTATGTAACATCCGTTTGACGTGGCTCGGTACTTATACATCTCGTCAATGTGTTTGTATTGGCTTTCATTTGTTGGTGGTTTGTTTTGTATATGCGACTTTTTGTATTTCTTTCGTTTTTATAACATGACTCTGTACTATAGAAGATCCCGTCAGTATGATATTGTTCTATTATATGTCATGGAGATATGTTTCTTTTATGAAATTAAATATACGTTGAACCACAAACGTCAAAATCATTCAATCGCGTAGTGGAATTAACTATTTTTGGATTCTTATAAGTTCGTATATAACTTTTGGACTAGTTTAAATCTCGGGTCTTTTTCTGAAATTTATTTTTACATACTTGAACGACAAATTTATGTGACGTATATAAAAGAATTCTGACGTCAGACACTCAATTCAATCAATGTGTTCGTAGACAGTAGATGTTGTTGTGTTCTGTTAAATTGTTCCTTTTAAAATTGTTATACGACGATGACTAATGTACCCATATTTTGACTATTTTATTTATTGTGGTTGTTTATTTATCGCATCAATGTAAATATAATGGAATTTGACGAGACTGTCATTAAAATGAGAGGGTTAGCGCTATAGAACCAGGTTTTATCCACCGTTTTCTACATTTGAAAATGACTGAACCAAGTCAGAAATATGACAGTTCTTGTCCATTCGTTTTTGATTCGTTTTGTTATTTGATTTTGCCATGTGATTAGGAATTTTCCGAATTGATTTTCCTCTAAGTTCAGTATTTTTGTGATTTTACTTTTTAATTTTTATATAATATTATGAAATCATTCTGTTAATTTATTTCAATAAAATACATGTAACTTTATTTCCTTGGAAAGTCACAACACCGCTAGGAAAAATATGAAACTAAGCAAATCTCTCATTCTTTTGCAATTTTGGCGCCCATCACTGATAGTAAAATGTATCATAATAATACTTCAACTAATATATTCGATTTGTTATATTATAGATATCTCTGATTATAAGTGTAATAAAGTATGTATTTAGTTGAAATGAACAACAAATCTAGAATTTAAAATTGATAATATAATTCAGGAAAGTATTAGTTTGAGATCAAATTAAACAGATAATATCAATAGATTATGAATCTTCTTTTCAAATATTTGAAATTTTTTAAATGGTATAAATAGCCGACTCGGAATTTTACAATACAGTCGTATTATTATTATTTGGGTCTCAAATCGAGGGAAATGAAATGTAGAATCTACTTTTATCTTGGTAAATAACCTTTTATAAGTTAGTGAAGTCTTTTATGAAAAGGAAAAATAGGTAATATTGGGAAGAAATTTATTATGTATTACAGGCAAAAAACTTTCCGGTGTCCGGTTTGTCTTTAATGAATGTTTCTTAACAAAAAAATACAATTGACTTAATTCGGCAATGGAAGTGTGCTCTATCAGACTTATATTGTATCATTTCGGATTTGTAATGGAAATGAATATGTTCTGATTTTGGAACTTGTTTTCCTCTAATTTTAGAAGTTTCTTTTTCTTATTCATTGTTCTAATTTGTCGATGGTCAGTTTTGAATTTGATATTTGTCATATGACATAGTTGGTCAATTGCTTTACTGTATTTGTCTGACCTTTAGCTAAATGATATAAACGACTATCATACAAGTGGGAAGTTTGACTGGCGGTGGACCCATTTTGGTCCACCATTTTCTACATATGAAAATGCCTGTGCCAATTCTGGAATGTCCATTCGTTTGATGTGTTTCAGCTTTTGATTTTGCCGTTTTATTACTGACTTTCCTTTGGAATTTGATTTTTTTTTTAAAGTTCGGTATTTTTGTTATTTTACTTCTTATACTTAAGATATACGGTTTCGGATTTTTCTTCAATTGCAAGGAGTCTGATGTGATACTCCGAATTTCAAAACGGTTGATATGTTTGAGCTTTTTACTAAGGGTCTACATAGTTTACTTAGAATTTCGGTATCTTTGCTATTTTACCTAATTTTCTACTTTTGATCAAAGTCAGTCATACAGTCTTTTTTACTGTACAAAGAAAGATGCTATCAGAATTTAATACAATACAAGGATACTTTGTGCAGCTGATGTCTCTTTGAAATATCAAACTACAATTATACTAAACAGCTGGAGTTCTCACTCATACTGACATGTAAATGTGATATAATATATTTTTCAGATTTACAACACTTAGATATTGTGTAACTTAATCCTTGTAACAAAAACGAAATATAGAATAAAGGCAGCAATTAGGTCAAGCAATGTTATTTCAAAAAGTGCAGAAGTTACAGTTATGTAATAGACATAAAATAACTCGGAAAAAGAACGAAGTTATATAAATCCGCCAACCTTATTAATGTTTTGTAAGCATAATGAATTTTAATATCAGTGATAAAAATCAAAAGGTAACTCATTAGTTGTTTATGTCATCTGATCACATACATTACTTTTGAATTTTAAGGAGTTCAGTTTTTTTGTTATTTTACTTTTTGTACAGTAAATATAAGGTTTATATTTCTTGAAATGCTTTATCTCTAAATTTAATGTGTCTAATAAGAAACTGGAGATTTTATTAAGACTTGACGTTTGATGTGTTTTAGCTTCAGACTTTGACATTTGCTAAGGGACCATATAATTTTCCTCGAATTTCGGTATCTTTGTTATTTTAACTTTTATACCTTTGATCAAAGTCAATCATAAAGAATATTTCACTGTACAAGGAAACATGCTAGCAGAATACAACATATGTTGTGCAGCTGATGTCTCTTTGAAATATCGAATTATAATCATACTAAACAGCTGGAATTCTCATAAATACTGACATGTGAATGTGATATAATATATTTTCCAGATTAACAACACTTTGATATTGTTTAACTAAATCCTTGTAACAAAAACGGAAAATAGAATAAAGGCAGCAATTAGGTCAAACAATATCATTTTCCAAAAATGCATCATAGTTATACAATATAAAATCAGGGTCTCAGAAACAAGTAAAACTTATATAGATCTGTCTCCCTTATTTATGTTTTGTGAGCATTATCAATTAATATATAAGTGATGTAAGATATTTTCCAGATTCATATACATGTTACTTTAATATTGTGATGGGTAATCCTGGTATTAAAAAACGAAATATGGAATACCAAGAATGTGTCCATAGTACACGGATCCCCCACTCGCACTATCATTTTCTATGTTCAGTAGATCGTGAAATTTGGGTCAAAACTTTATTTTGAATTAAAATTAGAAAGATCATATTATAGGAAACATGTTTACTAAGTTTCGAGTTGATTGGACTTTAACTTCATCAAAAACTTCCTTGACCAAAAACTTTAACCTGAACTTCACACTATCATTTTCTATGTTCAGTGGACCATAAAATTGGGGTCAAAACTATAATTTAGCATTAAAATTAGAAAGATCATATCATGGGAAACATGTGTACTACGTTTCAAGTTCATTGGACTTCAACTTCTTTAAAAACTACCTTGACCAAAAACTTTAACCTGAAGCGAAAAGACGCACGGACGCACAGACGGACGAACGGAGGCACAGACCAGAAAACATAATGCCCCTCTACTATCGTAGGTGGGGCATAAAAAGTAACTCATTCGAAGCACAAACAATAGTTTTTTTCCAAAAGTACACAGCCTGAATTATATAAAAGAAAAACAGGGATTCGGGAAAGGAAAGAATGTATATAAGTCCGTCTCCCTTATAAGTGTTTTGTTAGCAATATTAGTTTATATATAAGTATTATAAAATGACTTTGTAATTACGATATTATTGGTATTGCCAATTTGGTTACCATATAAATTGCAATCAAAATGTCTTATTAACACATATGGGAATTTATCTTTTTGGTTTATATTCATTATATCCGCCAATTAAACGGTATAACCCTTAATATTAGTATACATTGTATAGTTTATTGGATTAACTTTTTGGTCAAAAGATAAAAACGTCTGATTTTTTTTTATATGCACTGTTAGTCAATTTTGAAAATCAGTTGAGTTTTGCTTGTCTGCATGGTGACGGGTCATTGTAGTGATACAATTGAAACATGCGAAATATGGTTAACAGACTAGCGTGCAATATTCCAAATGAGAAATGTTCAGTACATTCCAAACATTAATTAAAATTAAGATTTATAACATGATATCTTTGTGTGATATAAAACACTCAGATGTATATCAAAATTCAAAGTTGTAACATTCTACGGTATAAAATTGTCCAACAAAAGGCTACAAATGTCGAAACAGCAAGCATGATTTTGAATTTTAATCTTATTAAAGAGAGAAGAAAATTTCTAAAGAGACATTCACAATCGTATGTCGAAAATAAAATGCCAATGTAATATCAAATATACAGATAAAAAGGCCAAAATACAAACATCAGTAGACAAAACACAGCATCGAATTTTGACTGCGAAGCAAAAACCTGGGGGTTGATCCGCGAACGTTTACACATCCTGCTACTCATGGTGCACCGTTGCTTTGCTCACATAAGAACAATCCTGGTGATAAGTCTAATAAACCCTGTGGACCATTTCCCGCGTTCGTTGGAAGGTGAAACAAAAATACAGCAGACTCTGCATAATTTTGAAATTTAACTTACAGTTAACGCAAATCCTCAGATTTAATAAAGAGTGATAAATGACGAAAACATATATGTTAAAAAAAATCTTGAACATTTGAATTTTCGTATTTATATTTTGAGGAAAACGTCAAAGGTTTTTTCGAATTACAATAAATGACTGACAAGTAGCACATTTATATGTTTAGCGTGATAAAACTTGTACGACCAAGTACGAAAATAAAGTACAGTATCTGTTGATAGTTCGGGATTGCATATTTGTCCTATTTGATCAGTTGACTACTATATTGTTGTTGTTTTTTTTTTAAATCTCTTTTTTAAAAGATTTAATTACAAATTGAGAATAATGAATATACACTGGCGGATCTAGAATTTTCATAAGTGGGGGCCCACTGACTGCCTAAGAGGGGGCCCGCTCCAGTCCCGCTTTAGTGATTTCCTATATAAGCGACCAATTTTTTTTTCCAAAAAAGGGGGCCCGAGCCCCCTGCCCCCTCCTCCCTAAATCCGCCTCTGGTATGTAAAGAAGCAAGGGATTAAGGTATAATTTGGGGTAATTAATGGTCAAAATATTTAATAGTTTGTTTCACGTGTATTGTGGCTAACTGTCCTTCAAAAGTGGTGACCCATATTTGCTAACCTTCTGCATCAGTTTATCTCTGGTTTAAGGTTATCCCATTTGTAATCACGGTATATTTTCTCATTTTCGTTTAATAACTTATAACAAAAAGTATACATCAAGCACATACATTAGTTGTAATGATATCAGTTTTTAAAACGAATTTTAGGGCGACCAGCTGATTCGATTTGATAGTTTATCTGAAGAACGCGAAAGCGAAATAAAAAAAAACTCTAGTTAACCGTTTTAATTTAAAGCTTGGAGTATTTTCACTCTAAAATGCTAAGTGAAAAATAAAATACCAGTTATGGAGTAAAGGAACATATGAATGAACAGTATGTGATATTATTTAACTTACTATTTTAACAAGCAAGTTATAAATTATCAAGTCGAACAATAAACTATCAAGACACATGACTCATTAGTAGATGTTTGTATTTTGAACTTGTCAATAAGACGGTTTTGTTTCAATAAAGGCAACAGTAGTATAAAGTAAAATCACAAAAATACTGAACTCAGAGGAAAATCAATTTAGAAAGTCCGCTGTTTAAAACTCATGAATCCATGGACAAAAAACTAAATCGGGGTAACAAACTAAAACCGAGGGAAACGCATTACATATAAGAGGAGAACAAAGAAATAACACTAAAATGTAACACACACAGAAACGGACCGAGCATTAGACAATATCCCACGAGAATAACAAATATAACATCAAAACCAAATACATAAATTTGGGATAGACAATTACCGTGACACGTCTTATTTCAAACAACTCTTTAATAACTGATGAAGCATCGATCATTTTCACTCTAAAATACTAAGTAAATACCAGTTATGGAGTAAAAGAACATATTAATTAACAGTACGTGATATTATTGAACTTATGATTTTAACAAGCAAGTTATAAATTATCAGGTCGAGCAATAAACTACCAAGACACAGGACTCATTAGTAGATGTTTGTATTTCGAACTTGTCAATAAGAAGGTTTTGTTTCAATCAACTCTCTAATAACTGATGAAGCATCGATATTCAAACCAATGTGGTTTCCATCAATATATTTTATCGCACCACGGGTAAATTATCACGTTGTGATTGGTTTAACGCCGTCACGTGGTGACTCCCTATGAGACCGTAGGGGGTTAGTAAGTTTCATAGGGGGTTCGTGACGCGGTAATGGTGACGTCATATTAATGTTGTTATGTTTCGTTGATTATTTTACAACAAAACGCAGCAGAAAAAGACTGGCGTGCGATAAATTCGTTATACGGTTAACTACTGACCCTCTATGGATCCGTAGGGGGTCAGTAGCGAACCATATAACTTATAATAAAGATCGTAAATTATTAACTTTGTTGAAATTATTGACGTCCTAAACTAGTTTCCTAAAAAGTCAAGGAAATATGAAGATTTGTTCACCCAAGAATATCCCTTAGTCAGGGAAATAAATGTGTCTTATCACATTCGCCTATAAACATGGAAAGTATTTGTAAGATGATTTTGTTCAAATTAGATTACTGTGTTTAAAATTGATATTTCAAAAGATTTCTTCTGAATTTTAAATGAGGAATATGTAAGTTGAAAAATTAATCAGAGTATTTTGGAAGTAACTGACGATCGATTGATCATCTGCGATATTTTTAAATGTATCTAAGTAATTATTATGTCTGGCAGATATTGTGGTTGTATTTGTAATAAAATTTCATCTCGTCTAACCTCGCGGTGGCATAGAACTTAATACAACAAAACAATGACATCGGTGTTGACATGCATCATTTTTATATTTTTTTCGAAATACTAAGGATTTTCTTATCCCAAGCATAGATTACCTTAGCCGTATTTGGCACAACTTTTTGGAATTTTGGATCCTCAATGCTCTTCAACTTTGTACTTGATTTTGTATTTGTATTTGTATTTGTATTTGAGCGTCACTGATGAGGCCTACATGTATGTAGACGAAACGCGCGGCTGGCGTTATAATCCTGGTACCTTTGATAACTATTAGGCTGAGACAAAAGAAATCAAACATACCATATTTTAAAAATCATAACGAGAATGATTTTTTTTTATATAAATCTAACGAATATTATGATTATTGGATTCGACTACATTTTTGTAAAACGTCATCAAGCGAAAAGGCGACGGTAAAAAGAAGAAGAAAAAACAACACGTTCGTTAACCGTTTCGATTTATAGCTGGGAATGTTCTTATTTTAGATTAATAAGTACATACCAGTTATCGGGTAAAGGACATACTTATCAACAGTACGTGCTATCATTAAACTAATGACTTTAATACGGAAGTTATAAACTTTAACGACGTTGTACTCATAAGCAGATATTAGTAGTTTATGTTCCAATATAAAGGGACATTTCTTCAATCAAAACTCTAATGGTGGAATAAGCATAGACATTCAAATTGAAGCCTTGTCCGTCAATATTCTTATTATAAACTTAAGATCGTTATATATAACCTTTATTAATGCTTAGACGTCCTTGGAATAGTACAAAGGTACTAGGCAGGTAAAGCAACTCAATCAGTTTACACGCACAGTCGACTTGACATGTTCACTCAAAAAACGAAAGAGAAACACAGTTTATTTTTATAATGTATATACCCCACTTTAAAACTTAACTAAAGTAAGATTAAAATAAAAGTTGGATAGTATTCTCTGTTAAAAACTAGGGAAACAGTTTATTCTTTGAAAAATCAACCTATTTCATTTATCGATTCTGAATTCGCTCGTAATATTTGCAACTGGATCTTCCGTAAAGAACAGTCGAACAATCCGTTATCATTTTCAATTAGTTCTGCTATTCTCTTCTGTTCGTCGCTCCCAAGTACGAATTCTAATGTGTTTTTTTTTACGAACACTGTACTTGCCACATATCCATCATACTCATTTTAATGAAGATATGATAAATCTGGTGGGTGCTACCCATGGACCAGGATCTGCTTACCTTTCGGAAACACCTCTGATCTCCCTGTTTTTGTTAGGGTTAGTGATGCTCTCTTTTTAGTTTTGTTTGTACGGTTGTGATGACTGTGTAACCATTTTTATGTCCACCAAAATAAAGATATGGAAAGAAAAGAAAAAGTTGTCCTATTTTCGATAATTTCATTTAAATGTTTCCCCAATATAAAACTTAAGTACGTGTATATCAAGGAGGAGCATCACTTACAAGTTTTAAAGTCGAAGTTTTGAACAACCGTTTATGTCTCCTACTCACAGATAACATGGTTCTGGGAAATCGACGAGGTAATTTGTCATCTGCTTAAAAAATGTCATAAAGCTGAGAACTTTCAGATTATCATATTGATTTACTGTAAAAGATTTGATTTGATATTTGTATTACTAAATATTATATTTTATTAGAGAGAACAAAAATATCTTAAGTATTTACTTTCCATCAATGATAGTTCATTATATTTTACTATAAAAGTCATTTTTCTGATAATCATAGTGGCAATTTCAGTTCATAACAATCCAGTCTACCAGATTGATAACTTTATATTAAACCATTCATATGAAAAAGTAATAAGTTGTCATCAGAAATCTCTAACTGCTAAACAAGTATCAGAAAAAAAGCCATTAGCCTTTGGTATGAATCGTTGATCTTGTTTTTATTCAGGTGCAACCATCAATTTGTTTACAAAACCAAACTGTAATAACAGCCTAATCCAGAAAGTATCACCATAGTTGATTGAAAAACTATTGTTGGGTTTGACTTAATTTCGACCCGTCTATTTGTCATAGTCGTAGACGGAATTGGATCCGTGACTTACATACTTTTTATATTTTTGTAAGAGCTGCAATCAGTCGACAATTACTATTAATCTTAGAGAGTTAATAAAGAACGTATATGAAGAGAAATGGGATTGGTAAAATATCCCATATGATTAAGAACTATTGACGAAAATGGCTACTCTCGTAATAACGTGTTGTTATCATGGTTATAGTGTTGTTAAAATTGTAGAATACAAAGAATTCTTGGAAGATTAATGGATATTTGTGTATTATCTCTTTGATCGTTTTATGAGATAATTTTTATTCCCACTCGACTCGCCTGAAACGAAAATTCACGCTAGTTTCTAAGGTCCTAAGCAACAGCGTTTAACTCATATCCACGCGCTTGAGTGTCGACCAACCAGAAACGTTTAGCCGCAACAACAACAAAAAACGTTATCAAATGATTGCGCTGAAATGTCAAACAATCATGTTTCTAGCAAAGAAAGAAGGATATGTTTATACATGTATATGTATTCACTGCGTTGTTTTATAGATGACGCTTAAAAGTATTCAGTGTCGTTGAATTGTCGTCACAATGACGTATGATCACGTATGTCCTACAACTCTTAAAATTCATTGAACATTCTAAGTAGAGTTTTTTACACTGTTGTTTGTTTTTCTTTGTCTTTTACATTGAGTGTGTTGGTCTATTTTTGACGAGTGAATCCCCTTTCGTATCTTCAACCCATGTTTTATTGTTCTTTATTGCCGTAACTCTCTGAGTAGAGAATTATGTTGTAAACATTATGCAGCTTTTACTAAACAATAATGACTGTATAAAACTGTGATAAAAAAATCCAAAATATCAAAACAAACCAATTAAATACGAAGTAATATAAGTTACTTTAGATTTACGGAAACATTCTCGTAAAATTATCATAAAACTCTTGCCCTAGGAATTGTTTATTCAATAAAAACAGCTACAAATCAATTTAGCGAACTGTCTGAAAGCTTTTCATCAGCAACTGGAATCTGCACAAATGGGTAAGGGATGTTTTTTTACTGAAAAATATATAAATTTCACATTGAATACAATTGTTAGATGTTTATCAGTAAATATTCATATACTACTTTTACATAATATTCCCATATGGGCATACTGAAAGTGAGATTTTGATAATATCCCGAAATTATGTTACTTGTGGTATTTTGTTCTGTATTTAAAACATTTATTAAAGTGCATTATGTTGTCATTTGTACATTTAATTGATAACTGTGAGTCGCCATAAGCATTGAAGGTGACATAAACTTGGATATGTAATACTGATTAAGAGTCCACAATTTTGTTAACGAAGTTAATCACATATTACTAGGTTTGTTGTATTTTATATTTTATATTTCATATTTAATTAAATTGATTAATATTATGGTTACACGCCATTATTCCGACAGCCCATTAGGCCGACAGCCCATTGGTCCGACAGCCCAATACTCCGACAACCCATAAATCCGACACTTAATAAGTATTAGGGTATCAGGGTAAAATAAAACTTATATATTTTAAGAAATAACTCCATATATATAACATAAGACTGAGGTAGTTCGAATACTTTCTGTACACTCAATTCGAAATCTCGGTATATAGAACAGAACAGAAATTATCATTTCACTTTCCAAATTAAAGGGTATATAAACAGCATATAAATCAAGAACAACCAGTGATGGTGCGTGTTACTGATGATGCTCCCGCACACATACTTCGTTTTTCAGTTGTGAATCTGAAAAAGCCTCACATAGCTGACTTATATAAACCTTGAAAATCATTGTATTGTAGTTCCTGCGAAAAATGTGACGAAAATTTTCAACTTGGCTGTCATGTGAAAAGTGTTCGGTAAACAGGAATTTGTTGAGTAATGAATCTGAAAACGTATCACACGATATAGCCGACTTCAATAAACCTTTCAGAAATCCTTTTAATGTCGTTCATGAAAAGATGCAACGAAAATATCCATGGGACGGTACGACAAAATGACGGACTGGCTGACTGAAGAGTGGACGGTTGAATGGACGGACAAACAGTACATCAAACTAGTAATAATATGATATCTTTATAACACCGTAAGCCTCAGTCACAATCGGAGCCAAAATAAAATTGAAAAAAAACAACTAGCACATTGATATCAAATAACAGTCAGTATCAAACCATGTACTACATAATTCAAAAGAACTAACAATATAATCATCATTTGTTTCCCCTATAATAGTAAAGTTGTCTTGGGTTTACATCGAAAATTTATCATAGTTATCTAACTTTTTAGAGTTCTGTCATGTGCTAGACTGAATATGCTGAAAGAGTTCCTCCCTCAAATTTTGATAATGTGAGCATTCGATTGAAAAATGACGCTCATTCTCAACTTTATCGGCTATAAAATACGATATTTTGAATATCTGGCATTTTCAATTCTTAATGTAATGGGTGAGCACCGATTCTGAATGAATATAATTATGAACTTCCTTTCTTAAAACCAATGATATCTAAACATTTTTCACCTTGAAAACAATCTTTAAATAAAAAATAAGTGTCAAGTTTGCCCCAAAACACATAATGTAGTAAGCTTTTTTCCTAATGAATATTTTAAAAGAAAAAGAAGTTGCCGAAATGTTCATGTCCGTCATATTTGTTTTTCGTTTTGTTGTACATCATCAGTCCTGCACTTCCTTCAACCATTATAAAAGAGGCATTTTTTTCTAGATTTTGAAATAAGCTCGGGATATGAAATTGGTATCACTACAAATAAATTGAGTGTCATCTCTCGATCGCTATTAGAAGTGCTGTGTGCTGTCTCCGTATTTCGTGGATTCATATTCCCGAACATGAAACCGTATTCATAATTGGAATTGCTTATCTTTTCTGAGCACATCTTTCGTCCTAGTTACCATCTTATTTTTAAGGATCTGGGTATGTATGTGTCTCTTGTTTTTCTCAATTTACTGACGCTGCATTAGTCCCTTATTTCTGCGACAAAACTGATTTAGATAAAACTCAGATGAGTGATACAAGGGGTAGAAAGTGTTGCGACCAAAGAGGGCGGGTAGTGTTATCCAACTCCGATATATTTCTTTATGTAGTTAATCATGTTAATAGTGATGAAACCTCACTCCCCTGATACGCGAAAGGGGGTAACCGACGATGTTGTGAAAGAAGGTAGATAAAAAAACACACAAAAAAACATAGCGAACTAGAACAGCACAGACTGAGAGTGGACACACAAACGATGAAATGTAAAGAAAAAGAAAATACCCAGACACGTAAAACAAAAGAGGGACCAGGGTATTAAAGGATTGAGCAGTTGCAATAAGCATGTGTATCAACTCCAATGTACTGAGACTTACAGTGGAGATCACTTCTAACCTCTCATTAGAACTGTCAGAATAATCTGTCATAGAACTGTTCTAACCTGTCCTAGAACAGTTCTAGCTAGAACTGTTCTACCCTAGAACTGTTCTAGGTAGAACTGTCAGGATCAGTTCTAGGTAGAACTGACTAAATCAGTTCTAGGTAGAACTGTCAGGATCAGTTCTAGGGTAGAACTGTCTAAACTGTTCTAGGTAGAACTGTCCAAATCAGTTCTAACCGTAGAACTGTCAGCAGAACTGACTAAATCAGTCAGGACTGCAGAACAGTTCTAAATGACGTCACTACAGTAAGGGCACTTTATAATTTAGAAGAAATAAATCACTTCCAATTACTTTGCTATTTAATAGCAGATTTTCTATATTTTTTACTAATCAAACGTTACATGTACAAATATAGAAGTGAATTGAAGGTTATCCAACTCATCGGAGAAACATTTTTATAAGATTGCATAGAAAACATCATTGTTTACGTTTCTTCGTTCCCCGTCTTTAACAGTCTCTTCATAAAACTCTGCATTTGATTCATGAAAGTTTAATCTTAATTTACCTTGATTACCTTGGATTTACATTCATGATTTAAGATTCTGTTTTGACAAATGTTCAAACGAAAATTGTACAGTGGATGAATAATGGGATATTATTTTAACGAAAAAAGTGTTGTTAAACGTAAAAAAACTATGTAGGCTACATTTGCATTATATCGTAAATAATCTGGGAGTGTGGAAGTTGGAACGTCAGAAAAATATACCCAATGTGAACATGAATGAAACATTTGCCACTGGACTTTAGGCTACAAACAAAACCAATCATTTTCCTCCTTCAAATTATTCCAAGAAGAGAACTTCTCATACATGTACTTTTCATTTTAAAATAAAGTATATGAATCAGTCATGTAGTGTTGGATGATGCCGTTAAATAGTTTTGTTTTAAAAAAAAACATCATGAACTACACTGACTTAAAAAGTCACTTTTGTGACGATTCATTATTTAATAATTTAATTTTGGATGTAACGGGTCTCTGATTGGCTGACGTTATTTTGTTATCAGCCCATAGATAAAAGTTAGTCATGTGACCGTATCGTCATCAACGTTTTTTCATGGTTTGCCAAGGTTTAAATTGGAAGTTAGAATTAAATTATAAGAAATGACTAATATTTTTTTCTGTCTATTTGAAATAACATAAAAAATGTGGTGCATGCACACTGTTAAAAAAACCTGCTACCCGCGTTATTCAGTGTGCACCAAATTTTTTATGTTATTTCTTCATAGACAGAAAAAATATTACAGTCATTTCTTTAATAAATAATAATATCGATACAGAGAGGAAATAAGGGCGCGCTTAAAATCTATTTTGAAATTTGGTATTGTCTTTATCATGCAGTATCTATCCTGAGATAGAAATATTATTGGTTTACAATGAGGCCATACATGTATATATTTACATGATAAAGTATGTATGTTCAGTTTTGGTTGATGCGGTCAAATAATGTTGTTATTAAAACAACTCAGTCTAATATATCGAAACTACTGAAATTTGTTAGCAATTCAATATTTTGAATATAAAGAGGACATGCTGTTATTTGAATTATACTATCCATCGTGATTGGTTGTTGTCTGCTCTTTGGTCCGGTTGTTGTCGCTTTGACACCTTTTGCCATTTCCTTTCTCAATTTTATAAGTGATTTACAATGCAGCTATATAATTAGCTATATATTAAGATTTACATAATAAAGTGTAAATATGGTCAGTTTTGGTTGCTGCAGACACACAATTTTATCATACATTGAAAGAATAATTGGAATCAAAACGGAATACCACACATATTACAGAGAACGGAGTTAGTCTTCTTTAGAGAAAATTTACCCATACACATAAGAAAAATGCATTGTCGGAATAATGGGCTGTCGGAGTAATGGGTTGTCGGAATAGTGGGATGTCCGAGTAATGGGCTGTCGGAATATTGGGCTGTCGGAATAGTGGGCTATCAGAGTAATGGGCTGTCGGAATAATGGTTGTCGGACTGATGGGATGTCACCGATTAATATTACAGTTACCAAACATCAATGCTGAAAAAGATTTTAGAAACATTTCTAGACTTTAAAGTTTGAAAGTTTAAAGTCCTAGACTTTTCATACTTATACTGAACGATTTTGGTCAATGTAGTTTTTGATGAAGTTGAAGTCCAATCAACTTGAAACTTAGTATGACTGTTCCTTATGATATGATCTTTCTAGTTTTAATGCCAAATTAGAGTTAATGCACCAATTTCACGGTCCACTGAACATAAAAATGATAGTGCTAGTGGGGCATCTGTGTACTATGGACACATTCTTTTTAATAAAGAAAAAGTGTTCAGTTGCAAATATTTCATGAATACTCAGAACAAGAATAGATTTTACAATATTATACACTAAAGTAGATCTTTTTCAAAGATTTATGTTATACTTATATCTCATCTAGACTAGTCGTCCTTTATTTGTATTCAATTTGCTGCTGGACATTAAAAGGCCATTATCTTGAGGGTTATCATGATTTTATAAATCCATGTTTATTTTATCAAAATTTGTTGTAAATGTGAGTTCCATCAAATACTAGATGACTTGAAATCGGTAAAACTGCACTATTAACATTTTAAAACATCAAAATTGTTCTTTAGACAACACAAAGTCATTTAAGGTGTATTATGTTATTCCACTCTATAATGATGTTTCATAATTTGTGTCACATTTTCGGACTTCTTGGGTTTTTTTTCCGTCAATACAGGGTAAAATGTTTTGCCCCATTACACTCATAATTGTTCTTTTCATATTAGACTTCATATGCTCCTTACAGTCATTTAACAAAATTGAGGCAGGACGGACAGACGAACGGACGCACAGACCAGAAAACATAATGCCCCTCTACCATCGTAGTTGGGGCATGAACATATATTTCTGCATTTTGCGTCTGTGCTTTGCTTTGATATGTAATTTTGTTTGCCTTTGAATGCTTTTTTTTATTATTGTTTTCAATATTGTCGTATTATGTATTATTCGCTAAAATATATAAGTAATGTTGTAACTAGTAATACACGATCAATAAATTAATATATGAAGTACTAATTTTCATTGGTCAATCTAATTGCAATTTTTTTGGTCAACCAATTAGGTTGACTTGTTTTAATTTATCAATACTGTCATTTATCGGAGTTATAAGCTATTGATTTATGTAAAAGTCCTTAAAGTATGAAGAGATAATGTTTAGTAAGCATCTATTTGTTCAGGATGTATTGTTTTAATTCACATGAGCCTACAGGTAAGTTTGCTAAAAAAAAATCTAAATATAAAATGTACAAATACGATAGAAATTGGTTCGGATTTGGTGGATCTTCTAAAAAAATCTTCGAGCATGTAAATTAAAGAAATCCGAGAATAAATTTTACGTTATAATTGTAAAAACTGTCACAATCTTTAGAATAACATTAACGATACCAATTTTCTTGTACCAGAAGCGCATTTCGACAATACATGTCTCTTCAGTGATTCTCCTGGCCAAAATATTTGAAATCGAAAGCTTATA
Source organism: Mytilus trossulus (assembly GCF_036588685.1). Taxonomy (NCBI): domain Eukaryota; kingdom Metazoa; phylum Mollusca; class Bivalvia; order Mytilida; family Mytilidae; genus Mytilus; species Mytilus trossulus. Next base: position 61,885,022 of record NC_086381.1, on the reverse strand, counting down.
TAAAAGATGAAGAACTATAATCCAAAAGGTCCAAAAAGTATAGCCAAATCCGTGAAAGGAATCAAAGCTTTGCATGAGGGAGATACATTCCTTAATTTATAATAATTTCTAATATTTTGTAAATGCAAATTTTAATAACACAAAATGTTCGTATTAAAAGTAAGCTGTACTTTCAATATAGTTTTTGGTCTGGGCTGAGATTTAATTGTATACTAATTCAATCGGTTAATGATGACATTTTGAAGTAAAAATTTGCAGTCAGCAAAGTGCAAACAAACGCACTTCGAGTTATATTGCATTCTACATACATGTATAATAAAAGCAATGTCAAAAGAATATCATAGTTGTCGCATTAAGCCATAAGAATAATAAGTTTAGTAAAGACCAACAACTTTTTTAAGTGACTCTGTATGGTGATGAATTTAAACTGCAAATAAACAATGGACATTAGGCTCTTCATCATCTCAAACTTAAATAACTGAACCTTTATTTTTTTAGGGCATTTGATAACTTATAAATGTAAGTTCGCTGTCCTATCAGTACTGCCATTTCTGTCGAAGAATACACCAACTTAAAGCCATACCTATTCACATATTTTCTGACGAGTCCTTACCGACCGTACAAACCCCGGATTCCTAAAAGCTCCTGTTATTTAGGCATTGTATGACCAATTTAAGAGTTATTATGAGGTATTCCGAGCAATTTCCATGTTTTAGGACAATTTGTACGGGTTTTGCAGATTTGATTTTCAATCGAAGCTTTTACGTTTTAGTAACGACTGTTAATGTATTAGAGGTAACCGGTGAGATCACGAATCACGTACGAATCACGCAAGTATCACCTAATTTGCCGTATGAAACGAAGCGGGATCATTAATTTCAAGTTCGGATGCCTAACTGTTCATTAGTATCTCGCTTTGATTATAAGTGCATTTTTTTATTAATTGATACGCGTACTGCCTATTTTATTATTTTTTATTTTGTATGCCGTCATCAGTCACGGAGTATTTTCTGGTTGGAGTGGAGGTGGTTATATTTTTTAGAACAAATTCTGATTCTGATTTTGGTAAAAAAAACATAATTTTGGCCAGCACCTATAGAAGGAAACGACTGTTTGATTTGTAGGGCTGAAATAAAAAGGCCATAAGGAAATCATAAAAAGATAAAAAGATACGCTCTCTTATTTATCATTATCGCAAACTTTAAGCTTTTAAAAACAAGTAACAACTTTAATTGGATGCAGTACCAAAATCTCCCAAACCACACATCTCGCGTTGAAATTGTGACCAGAACATGAACTTAGGTTCCGATGAGTTAACTTGCATGGAAAAGGGGGATATTTTTTTTAATAAACAACTTGATTCCAAATTCTTAAAGACTACACGAATAAAGAATGGCTAGAAATGGCAGAGACAAAAAAAAATTCTGACGAGAAAATTGAACATGTCCTTCCTTGAACATGCCCTTCCCCCAGCCCCATTTTCAATTTAAATGACTGGTCTCTTATATATATAATTCAAAATTTCTGCCCCAATCATACATTCGCCTGATAGGTTTCGCCTAGTTATTTCTTAGGCCTGAAATTACCGGCCAAGTCATAGAATAAGGTTTAAATTTCATACCCAGTCATGTGTTTGACAAGTTGAAAAATGACCAATTCTAGCGGAACGTCTGTATATATATACTTGTATATAGGTAGTAACCCCTCCTTGGGCGCATACATGCAAAGCTTTAGCAAGAATAAACTGAAAATTTGTATTAATTCGAATCATTGTTTACAATGAGCTAAATAACAAAAAAGGGGAAATTCCTTCTACTCTTTGTACTTAGGGAAAATAAAAAAAAATCGAATACATAATACATAACAGGAAACTTCATATAGATACATTATGTGTTCTTTCGCAGAATAAACAAATAAGATATAATAACATAATTTTATAATTCCAGCGTATTATTAAAGTTCCAATTTTTTTTATTTTTCCCGGACCAAATATACCAAATGATACCAGCAATACTGCATACTAAATAGGGGTTAGCAGACGACCCTTAGATTCTAGGATCGGAGCTGGCAGGTCACGTAAATAAATGTGTTGGTCAGGAAAATAATAGTAATAAATATGCTGGTTCCAACCTTAAATAAACTGGCGTCCAAATTATATTATACAGTAAAATGATACATGTGTAATAAATAATTTGGCGTGTAGCAGTTGATTTTTTTTCTAAAAGAAATAATCTGACTGACCAAATCTGCCCGGCCGGTCCCTTCAGAATCAAATGATTGCCTCCTTATACCCTCAAAGATAGATAGTCGATACCCGCTTTAACTGCGATATTAAAAATAAAATATATAGGGAAAAGACGGGGGAAAATTGGGGTGGGGTGTCTAACTGATCTTATTTTATTATTGATTGCAATTTCTTGTAAGCCTACAAGAAATTTGTGATTAACATGAAAAGGTGGTGCGGGTGAGAAAAAATCTTATCTTGGATAGTTACCACAAAAAAAATAGTGTTAAATTTAAAAAAAAAAAAAATTGTCGCGCCGCGTAATTTTTTTTTCAAGTTGAATGGTCGGTCCCTACTAGTTAAAATATTCATTTTTTGAACACGTGACATATATATATTAAATATCTTCTATATGTTTTTCTTTCAAACACATGCACCGTGGTTAATTAATAGATTGTCCCCATGATTAAATCATGTTATCATTCCACGTGACTATTAAAGTGTAGACCACCACAGGTATACATTTGTACGTACTAATTCGTTTTAATTCGTACATAGGCACTTCCGGTATATAAGTTAAAAATTAGTCTTATTGTTATATAGCCATTCTTATACTTGAAAGCACGTATTGTATCGTTGTTTTCTAGTGAAAGGAACTTTGGGAGGTGTCGAGGGGTATTTTATTCGATTATTTGATTTAAATAAATCTTACCCAATATGAAAATCACTGCTCCTAAATCGTTCGTTCGTCATTATTCGTTGGTTCGTGATCTCACCGGTTACCTCTATTGTAACGAATAGTTACATGTATGAATAAAGTACGGGTATTCACGATTCCTGTCGATTAAGCATTTTTGATTCCCCCCCCCCCCCAAATCGAAGTGAAAACACATAAAGTATACGTATCTAGTTTTTATGAAGTACTCCACGTACAGTATTCGTAATAAATCGTAACAATCAACAGAGCCAACATCACACGAACTAAAAGCACTTTTATAAATCTGCAAACAAATCGTAATATATCTATTTTATTACATATCGTTATAAAAAATGTTTCAAGTTATTAACGGATTATTTCGAGCAGTTTAGGAATGATACGTAATATATTGTTACGAGCGGTTAACGATACTTGTGTGGTTTACGATACTTGTTGATCGTTATGAGTAAATAAGGAAAAATATCTGTACAATTGGACAATTATTTTTGAAATCAAACTGGCGATTGGCTGCTGTTTTATCGCCCTGTAATGTCTTGTAACTCCCGTTTTCTGTAAATACTTAGGATAATAGGAAGATTATTTGATCGGAAAGATAAGTGTCTTCCACAAAGAAAAGAAAACATAAATTTAAGGAATATGCCTGCCCAACAAGACAATCATTCTCTCATGTCGAGGAAGAACAGATGTTTTTGCTTGAATTCCATTAACTTCAATTTCGCATGTACATGAAGATCTTTTTTTGTAAATATTTCCAGCAATAATGACGCCTTGTACTTTCACTGAAAATCATTTTTGTAACCGTCAACTGCAGCGCAACCCTCCGAATTAAAAAACAAGAACTATTTTTAAAAAAAGATATCCGACGTATTTAAATTGGAGTATTAAACTATAATTTCGATGATAACCTTCAGAAGCACAATGACTAAATGATGCAGGACCTCTTTAATTTTAAAATCTCCATATGAATAACGTTTTCTCTGTTTGTGTTCAGTATGCTCGGTCCTCGTATCTTTCTGTTTACATTCACCAAAACCCCGCGGAAATCTCACATGCGCAGGTGCGTTCTAAAATTCATGTACGTTCGTACAACAAAGTTTACATTAAAAATTACATAATTGTCCCGAATAAACAGCTGCCATGGATGCAAAGAGCTATTGGAGAAACAATTATTTTAATAAAAATATAAATCTTTGTAAGATCTAGTTCAAATATTCAAATAGTTTTACACTTGCTTTCCATCACGATATAATTATTAAAACGTTTTTTTCAAACACAACCAAATCACCCACCATGACAGCATATTGTCCAATCACAGAAAGGATTTTCGAGCACGCGTATTCTGTTGCCATAGTTAAGTGTCTTAAAGTTCAAAGGGGACAAACCGAAACTATACCGACTACGTTGGAAAAAAACAAACACAATATCCAGGTTTTGTAAAAAAAAATGGACACATTAAACCGTTGGTTTTACACTGTCTAGTAATTTTGGGGCCCTTAAAATAGCTTGTTGTTCGGTGCGAGCCAAGGCTCCATGTTGAAGGCAGAACATTGACCTATAATGGTTTACCCTATTTTTTAAAATTGTTATTTGGATGGAGAGTTGTCTCATTGGCAATCACACCACATCTTCCTATATCTACACAGAAGGCGTTCTGGGTTTCAAATCTCAGTACGAAAATAAAGTATATTCCTATTGTCCGCGTTACACTGTCCCGATTTTCATATACGATGGACACCCGAATGGGAAAATTGTAAGTTCGTAGGAAGTTAGTTTTTTTTAGTACTTGTATTACCCCAAAACTCTTATACAGCTGGTTATATATAAATATTTACATGTACATGCATAACGAAATGAAAAAAAGAAAGAAAAAAAAAGTTAATTGAATTTCAGACATATGAACGGACGAGGGTAACACACTGGGTCTCGAAGTGGCCGGAACAGTAGCCATGCCAAAAAGATAAATACGATTAGCATTGTGAGTACAGAATCGTTAAATCATTTTTCAAGCCATTATCTGAACCAAAAAAAATCGATGTTTATTCAGCTCCCCGGACAGTCGTTAAACAAATGACTAATGAATGTTTTATGCAACATTGCTGCACTTAAAAGTAGATCGGAACCGGTCGTGCTGGGTCAATATATTCCGAAGTGATTTGTAAACACATTGTGATAATGGTATTACAAAAATATAGTAATTGCTATTATATTGACAGTAATCACCACATTAAATAAATATATCAATACGTTAATTGTCATTACCGTGTTTGTAGAAGGCCTAAAGTCTTAAGATTACGTATTTTCCTCTCAATAGTTTTATTTGCTTTACTGTAAGGTCGCACGAAATGTTAAACATGTTGGTAATAATGATTTTGACGTGTTGATATAGAAAATGCAGATATTTCTTTCCTTGACGTAAACGAAAGGTGTGATTTGGTTAACCTATTTTTTTTGTAAATTAAACCTATAATTATGATTTTGTCATATTGATATTGAAAATGCAGATATTATTTTCTTTCCCTGACGTAAATGAAAGGTACGATTGTGTAAGACTTAGTGTTAGTAATAAAACGTGGTTGGTCGTTGCCTGAAACAATAGGAAAGTGAACTTTTTTTTTTAAATTGAAGCTTTGTTTTAAATTGTTAAGTCATTGTACATTTGCAAATATAAAGGAAGACCAAACCTCCATCAAACAATTTCAGTAAAGTATCTGTAACATTTCGATGTTAGTAACACAAACTAGATACAAGTACATTTAAGCCAAATATTGTTTTTAATTTTAAAAATCTTATTCAAATTCAAAATCCAGTGATTTATAATAGGATTCGTGTTGTTCGTTTAATATTTTTATGTTCTGTTTTAAAGGCTGAAAGTCTGCAACACTTGTCTTTTGTTATCCTTTGCATTTGTCTTCAATAACCGAGTTTGAATATCCTTTTGGTATCGTCGTAATCTCTTCTATAGATCTATATACATGCTCATACATTTGTACATATACATGTAGTTCTAAACCGTCATTGTTTTAATTTTTATATTTATCAAAGCACTAATCATGACATTACAACAAAACATAATAGAACGCTTAACGAATTTAGATGTCTTTAAAAACGAAAAAAAGCATATAATTGCTCAAAGATTTCCCAATACTCCACAAAATTACTTGCATTATTCAAACATCAAGTTGTTCACACGGGAATCGTTTGTTTGGTAGAAACTATTGATTTTGAAGTTTAACAACCGGTCAACAATGATCCCATATTCAAGTTTCCTATATTGACAAAGATTACATGTATATACCATTTAAGATGTATTTCAAAACCAACATTTACGTATGCACTGTTTTAGCAAAGTGTTACATTGCACATTGTCACGAATGATATGAATGTAGTAATCATAATTCTTTACTTACAAAAGTAAAACTCATTTGTTCGAAGAACATTATAATTTTACCCGCTGTACTGCAAAAGTCGAGTATTTAGACAGTAGATGACTTCTTCATTATTCCCGTGGCCAAAAATCGGAAAATCTAAAACTGATTGAAAAAAGGCACTAGTGCATTTGCACATATATACAAAAAGATATAGAAAAAGCCGGGTAAGGAATCTACGGTGGCAGACTGCGGCCATGAAAAAAAAATGTTGTTCCCTCAAGATAATATGTCGTTCCCTCAAGATGCTATGTCGTTCCCACAAGATAGCTATATCGTTCCCTCAAGATGCTATGTCGTTCCCTCAAGATACTATGTAGTTCCCACAAGATAGTTATCCCGTTCTCTCAAGATACTATGTTGTTCCCACAAGATAGTTATATCGTTCCCTCAAGATAATATGTCGTTCCCTAAAGATGATATTCCGTTCCCGCAAGATACTATGTTGTTCCTTCAAGATGGTATGTCGTTCCCTCAATATACTATGTTGTTCCCTCAAGATGTTATGTCGTGCCCTCAAGATGATATGTTGTTCCCTCAACATAGTTTTAAAATTGTATTGCTATTGCTATGTTAAGGGAACAACAAAGCATCTTGAGGGAACAACATATCATCTTGAGGGAACGATATAACATATTGAGGGAACGACATGATATCTTGAGGGAACGAAATATCATCTTGAGGGAACGACATATCATCTTGAGAGAACGATATAACTATCTTGATGAAACGACATATTATCTTGAGGGAACAAAATATTTTTTTTTCTTTCATGGCCGCATTCTGCCACCGTAGGAATCAGACATTTGCATCAGGAAGGTATATATATAATAAATTCCTCAATTCTAAATGATTCTTATCATAACAAATATCGTCTTGAACATTGATGAAATATTTGTCACTGGACATTAAACAACCAACAACCAACCAATCTACATGATTCTAGAAGTTGTAAAAGAAAGTTATAAAAATACATAATCCATGTTTTCGTGTAGGGACTGAAGTACATTCAAAGTTTTAAAACACTATAATCAATCATGCTGTTATTCACATTCAGAAATTTTGTTGTATTTTATTTGTTTTAATAACCGATCGCAATTATGGAATTTTAAATAACCCATCATTGACATCCTGGTTTGAATTTGACCGAATCGTTTCCTATAAGACCTAAATAGAACTAAAAACTACTTTCATACATTTGTACTTCCGTTGTTTATGGACATAGTAACGCTCAATTTATTTATGTTTCGCCATCACTATCTAAAATAGCATTTATAGACTACATGCGTATTCAAATTGTATCAATTAAAAGATATGAAAATCTATAAAGACGTAGGTGAAATGGTAGCTGTAATGTTATAGATAAACATATTAGTGTACTGTACAATCAATATCGCACGATTATAGTATATACAATTCAATTTTCATATTATAGTTTAAATGAATTGTATAGTACTGAAAAGCATTTACATATCTTGAAAAAATGTATGTAGATTCTGAATACACTGTAAATAAAAGTGTTAAGAATCTGAACACTTTTTGAACGCCCTTTTGTAACACTTCTGGAACGCGTAACGGTGTTCTCAATATTAACATTGGTGTTCCAGTTTTCAACATTATGTGTGCATCTTTCGAACGCTATGTGTGTTATTTTTGAACGGATAGTGTGTACTCCTTGAACACCTAGTGTTTGAATCTAGAACGCGTAACAGTGTTCTAGATATTAACTTTCGTGTTCCAGTTTTTAACATCATGTGTGCATCTTTCGAACGCTATGTGTTATTCTTGAACGGATAGCGTGTACTTCTTGAACGCCTAGTGTTTGAATCTGGAACATGTCCTTGTGAGCAAAATTGTATGCCGTTACGCGTTCTAAGCCTTGTAACACTTCTGGAACGCTCGGACTGTGTTCCAGAAATATGTGTTAATATCCAGAACACATAGTGTATATTACTGGAACACAATTTTACATGTTCCAGAAAAAGTGTTATATTCTCTGAAACATTATTGTGGTCTTGTAAAACAAATATTTTCATTGATTAAAAACGTCTTTAATTGATTAATAATTGACAATAAAATGTGAAATATTGAAGCAACTGTAAAATGACAAGTTAGACAAGTTAGAAATATAACATTTGTAATTTGCAAAATGTGTCCAAATATTTACTCATAAACAAAATGTTCGTCATATATTTAAAATTATTATGTTACAACAAAGTCAAGTGTCTTATGTTTAACTCATCGTTTGCAACTTCCTACGTCAAGAACTGTTCTGAATTTCTTTACAAAATACTGATGCCACTGACTCTTTTATCACCAAAATGTTCCATAATCCACTGGCTGCATAGCACTCAGATAGTCAATATCAAACATAAAATACCCTGTGTATATGATGCTAGTAGTCGAGTCGGTGTTCATGTAACACTGCTTCCTTGGACACTTTTAAACATGATTTGAGTCATTTACAACTGATTTTGAGCTTCCATTTTTAGAGGATTCGTCTCCTTGGGTTAACTACTCTTTAACCTTGTTATCCATCAACCGTAAGTTCTAAAATGTGAAATATGAAGTGTATGAGTAAACAAATTATTCATCATGTCGACATTCCTTAAGAATATTAGAAAATCTTATTTCGTTTTTGTAATTCCATTATACTTGTCAGCATTATAAGATAAGATGCATTTGCCAATGAGTGGTAATTGAGTGGTCAAATGTGCTCTCGTGCTCTATATCTTTTTAAAAAAAAATGATAGAAAGTGTCCAGCAAGTGCTATTATGTTTTTAGGCAAAACTTTATCGTCAACTTAGACTTGTCACTAAATTAACTGCTAACATTTCAAGAAACTAATTACCATTTGCCTTTATTTTGAAAGATATTTAGTAATTTTTTCACTTATGATCTGTATACGGATAATTGACGGATGATGTAATTGCATCAAATTTAGCTCAAATATCTTTCTGATTAATGTAAACAAGTGAATGGTGCACATTTTATTGATAAATCTGCAATAACAACACTTGTGAGAAGTCAATGGACATGCACTCCTATTCAAAATTCTTAAACTTACATATAATAGTACTTTTATGGTGCAGGATAAGTAGTCATCTCTTGAACTGCAACATGTTCTCTTTATTCTCGAGGTATGCACGAACAATTACCCTTAAGTACAGTATAGTTGGGTTTGTACCCTATAAAAGTAACATAGGAATACATTACAATACATGAATGCAGTGCACAAGGGTGGACATTTGCTAAAATGAATTACTAATTACAAAGCTATTATAAATAACATATACATGAGAAATTTAAAATTAGTGTTGCAGTATGCCTTTTTTTACAAACTTCTGTCTTGAAATTGCAATGTCATGACAGTTTTTGCATTTGTGAACAAATCTTTATGCATTGGTTTTATTTAATTAAAAAATGTACATCCTCAAAAGTGTAGATGATCGTTTGATCTTCTTAATGCTTTCTATACACAATGTTTGAGTCGTGTTAGGAATACATCGCGTTCGGAGAAAACGATTAGCTTGAACGCATCATGTTCGAGACCAGAACACATTTACAATAGCAACGATATCATCATTTACGTATAAAACAGAGGTTAATTTTTTTTTTCAACATGATAATTTGAATGTAATCTCTCAAAGAACCGCTACTTTTTTAATCGAATTATGACAGCACAGTTAAGTGGAAGTGGAGGGGGCAGTTTTATGTTCGAACAAAACGTTCTTCCATTTATACTTCAGTGTGTCCTGTCCAAGTAGACATTTGTTGATTTCATGACTAAAAAAAATATTTTTTATGTTCGTCATGTGTAGATAAATATAGATAAACATACCTATTATATCAAGTGTTGTTGCTAATTTTCTTCAGTGAAGCTTCTTCAATCACGATCAAAAACCAAACTTCCGGTACATTAATACGTCACGCGCTGCTATGTACGCGGATATGTTTGGAACACATGGCGTTCAGGGAAAATGGTAAATTTGAACGCATCATGTTCGACACCAGAACGCTTTTACAAGAGCAACGTTTTCATGAGCATTTACGCATTTACATTGTTAAAAAAAATACCTTAAGAACTTAAGTCGTTTAGAAAAAGATTCATATTAAAAATCAATCATTTGCACGCTTATAAATACGCTCTTGTAAAATGTTTCATTTTTTTTTTTTACCAAACTATAATTTGCTTATATGCCGATACAGCTAAAATACATTTATCGTCAAATCATAGTACGAATCACCCTTATTCATCGTCTGTTTGACTCTGAAATGATGAAATTTTTTTTCACTCCCCATTACAATATAAGAACATTTTTAGTGTTCAATTTAGAACACTTGTCTTGAATATGTGCGTTAAAAGACTGAACACAATGTGTTATTTTCTTTAACGCAGACGTTCAATGTGGAACACTAATGTTAATAACTGAACATAGTGTGTTTAAAATTGGAACGCGTCCAGACGCGTCAGGCGTCTGCAATATTTGCAGTGTAGAGGTTGGTGCGAGCATATTTAAAGAATATACAGTTTATATAAATATTGACAGATAAGCATATTAGTAATGTACGATCAATACGGCACGATTATATATATATACAATTCAATTTCCTATTTTATATATATTCGCATTTTAACATCTTGAAAAATTCATGCATATTCTGAATAGAGTGTTGACGCAAGGATACAGTTTGAATATTGACTATTTGACTAAAACATTTTTTCTTTAAATTTTGTATATGAATTTCGTGATAAGGTACTGTACTTGGTATTGCAAAACACGGTATTTTTTTCTGTAAAGTTTTTGACGTTTGTATTAAAATCTTTAATGGCCACTATTAAAGTTTAAAACAAATTGTTTGGTTCAATTTATTAACGTGCATGACACTTGTACAAATATTTCTTCATGTAGTACTTTCAGCTGACAATAAGTTACTGAAGACATTCTTTACTACGGTAATAAGTATATATGTTGAGTTTTCAGCTGTGATTTTGTTTTATTATGTCAATATCGTCGAACAATTATATTAAAAAGAAATTTATTAAGGATGGCATTGTCCTTATGAGAAATTAAAAACAATAAAGAATTTAGAATTGAAATTACATTTGTATACGTAGAAAGAGTAAAACTTAAGGAACAAAATAATCTAAAAATAATGATAGCTAGGATATGAAGCTCTTTTTCGTGATATTTAAGTTTTAATAAATGGCGGGAAAAGGCTGACTCGGACTTTTGCCTTATATGTGCATTGGTTCGTTTCGGTCTCAAATCGAAAGAAAAGAAATCAAGAATCTGCTCAAATTTTGGTAAATGACATACATTTGTACACTTATGAACCTCACAGAATACGTGCATTTAGATCTTTAAATATGTGAAATATGGTATTTGGTTGATTACTAATCCACAAATGACCACGAGAATGGCACCGAGAAAACTCGCATTCAACAATATTCATGATTCACTCAGGTTAAACTCGAAAAGTAACAGTTCTATCCAATCTAATATAACGATTGATGAAAACGTTTTGAACGTCGAGATTCGTCAAAGCCTTCATATTGTTAATGAAAATAAATGAGTTACAAAACACTTCTTCATTTCCGGAAATTAAAACAATGACCTCATGATAGACTCCTCTTCAATTGTGCTAGTGAAACCATTCTCATGTGTCAATTGGTATATATGTTCACGTGAAAAAAAAACACTGTTCAACAGAAAATCTGTTATTGACAGTACTAAAAAAGCCGACTTGGGTGCGTTACGGTAAGTACATGTACCAGTATAGTTGTGATGTCTTTTAGCATTTAGGTAAAAAAAATTAATAGACTTAGATTATTGAGTACAGACTGTAAATGTAATGCCGATTTAGTTGTAGAATTGGAAATTAAACGATCTTTTATGTAATTTGAAAATGAGGATGCTTTATTTTAGCGAAGACATGATCCTTGCATCTGGAAGATATTTTAAATGAAGCGTGTTTGAAAACTGGGATTTAGAAAATACCAATGAGCTTTTAAAATTTTTGATCCGAAAGGATTCTTTTTAACGACCTCCCACATTTACATTAAATTCATCATGGCGGTTCAGGCGGAATTAACGAACAACGTGGTATCATTTGTTACAATACAAGTAAAAAAAAAAAGATGAGCCTTAATAGCAATATTGCGTAATGAATATATAAACCACGCACAAGAAATGCTTTCTATATGGCATTAAATTCTAAACCTCTCCCATATCCGGATTATAAAGTCAAAGTGTATTGGTCTAATTGGTGATTACCCTCATTATGTATTGTTTGAAATCCTCAGAATTCCGATGCAAATTGCACTTTTACCAGAAAAAGAATCATTTAATGCGTACTTATTTCTCATTTTTATGAATCAATGAACATTTTCTGTAGAAGCTCGGTGCATCAATTTTGTCTGCATGTCGAGATTAATTAGGGACGGAGTAGTCATTCAGGCGGGAAAGTTCTCTTTAATTCTTTACTTCCGTTCTATCCGAATGGATGGATTTGCCTTTTTCATCTGTCAATATGTTAACATGAAACCGAGGTAGTTACTGTGTGTGATGACAGAAATTGCTTCAATAAAAAACGATAGTCACAGTGAGTGCATTTCCTTCTTTGTAATTTATCGGATATTTTTATGAAAAGAAAGAGAATTGTCAATCAATAGGTATTTAAAAGAACGTATAAAGACATCAATAAAGTTATATGTTATATCTTCTTCTTTTTGCAGTATTTTTTTTCTGAAATGATTCAGTCATCAATACGATGCGAATCGGTTTTTCTTAGATGATGAATGGGACTCGAAATAAAGTTTATCTTTAGCTGACCTAATACAAACTAAAACGGATATGTGAGGAAAATCATCTAATGAAAAAGATTTGTAGTGAAAAGTAATTCAGACAGCAACCAAGAGATGCAATATTGCTATACCAACTGAAATAAGAATACAAATAAAATGTGCCCGCCTTGCCTTTTATATGAGTTGTGCTAGTTATCTTTGTGTATATTGATGTGTTCTTATCAGGGACGTACACTTTTTGCTTAATAGATGCATTATATAAATTGAATTTGAAGGACTGTCCCTGTGTCCCGTGACCCAAGGCATGGATCCATTATTGTCTGTCATATGTATTTTAAGTTATTGTTGTAGTATACATCAGACCATTTTAATCTTTTGAATTGTCTCACATTTCCCATTTTCCATTGGTTAACTAAATGGTATCTATTTTGCTGATTGTTGAAGGCCGTAAGGTAATCTGTAATTGGTCATCTATTTTTTTGTTGGACTTAATGAATAGTTATCTCATGGAAAATGATGGTATTGAATATCTTAATCTTTTTTACGGCATATATTAGTCCTATAATGTATGTTTTTCGTAGGTACGTCCTTTCAATTGCTTTCAACATTTTCCATCTATACCTACGAATGCTATTATTACTATATAACTATGACATACACAGGCAAAATTGCAACGCATGTAAACGCATGTTTACCAGGAATTTACTGTACGTTTCTAAACATGTCAGAAACGCATGTTTGGAGCACCGTACGTTAAACGCATGTTTGGAGAACGTATTGTTTACATGCGTTTATGGAAAACATGCGTTTGAAAACACGTGGTAAACGGATGTTTATGTGAAACATGCGTTTGAAAACACATGATAAACGCATGTTCATGGTAACCATATGTTTGAGAACATATGGCTAACAGATGATCATAAACTGTATGGTAAACATATGTTTGGATGATGGTTGCTTTACTTCCAGTTGCAGGTCAGATGCATATTCAGGATATGAGATCATGATAATCAGAAATGAGATCCAAACCTAATTTGTATAAGACTGACACCCTAACTCACAAAGTAATAGTTTGCAGGAAGATATGTCTCCCTACCTGGACACAAAATTCTGACTATGTGTTGATTCAGTCTGCCCTTACTTCTTAATGCTTTTTGCCTAGCAAAGCAGCTTATACCAGTTTTCCAAGTCTTTGCATTGACTCGGTCCCTGTTTGAACCTTAAATAACCTCCTGCACTCAAGGCAAACACTTCCAGACTAACTGAGGTGTTCTAATAACATGTAGGATAAATGAACAAAACATGTCATGATGTGAATTATTCTTTTGAAATAAAACTTTCATGGTATCAATTCTATTGCATCATATGCGCATTTCGACTGAATGCAGATGTTTTAATCAATAAAGAATCTACAGCTTTACAGTTTGCACTTTGACATGAGTTTTTTAAGGATTTTTAAGAGCACTTGTGTTACAAATATATTATATCATTAAGATGAGAACCCCTTAACCATCCCATCAGCTTAAAATTAAACCCATTTCTATACATCTGTGTTGAAGGCCGTACTTTAACCTATAATGGTTTACTTTTTAAATTGTTATTTGGATGGAGAGTTGTCTCATTGGCACTCACACCACATCTTCCTATACCTATGTTTTCTTAAAATGACATGATTGATAATAAATTCTCATCTTTGGTAACAGAATATATTTTAAAAATTTGTTAACAGTATAATCAAATGTACATATATGTAACAAAAGTTAAAGTCTATTTCTTCATCTTTTTTTTCTTCTTTTAACAGTTTCTTTCCATGGCTGATTCTGAAATAAATGCAAGATGCAAATTTTATAACAACAGCAACTAACTATCAATATATTTTGATTTTAAAACAAGCAAAATAATCAAATTAAGGTTAATATTATTATTACTTACAGTGATACATGAACATCTGTATATTTACAAGCATTCTGTCAGTATTGCATTACAATTTATCGGACCACAGCTGAATTATCACGTTGTGATTGGTTAAACACCATCACGTGGTGACCCCTATGAGACAGTTTGGGGTTAGTCAGTTTCATAAGAGGTCCATGACACGTTAATGGTGACTTCATCTATTAATGTTGTTGTATTTCATTGTTAATTTTTTCAACAGAACGCAGAACAAAAGTCTGGTGTCCGATAAATTTGTTATATATACGGTTAACTACTGACACCCTACAGATCCATAGAGGGTGAATAAAATTAATAGGGGATTTGGCCTCTGGCCTCACCCCCTATGGATTTCACTAACCCTCTATGGATCTGTAGCTAACCATATTACTTATAATATAGTCCCCTACCAGTTAAATTTTATTTCTAACTTTATCTACTGTGGATTCATTATTATTCGTTGGATACCAATTTTCGTGGATTTCGTGTGAACAGTTGAACCACGAAATTAAAAGTTCAACGAATGACAATTTTTCCTATGGCTTGTATGCAGACTTCAGCAAAACCACGAAATTAAATATCCACAAACCTGTAAGTTTTCCTCAATCCACGAAAATTGGTACCCACAAAAATAAATGAATCCACAGTATAACTTGTCATGGTGTAACATGTGTAAACTATATAACAAATATCAAATCAAAGTGTTGAAAACTAATTATTTAAGTGAATTTTGTAAGACCAAGGACCATTATTATGCTCAAAATCATTACACCAGAAAAAACTAGAGGCTCCCAAGAGCCTGTATCGCTCACCTGATTCTACCTGGGTTTTTGAAATCATATAAAAAAAAGATAAAATTTGGCTACAAAGTATCAACACTTGGCCAGCACCTCATTAAGAAAGGAACATTTATGCTATGTTTGGTTTCATTCCATTCAGTGGTTCTCTAAAAGAAGTCATTTGTATGCATTTCCCATAGGGTCCTATGTTAAACTAAGTCCCCCACTGGCGGCCATCTTGAATGATGGATCGGCTACAAAGTAACAACACTTGGTCAGCATCTCATAAGAAACATTCATGCCATGTTTGGTTTCATTCCATTCAGTGGTTCTCTAGAAGAAGTTCAAAATGTAAAATGTTAACAACGACGACGGACAACAACGGACGCCAAGTGATGAGAAAAGCTCACTTAGCCCTTCGGGCCAGGTAAGCTAAAAATTAAACTGGATCTGTTACTTGTCATGATAAAACAATATCATATCAATATCTTCAAGCATGAAGAAACAATTCCTGCAAGAATGTGTCCATAGACTAGTTCATGAATGCCCTACTTGCACTATCATTTTCTTTGTTCAGTGACCATGAAATTGGGAACAAAGCTCTTATTTGGCATTAAATTTAGACAGATCATATCATTGGACTTCAACTTCATCAAAAACTACTTTGACCAAAAATTTTAACCTGAAGAAAGACAGACAGAGAAACCAATGCACAAACCGAGAAACAAAATGCCCATACATATAAAAGGGGCATAAAAAAGTGAGAAAAACTGGATGGACAGACCACAGAAAGCCTTCAAAGGGAACTAAAAAGTTAAAACCATTGAAAATCACATATATCAGAATACCTATTTAAACAGTGATTTTTTTTTTCTTCTCAAATAACTACAATTTCTGTTTGCATCCTCAACTGTCACCTTTCTCTAGATAAAATTGCTTGATATACTTTACATGTCATTTTTAAAGCATAAAGGTACATGTTTAATGTGTTTTGTAAAACTTCCTAATAATCCAAATTGCAAAATAATTATGTTTAAAATTTTACTACTTTTTTGTTGTTGAGGGCAAAGAAATTCAAAAGTAACATTGTAATCCCACATGTAGCATTAATTCTGCACCACGAATATTGGCTGATGTGCAATGGATTAACACAGTAGCGCAAATTTTGATTAAGCCGAAGTGCGATGATGGCATTGTGACACTTTTTTATCGATAAAATTGCTGAATTGCTAAGGTGGTAATTTGAATTTGTTTATCATATTTTCTATGTTATTTTTTAATGTTTACATGTGAATTTGGTCAAGGAAAATCCTGTTTACCACCCACTTCATTTAGTGGTGATATAATTTGATTGGTTGAGGTCACAAGTTGATAAAACATTCATATTATCAGATTATTACATGGCATTTTTCATATCGCATGTATTATCAGCCCAAGAGCCGCATGGCTCGAGGGCTGATATTGACCGAGGGCTGATAATAGTGTCATGCGATATGAAAAATGACATGTTATGATCTTTTTATCATATGCTTCAACAGTAAAGAAAAGTGACAGATTCATATATTGATCCTTTTAGAAAAGAAGTTCAAAGAGTGAAAAGTTCATGGACGTCGGACCCAAATTTTTGTACATTCGATATGAATCTTTCTATCATATGTCTCAACAGAAAAAAATATATACATTTTAACATGGACAAATCGACAAACAAATTAATTAAACAATACACATAATGAACATTGTTTGGAAAAGTCAACCTTTTTTAAAGTAGCTTTCTAAATAAGGTTTGAACCTTTTAAAAAATGAATTTATTGAATAATTTGTTTGTTTTTGTTTTTGCTTTTGTTTTTGTTTTTGTTTATTTTTTATATTATTTTACACAATACACTTTCCAGTATCCAAATAATTGTTTTATGCACTACTTTGAAATGTTTTTCACTGAAAATGTATTATTGAGGTGTATTTTCCGGAATTTGCCGAGTATTACCGGAATGCCATGTGATAACATTACGGAGAGGCATGTGATAACAATCGAAGCATGTGATAAACTTTTCATATCAGCCCGCTAAGCACCAATTCGAAAAAAAATGGAATATACGTTAATTCTATGCTATTATCATACGGTAAAAATCATATGTTATTTAGTCTCAAGTATATGATAAATATATATATATATTCTATATAACATAATACCTTGTCTTAACTTGCTCATGCTGGTGTCTAATATTTTCCCCTTTTCTTTACTTTTCTTCACTTATATATGTTCCATTTCTCCCAAAAGTAAAAAAAAACTCAACTTCATCAGGCCCATTGACCATGTTGACATATATTAGCTTGTTTTTGTGGAAAAATGACCTCTGAAATTAAAACAATTAAAATATTGATTTTATTACAATTTACTGATTTAAGGATTATCTTATGTACCTATGTTTAGTAAACCAGATGCTCTGCAGGGCACAGCTTTATAAGATTGCAGAGGTCAAACCCTGAACATGTGGAGCAAGTATGACACAACATTTAAGCTTGAAACAGCTCTGAATTTGGATTGTGATTAAATAGATGACACAACATAGGTTTCTGACACAGAATAAATATGTGGTCTAAGAACTTAAACTTAAAAACTTAAAAATTTTAAATTGGAAAAATGGTTAAAAATTGACTATAAAGGGCAATAACTACTTCAGGGGTCAACTGACCATTTTGGTCCTGTTGACTTATTTGTAAATCTTACTTTGCTGAACATTTTTGCTGTTTACAGTTTATCTCTATCCATAATAATATTAAAGATAATTTCCAAAAACAGCAAAATTTCTTTAAAATTACCAATTCAGGGGCAGCAACCCAACAACGGGTTGTCCCATTCATCTTAAAATTTCAGGGCAGATAGATCTTGACCAGATAAACAATTTTACCCCATGTCAGATTTGCTCTAAATGCCTTGGTTTTTGAGTTATAACCAAAAACTGCATTTAACCTCCATGTTCTATTTTTAGCCGTGGCGGCCATGATTTTTGATGAAATGGGAATCTTGGTTTGATGCTGGGTCAGCGGACGCATTTTTCAAACTAGATACCCTAAAGATGATTGTGTCTAAGTTTGGAATAATTTGGCCCGGTAGTTTCAGAGGAGAAGATTTTTGTAAAAGATCATGGAAATTAATGAAAAATGGTTAAAAATTATATCCGTTGGAAGTTACACAAACGATGACAAACTATTCTAACGCTCCAACTGATGAGCAGGAACATATGGAAGACAGACCGAAACGAAAAGCTAGCCTAAAAGCCCGAGAGACGATACAGAAGTGATTCACCAGTGATGTAATCGATGAACATAAACAATTACACGTTTAGTTCAAAGTTGAATTTTATTTTATTTCATGAGAGACTTTAATTGAATTTAATCACTAAATGTAATTTCCGTTTTTATATGATTTGCTCAGTATTACAAAGAAAAACACAACGCAAGAGACAATTTCAAAGTGATATTATTTATCAATGGACAATTGAGATTTTTTAGAAAATTGTGATAATTTTTACTTTTTCGCGGCCCCAGTATGTTGAGATTATCGCGGGAACATAACGTTCCAACTATTGTACGTTTATTGTCGACGTCGTATTGTCAGTGACGTCGCCTTGGGCGGAAATACGAACTTCTATATAAAATGTAATGGCTGAATAGTTGTTGTTATATCGTTATATCATCTATAATGATATAAACTCATCATGCTCAATGGAACTGAAAGTTGAAGTACATGAAGTATGGAAGATGTCTTAAATTATTTACAGAGTATGGACTATGGACGATGTGCACGGTGTGGCGGTACATGGTCGACAGAGAGAGAATTTAATGCTTACATCTTTCTGCTTTAAAAATCCATTTTAAAAAATGTGAATGATAAATTTATTTTTACCTTTCTTTGTGCTTTCCAAGTGGCAAGTCACCAATCAAAACAAAAACACTTTCCGTTGCGTTGACTTTCATTTCAATCGTTCCCTGTTTTTTTTCCAGTGAATCTACAAGTTATCTATTTCCATTTATTTGTTAATCGGTTTGGCCATCAGTTTGAACAACCAGAGTTGTTTATACCATATATCTCTGACTCTGTCCATTCTTGCAGTTAGTTTAAAAAAATTGAAACCTCCATCCGCAGCTCGTGAGCGTCCATAGTATTGCGTCATAGTATACAAAATGGTAACGGTGAGAATTCCGGGTTTGCGTACTCACGTACATTTGCTAAAGTGAGGGTCTGGAAACCGTTTCGGGAGGAAAGAATAAAGAATGATGGACAAATTAAAGTGCAGAATAATGAGAAAAAATAAAGAAAGGAAAGAGGAGAGTAAAAATGCAAAAAATAGAACAAAGAACATTTGAGAATCATGGGGTTCAACTTCTAAATTATAATTAGACTGAATATTGAAAATTATTGAAAGTAAAGGACACATTATACATGTAAATGAAGAAACAGAGAAAATGTTAATGGTCTGAAAATTAAAGATATAAAGGACCCTCATCCAGAACCTTGTATTTATTATTATTCAATTAGTTTGTTACATTCAGGGGCGCATCCAGGATTTTCAGTTAGGGGGTGGGCAAAGTTTTATATTCGCCGAGTGGAGGGAGGCGAAAAAAATTTGGAGTTTTTTTTAGGTAAAATTATTAAAATATTCTTCCAAAGGGGTGAAATGTAGATATTTCGAACTATTGTGCAGTAAAATGAGCAAGAAATTAAAGTTTCAAAATGAAACGGCCATAATCCACACAGGTCTGACAACAATCTACAGATAGACGGACGCAAAGTGAGACGAGACAGTTCACAGAGGGGGGGGGGGGGGGGGGCAAGGGGTTTAACTGTTATGCTGTTATGGGGCATTTTAATTCTTTGTTATCTGTTATTTTGAAAATATATTTACTGTTAGCTGTTATTGTCTAATTCTTTGTTAGCTGTTATAGGACTATTTTCTATTTTGTTATCTGTTATTGTGATAATCTATTTGCTGTTAACTGTTATTGAAAATTTGAATGTTAGCATTTCGACAGCCAATCGTACTAGAAATTGAAGATAATTGAAAATTGTGATTTGAATGGATAATAGTCTCATTTGCACGCTTACCACATCTTCTTACAATGTATATCTATTGGAGTCTTTCTACTGGGGATATCGGGTGGCCCTTTATTTGCAGAAGAATTTTAGTAACATACATCACATAAACATATAAAATTAATTGGACCCAGGACCATTCCAGTATATATTATTATTATCCTTTGTAATAAATTCAATTGTCTTTGAACATGTAGCATTTTGTACAAAATAATTATAATTCACTTATTACTTGTACAATAACTTATAGTATGGATTTTGTTATATAAAAAAAGCATTGATACACCCTATAGATTTTTTTTATTCAATCACCACATTATAATCTTTATGTTGTACTATTACACCACTATCCCTGATAAGGGGAGGATTGGACACCAACTAGCATGCTAAAGTTGAAGCAGTCACATTCTGTATGTGCCTATTTCCAAGTCAGGAGGCTGGATTCAGTGGTTGTAGTTTGTTACTGTGTTACTAAGTTTCTCGTTCACTATTTTGTGGATAAATTAGACAGTTAGTTTTCTCCTTTGAATTGTTAAATACATTACTAAGTGGTGTGGGTTTGATTTAATATGGTTTTGGGAATTATACAACATCTTTTTCTTTTAGCATTTATATTATAAGTGAAACTGCCTCTCTTTTCATTTACATGAAAGAGAACCCTGGCCACCATATTTTTAACAGCTTTTTAACTGCTTCAAATGGCGAAAATTGAAGCTCAGAAATCATTGATTCAAATACAGATGTGTCTTCAGTTTAATTTTTTGACAAATAACCTTTTTAAAATTCTACAGCTTCTTCAATGCTGTGCCCAAATTTTCCATATTCTATAATTTCACATAAGATACATCATTTGTGTTTCACTTGGTGTCATCCAAATTTTCACTAGGTCCGATTTCTATTATACTATCAGAATTGTCACTTGAGTCAATTTCTATTATCAGAATAACTATAACTGGCATGCATGTTTAGGTTACATGTCCTGTCTCCACTGATCTGGATATTTTTGTATTTTATAAGTAAGTTAAAAATATCCCTATACAGAGACATATGATACTTGTATTATATGTCTCTGCCCTATATCAAAAACAGAACCTTGTAATTTCGTTCAGAAAAAAATCAACATGCATACTATAACTTATTGTACAAGTTACGGAAAACAATCAACTAAGGCAGAACTGCCTCAACGTCCGACACGTTTTGTTTACACAAATTACAATTTTCTAGGTCCATACCACAAGTTATATACTAAGATCTACGAGTCATCTACTGGTTTGGTCCTGGACAGATTTATTTTCATATTTCATTTACTGTTATCTGTTATTATCCCTTTTCAATTCCTTGTTATCTGTTTTTCACCAAATCAATTCACTGTTTTGCTGTTATGGGGACCCCCCTTGCCCCCCCTCTTCACAATTGCTCACCTGACCAATATATTTTGCAAACGAAAATTTCTACTTTTACCAGAGATTTTTTATTTTTTAATTGTCCTTCCATAATATCTGGGATTTTTTACTCTTGATTTTCGCAGGTTGTGCCAGACTTTACTGTGTTCGCTAAAAACAATTAAAATCAGAATGAGATGCATTTACGCAGATATCTTTATTTTCTTGGGATGCCAAGCATGCAATACGGTACAGAATTCGACTAAATTTTTAGGTTTGCAAGTGAGAAACAAATATAGACACAGAGATACAAATTAATAAACTAAGCTTCCGCTTGAAACACTATCTTTCATTACGGATATTATGAAAGAATCTCACCTGCCGACTGTTTTCTTGATCGCATCATGATGAAATTTTGAAAGTGAGTAAGGGATGTTTTGGAACTACGATTTATCAAAGAAATTGATTATAAAAACCGGAAATACAATATAACATTTGTATTTACTTTAACTGCTAAAACCTATTATATTTGTCATCAAATGCAGCTACGCGTGTGACACCTTCCCGTTTGAAATAATAACTTTAATAAAGCGTAGGTCAGTTGATTAGTAATCATGTTGATTCTGTTAAACTGACTGTTTTATATACTTTGAATGTTAAAAAGCATGGAATGGTCTCTTCTGATACTTAAATATGTTGAAGTCAACCCATGCTTTGCAAATTTTAGGGAGGGGGGGAGCACGCCCGCCACGCCCCCGCCTTAATCTGCGCCTGACATTTCTTTTTTCTTTTATGTGGTAGTAGTTTGATAAAATTAGTTGTCATATTTTTTTTTTAAAGTGACAGTGTTTGAGTTGGTCATGTTGTATAGAAAAGAGAAATTGAGAAGGACGTTTATTCTCAAGAGTTACAACTGTTCTAGTAGCATGCTTTGGCAGATTAGAGGAACATAATTTAGTGACTATTGTTTGTCATGATTTTAACATGATAAAATGCTTCTTTCCACTAATTCTAAAGAGCCTCATTGAACAAGACAGAAACTACCTCAGACAATCTGACACTTACTAAGGGGAGACCATTTAACTTAAAAAAAAGGGGGGGGAGTGTTTAAAAAAAAAATCTGACCCCCAATTTGATGAAAAAAAATATATTCTGGTCAGTCAAGCAGATGACAAAAATATTATTCTGAATGTGGATTTCCCACATACCTTATAGTGTTTAATTTTGACAAAATAATTTGATTGATAGCGTCGAAAAACTAATTAAATTTGTACACACTGTGTGCAAAAAAAAACTTCTGAGTCAGAAAAAAATAATCATACCCTCTCTTTTTGAAGTTTAATGCTTTCCCCCTTAACTTAAGTAATCATATAAAATCTGAAAACATATGTTTTTAAACATCAATATGTTTGTAGGGTATTACTCAAAACATACGTTAACAACCTGTTTTTAAACATATGTTTACCAGGTGTTACTCAAAACATGCGTTTACCAGGTGTTTTTACAAACATATGTAAACCACATGTTTTCAAACGCATGTTTACCAGGTGTTTCTTAAAACATATGGTAAACATATGGTCAAACGTATGTTTCTCATGTGTTTTGTAAACATGCGTTTCACATGCGTTCATCAACGCATGTTTACCTCATGTTTTTCAAACATATGGGAAACGCATGGTTTCAAACACATGTTTACCACCTGTTACTCAAAACACATGGTAAACATATGGTGAAACGCATGTTTACAATACGTTTTCAAGAACACCTGGTAAACATGCGTTGCAATTTTGCCTGTGTACACAAACGTATGTCCGTCCGTCAATTACCAATTTTGTCCCTTGAAATCATGAAGAGAGTATACGGTGATGATTTGAATGTAGTTTGGAGCGGTTTCTTTTAATTGTACTTTTGTCTTTAACTATATATAATTCCATTAGATGTATGTTTCATTAAAATACTTTAGTCTGATTGGCTAATTGCACATCACATGATATTCCTTCAGCAATTGCATCACTCAATAACACCGTTATCATCCATGATAACACGTGGTCTTACAAAAAGTGCACAGGTGAATTAAATATGTTCGTTATATACAATTCGTGTTTCCATGATCATATATCTAAAAAAAAATGTAATTATAAGTTTTGAATGCTTCTTTTTGTAACTTCATAGGGTTGTAAAAACGTTGACCGTGTGCACATTTTTAGAATGAAGCGCGGAATTTCGCAAAATGTACTTCGGTCAACGCCTTTACACCCCAATGAAGTTAAAAAAAGACGCATTCAATTCTTAAATAATAGTAAATGTGTACGATGTATTTGTCTGTCTTTTGATTTTTTTAGTAAGCGTATGGGACATATATTCTTTTTTTTAAATTAAAAGCCTTGAAATACAAAATTTAAAGCAGATTACTGTTTGTAACTCTGACGGTAAGACGGATTAAAAAAGACTTAAACAGCTATTTTGATGAGTTTACGGATTTTCATGTCTTTTTTATATGTTGGAAGCGTTTTCTGTAAATTTATACCAGACTAATCAAATCCATATAAAAGTTATCCAGTATTATTACGACGTAATAATATCGTTGCTTCGCAATCCGCAGTAAATCATCTGACACGTCTGAACTGGTCAACATATGAAGCGAAAACAACTTCATCATATAATGTAAACAAAACATGATTTGTTGTCCTGTTATTGTAACCCTAATCAAATACAACTTACTTCAGCAATTTCTAGAAGCACACCATAACGACGAAATATCATATCTTTTAGAGTTTATTTGTAAATGCGAATTTAATGTAATCTTTATTTATCAGTTGAAAACAAAATAAATGCTTTTTATCGCTATTTTGTGCATTTTTCCTTTGATCATTTTTTGTGATAATTTTTTATATTATGCTACTCGCTTGAGATGGAAAATTATCGCTAGAAACTAAGCAAGAACGTGTCGTTGCTAACGAAGTTGACATGAAATTGACAACGTCGTCATAGGTAAAATAGCGATAAACGGATTATCATTGGTCATCTCAACTCGATTGCCGTTCTAATCTATAAAAACAGTTAGAAACATATTGATGATACGAGTGTGTTGATAGTGTTTAATTGATTGATTGATTGATTGATTGGATGTTGTTAAACTCCACTTCCCTAGCTTACGCTTAATATTTTTTTTTCTTTTTGTGTGGTTGTCAGTCTTTATTGGTGGAGGTAGACCGAATGTCCGGAGAATACTAACGACCTTCAGTAGGAAAAATGACAATCCTTGTCAATTGAGATTGGAGTCGAATGTTCTTGCCCCGTGCGGGATTCGAACTCGCAACCTCATTGTTGACTGGCTAGTGGAACAGTACAGTTCCACTACTTACACCACTCCTTCTTGCATGGCAACATTATATTCAAAAAATTAATTTTACCAAGACCATTCTTCAGGGTCCAAACCTTCGTCCTCTTATATGTAATATTCCAACAATAACTTAGTTTTCAATATTGATAACCATTTAGGTCGGATTTCACTGTAGTGTTGTGCGTCGCTGGTTCATTGACATTTTCAACACAACTTTGCTGAATCGGAATCTGTTACAGACATGTACAATGTACGTAAAATCCAAGTCAGAAGCAAGTTATATCGTGTTTAATAATACAATAACTTTATGTTTGTAAACGCATGCCAACCTTGTACATTTGTATTTGTCGTTGCTGGATTGTTTTGGTTTTTTTTTTGGTTCGTCATAAAATTTTACATTGAGATCTTTATGCATTCAATTATTTCAATCAATATAGTTATTTACAATATTATTTCGTTAAGTATATTACTTCAAAGGAAGAATAAAGATTTTTTAAATATGAATTTCATTGTCTCAATGGATTATGAATAAGATTAGCCTAATAGATATTCAAAACTGATTAAAATCGATGGACTTCTTGTCTAATGAATTTCTTTTGACATCAAGATAAAATATCTCATCATGATTGTTTAATGCACACTAAAATTGATATAATTGGCATATAAGCTTAATGTACTAGGTGGGAAATACTTGAGTTCTAATGGAATTGTCTAGCAAGACAATGACATTTTAGTATCTGAGAGTATTATTATTATGTTACTACCTCGCAGGATGTGTATATTTATCCATTAGAAGTCTTGATTAAGGCCGCATTTCTTTCTAACCAACATTTTCCAAATGTTGTGTCGCGTTGTTATTTTGCACTATTGCAATGGTAATAAAACACGAGAGAGTGGAACCATTTA
This sequence comes from Mytilus trossulus, assembly GCF_036588685.1. Classification (NCBI taxonomy): domain Eukaryota; kingdom Metazoa; phylum Mollusca; class Bivalvia; order Mytilida; family Mytilidae; genus Mytilus; species Mytilus trossulus. The sequence continues at coordinate 61,858,409 of NC_086381.1, read as the reverse complement.
TTTTTCAGTTTTTATATCCACACATAATGATTTATTTCTAGTATTCAATGTGCTTTTTTTCTCATCAGTCAAAACGTATCTTTTTAATCAAATGAATATATGTGTTGCTGTTTTCTAAACTCTATATAAGAAGAAACAAATACATCGCTTAATAAGTCTTTAATGACCCTGTTTGAACTTTCAATATGCATGCACATGTTGTTGGTAAACTAACTTTTTTACAAACGTAGAAACAAATACTTCGTTTAATCAGGTTGAAGCTAGAAACAAATGCAGCGTTTGTCCTAACAAGCGTCACACGACAAACTGCAGACGCATTTTTAGCGGTTGTATACTTTGTCAAAGTTTATGTAAACTTTGCAAACGTATGTTTGAAATAAATAATCAAATAATGTGCGCGTTTAGCCATTTCCATAATAAATAATTGGGATATTTAGAAAATTAATACAATGAACATTAAAAAAAATATATATTTACCAACCCCGTCATCTTATGTCAATGACAACGCATTCGTGTTTGTTCATATCTAAAACGAATCTGTTAAACGATAAATATTTAATTGTTTCTAATCTAAGTAGAAATTGTCATGGTAACAGACAATAACACCAAATAAATCTCATTAAAAAACCAAACGATTTGATTTTTGTTCATAAACATAATAGTTGATGTATAAAATCGTCTTGTGTATCCTATGTCCTTAAAAACGTGTTTCAATTTTACAAATTTCACCTGATATATTGTTAACAAATTTGGTGATGTCTTACGGTTACATAAGATCCAAATCAACATTTTTTGTAAGTCGTATAGTAACACTACTTTAGGCATCACATGTGGAACAACTAACCTTTTTGAAACTCATTACGCTATCCCTGGTTTTTCGTTTATGTTCGTGTTGCTCGGTCTTTTTTACGTAAGTGATTTAACGTTTTGTCTTTTCGTCGGTTTTTGTTTTTGTTTTTTGTGTTTTCAATGCTGTTGCCGGTTTCTATTTGCCTTACCAGTTTTAAATTTTCTTTTCGAACCTTTTAAGTTGTCCTGTTGGATCTGTATTATGCAGGTCTTTTGTATTTTGTGTTTTAGGTGCACGAAAAATTAATTAAATATGGTAAAAAGGGGGGGGGGGGGTAAAATTAAAAACGGAAATGTGGAATATGTCAAAGAGACAAAACCCGACCAAAGAGCAGAAAACAGCTTAAGACTACCAATGGGTCTTCAATACAGCGAGAAAATTCCGCAACCGAAGGCGTGCTTCTGTTTCATGTGTTTGTTTAAGTTAAAACTGAGTCTAAATCCGACCCGAAGCAGAATATGTGTTCACCATTAGGGCTCCGTCAACTGCTACCTGTCATAACATTGAAAACAAAATATTAACGAGCTGTGTGGCATATACATTTTTGTACATAGGAATGAAGATAAACCAAGCTTGATAATCATCACACTCGTCAGAATTTATAAACGTGAATATTTAAATAAGGCCGTTAGTTTTCTCGTTTTAATTGTTTTACATTGTCATTTCGGGGCCTTTTATAGCTGACTTGTGGTATGGGCTTTGCTCATTGTTAAGGCCGTACGGTGACCTATAGTTGTTAATGTCTGTGTCATTGTTATCTCTTGTGGACAGTTGTCTCATTGGCAATAATACCACATCTTTTTTTATAACCCAATGATAGCTATTTTAATCTTGTCTGTCTCTCTGTCTGAAGGTCTCAAACAAGATGAAACCTATAATTATTTTTTAAAACCGCGTTATCTCTGGGTAGTTGAATTAAATATATAATGTGCTGGTATTTTGTATTGACAATATCAAACGTTTTAGTAACTAAAGGTTGATATATTTTATTAACGAATGTTCACATCATTCTATGGCTAAAATTTCCGATTTCGATAGTTTTTCTGAATATTGTTAGGCGTTGTAGTTATGGAGGAAAATTCATTTGTGTTAGAATTTTAACAAGCCTCGGAACTGAATAAATCTGCTATTCTAAGTTTTACACCTTTTTCTTTTCCAAACCTCTTATATACATGAATGTATTATACATTTCGCAAAATTGTATGCTTAATCTAAATACAAGAATATTGATAATAATTGTAACCAAAAACGAAACTAATCACTATCTGCGTCAGAAATCCTCTTATATGAACATCTTATACCCTCATTTAATAAGTTGTATATCACAAGAAATTAATAATCTTAATAACATCCGAATGTATTATATTTCATAACATAAAATCCATGGTTACTGGATTTCTTTACAAATCCAATAATAATTTATAAAAAAAGCCTGCACGCACGTACCATTATACTCTGAAGAGATCTCGTATTGATCTCGGAAACGTATTATTAAAATACCCGTATAGAAATCTAAACCTTAATAGAATCTTGCATATTAAATTCTCAGCGTCTTGAGGGTATCAATAATGGAATTCTATACTTCAGGTATATAATAATGGAAACTTAAGCCCGTATTGTGAATTGGTTCGGTATTTATAGTTGATGTACATTTTTTGTACAGTTCTTAATAGAATTTTGCATATCAAATACTCAACGTCTTGAGGGTACCAACAATGGAATTTTATACTACAGGTATACAATAACGGAAACTTAAGCCCGTATTTGTTCGGTATTTATAGTTGATATATATTTTTGTTGACATTGGATACCGATACTATTGGCTGGCATCGAGATAAAATCCAATACAGCTCACCGTTTAAGAACGAACTGCAATCAGTAGGAACAACACTGAATATTGGAACTTCTTTTGTATAAATATAATTTCTCTTTTTATAGTAAATTCATTAATTGTTTCCGTTTGTCATAAGTTGATTAAAAAGACTGCTGGATTTTTTTGTTGTGGATAGAAAACGCAGTGTCGAGTAAAAATTGGAAGTTGTTTTTCAACATTGTAAGGATCTAAAATTTCTCGAAATCTTTTACGTGGCTGTAAATAAATAACTTATCGTTGATAAATCTATTACCAATGCTTTGATTTTTTTGAATTTTAAAATTAAAATTTAAGTGTCGTTTAATTTATATATTTTGTTAATTATTCCGTAAAATTGTATTCAAAGTTATGTTTTGCTTATTTTCAGATGTGAAATGAATAATTAAAATTGGAATAGAATTACATACATTTAAATGGAGATAAAAAGATGGAATTACATCATTATTATTAGGTGAAATGTGAAATGTAAATTTCATAAGACCAGATGGCTTAAGATGTCTATTTGGATTACTTTGTCAATACATTACATCAAAACTGGTAAGTTACATTTACATTTACCTTGTATCATTATCATTGTACTGTTCTCTTTTTTCAATAGAAAATATTATCCAGAAACTTAATTCAACATTTGATATTTTGATCATACATTTCCATGATGCTGATTATGTTTATACTGAACGGAACATTGTGAAAACGAAAACTTAATTACAGTAATAAAGGATTGATCTGTGAAAGAATAATGCGAGATCCAATTTCAACATTTTATTTTTATAAACTAGAAATCAAGATTCAATATCCGAAATAACCATAGCCCTTTAATCAAATATACATAGCACTTATTTTTACAAACCTGGCTTCTGTCTCAGACTTCATTTGAGGTTAGTTTTACTACATGCGTATTGCTGTGTGTGTGTTTTATTTTTCTTTCATTGGCTTGAGGTATAGAGAAGGGTTGAAAACTCACAAAAACACATGTTTAACACCGCCGCATGTTTGCGCCTGTTCATTTTGGTTCATTTATATGTGTAAGAGTTTAGTGCGACGTTCATTTTCAATGAACGAGTACACATTTTGTTTAGGGGCGAGCTGAAACATGGCTACGGATGCAGGATTGTCGTGCTGTGTCGAAGACCAATTGGTGGCTATCGGCTGTTTTCTTACCGCTGGTCGGTAATAATCTCTCTGACACATTCCCTATTTCCAATTTAATTTGTGTTTCAAATGTTTAAGTTTTGTTATTCTAGATGCAGTAAACTCATCAAAAAGCTCTTCTAGCGTTTGAAATATTTTGTTATTGTCTTTATCTTTTTCTTTCTCTAAACGTACTGAATAATGAAAAATTTTACCAAATTAATTTCAGATCAATAGCGTCATTTTTTGTTAGCCCGCTTCACATGTTTTGGAATAAAATGTATTAAATACATATCCATTACATTTAACACGGAAGACATATTATTGTTGCTTATTGATTTTCATTTACCGATACAAGACTAAAGTGAGTAATAGGAAAATTCAGTCTAAGATTTTATTACTGTCAACACTCAAATTAAACGTCTTTTCTAAACTGGTTTTATTATCGGGCTTATTCAAATATGTTTCTGATTCTTGACTATCATACATGTATCTAAACTTAATTGGTAAGTTATTTTTGGTCTTAATGCTATAATATCAACCTTCAATTATGTCTTTTGCATGTAGTTTACTGTAGCAATAGTTAGACATGACATCCTGAAACTTTGAAGAATTGTGTGAGAAGTTTTTCGCCAACTTTGACCTGATTTAAATTATTATCGGAGAACATTATTGTCAAAAAAAAGAAATACATTATTATATCTGCTACAAATTTCTTTCTGACAATACAGTCATATTCTCTTGTGTTAGTATGTCAACTTCAAGTTGGTTGGGTTAAGAGTGATTGTTGTTTAGGATTTTAAAATAAGAAGATATGGTATGATAGCCATTTATTGTCCATTCAGTGTAAACACTTCTTATTTTTATTGTTTAGTAGTTATCTTCATTTGGGCGTTTAAAATATTTTTTTGTAATGTAATATACACGTGTATTTTACCAGCGTGAAATATTCTGGCTAATTGTGTACGTGTTTGGTTACCGTGAATTAAAAACGAAGATTTGACAGATGAATATCATTGCCCTTTATCACCTTCGCCCAGCGTCTCAGGTGATATAAAACAGAGTCAGATAATATCAGAGAAGTCCATTTATATACACTGTGAAAGATCCCGAATAACATATATTGTTACCAGTTGAAGGCTTTTAAATTGGCGTGATCTTTTGGTAAAAACGTTTGAGCGTAAGCTGGGAACTGACAGTTTTTTGATAGCAAGAAACCTACAAACAATTATTTGAAAGGATCTAAATTAAATGAAAAAGGACCTAAAAAAAGCAAAATCAGTTCAGTTCAACTTTGACTAACGGAGTTTCAAACTAACCTAAAGTTTAAGTGCAAACAAGCTACATGTAGTATTGTAGATTCTACGAAAGACAGGATTCAGATTCAGATATTTTTTAAAAGATAAGTGTAGGGGAAGAATGAGGAGTTGCTACAAAGTACAGCCAATATTTTTTTGACTGGTACGTGATAAAAAAGACAATATTATCCGTCGATCCCAACAATTCTGGTTCCTTTAATGTAATCAATTCACAACTTATTTCATAGAATAGTTTTTGTTTTGTTTCAAGTTCGACGTGTATTTTAAAGAATAGCTAGTTTAAATTCATTGTATAAAAGACAAAAAGGATCATTCAACAATTTATTTTCCTGGAGTTTGAAAATCGAGATCATAATTATATTTGATTTTTTTTTTAAATACGCTTCATAGTTTGAGTCATTTAAATAATGTATGGCAGTTATAGTCAATTAAAACAACAATTACCATGTATGATGTTGAACGTCATTAATGTGTTAACAAAAGAATGTTGTACAGATGAAGTTCCCCGTGCCATGTTGACGACAGTTTATTTTGAAATAATATTTTGATATTGAAATAGAAGTTATATATTCTATAAAAGTAAACAGAAAAAAAAACGATTGTAAGAAAAGGATTGAAACCCTATTGGTTAATATTTGTAACTGCAATATGGTCCGAGTACACAGTTATTTCGTAGTGCATTTCTTTTAGACAATAAATGTAAATAAAAAAAATCCCACCTGCGCTTTCTCAATAATATTTTTACAGTGTGTTGTACTACTTTTGGGACAAATTATATCAAAATTATAGAAAACTTCATCAGCTCTAACTCAAAATATGGACAATTTTGTGTTAAGGGGGTCTTGAAATTTTTTGACAGCTTCCGAAGTGCTAATTTTTTACCTTTTTCAGCTGGACCTAATCACTACTTTACCTAAATATTTATGACCCAAATTTTTTTACAGTGTCATTTCACCCCCCAACTTGCTATATGAGGCATAAAACATGGAGAATTAAATTTGGAAGGGGTATAACAAAAATTGGCAAGTAACACACTGTCCACACTAAGGACTATATTCGTGGACAACGAAAATCAAAGGACGATAACTGTGTACTCGGACCATATAGACGGACGATACATTCTTTAATAGTTATCCCATAAGGACTTGGTGTGTCAGTGTAAGATCATCCCGATGGCCGGAGGCCAGAGGGTGATCTTACACTGACACACCAAGTCCGAATGGGATAACTATTTTACATCCCAGCTGTTTTAGATTAGACGAAAAACCATTTACAATTCATAAAATCTAGTTTAGAACGACACACAACCATTGTAATATACTTTATATATTACTATAACTATATGATGTATACCCTTTATGACCCCTAACACGATGCGTAGATATCAAACAATGTAAACTCGTCCCACTGGCCAATCGGCCCACACTATATCGCCACTTTATGAAAAAATCGCCGCACTCTTGTAACCGACTCGCCCAACTTTAAAAAAGTGTAAAATCAAATTAAACAATCAGTCTTACAACTCATTTATTTAACGAAAAGGGTTAAACCCCACTGAGTAAAGGTCTGCCAACTCGCCCAAGTTTTAAAAATATCTTGCTTCCTTTAAGTATGTTAAATTTCTGTAAGTTGGTATCCAGTCGTCCTGGTGAAGCGGTATGTGTCGTGGCTTGATATGCTAAAGGTCTTGAGTTCGAATCCCAGCATATACACTGGATTTTTTCTAAGTGAATTTTGATAGATAGTCTTCTCCGTATAATCAATTATAAGTTTTATACTGGATTTGACATTCCCGCCAAAATGTTACAGAACAAAGGAAAGCATGCATAACAAAGAAACTTAAACTAGGGTGATCTGGTAGGGGTGATCCGGCTCAGATCACCCCTGCTCAGATCACCCCTGTTAGAACAAAGGAGCTGGGATGTAATTTAGGAGAAGTGCTAACATGTTTTGCGAAAAAACCTTTTAAACAAAAGACATGACCTATAAATATTAAAAAAAAAAACCCGTCTTTTCTGTTTTGGTTCAAATTTGACCGATTAAGTTGCATTGACATTTCTTCTTTAGTTTTTTTTATTACCTTGAAGAGGGTAAATGTAAATAAATTTCATTTCATTATTCACATTACATAATGGAAACAATATCAATTCAGAAGCAACGAACATATGGAAGTTTACTAACCCCCTGTGTTTTTTTTGGATCTATTTTGCTTTTACATCTTTAAATATGTATGTGTGCAGTGTTTTGTTGAATGTGTGTTTTACAGCGTATTATTTTTACCTTGAGTTGCCTGTTTCCTATCGTCAAATGGTATTTGATTTCCACTTCCTCTTTTCCCTATCTTTGCTTTGTAATTTGCAGTTTCATTGGTATGGGATCACTTATTATATCATTTAAACATAATAGTTTTTTTGGCTGTAAGATAATGGTTTAGATGTGGTTTTATTGCAACGCCTTATCTATTATAGTTATTGAAACTTTGCATAAGTTATTTTTTTAGTCATACAAATGTATGTGTGTAATTTGCTATGTTGTATCTTAACGGAAAATGTATTATCTAAAAACTGTAAAGTAAACTAGATTCACACACGAGATCCATGAATAAATACAATGCGTGGACTGACTATGGATTGCTATACAGTGAATAAGCACTTATGATCCTATATCCTGTCACTGATTATAGTTTGCCATTGCAAAAGGCCGTTCATTAACATGTTCTTGTATTGTTCATGACCTCTGTACACTAAATCAGATGGGTGTGTATTGATTGATATTCTTGTCGGTGATTGGGATTTTGTATGCCCCATTTAAGGGCATTATATTCTTTGGTTTGTACGTCCGTCTGTTCGTCCGTTCGTTTGTTCGTTCGTTCGTCCGTTTAACCCGCTTCAAGTTAAAGTTTTTGGTCGAGGTAGTTTTTGATGAAGATGAAGTCCAATCAACTTCAAACTTAGTACACATGTTCCCTATAACTATAACATGATCTTTCTAATGTTTATGCCAATTAGAGATTTTACCCTAGTTGCTTTTGAACTTCGTACCTGTTTGAAGAATAACGACATAACCAAATGATCATCGGTAGTTGGTCGCTGGTTATAAGTTGTCTCATCACTGGGAATCATGCCACATCTTTTTTTTATATTGGAAAAAGAAAACTTTCTTTTGTTCATCAGGTTCCCTTTTATTTCACGAGACGGTATTCATACAAATGTGACTGAAGATGGTGATTTTAATTGAGGTTAAAACCAAAATGAATATAATACTTTATTAATTTGATAATATAAAAAAGAAGATGTGTAATGATTGCCAATAAGACAACTGTCAACAAGAGAGCAAAATGACACAGACATTAACAACTATATGTCACAGTACTGCCTTTAACAATGAGCAAAGTCAACACCGCATAGTCAGCTATAACAGACACCGACTGTTGCACTTATCTTAGTATTTTGCCTTCAACATGAACGCCTAAAGCCAAATATAAGAAAAACAAAAGCAAATAAGTTACAGACAGAAACAAGTCATGAGCTATATGACCAAAAATAGACCTAAAAGTAAAAGCGAAATCAACCAAGCGTTCAGTTCATTCAACGTTAAATTATGCCTAGTTAGCTCTGATAGTTGCATTCATACTATTTTGTCTTCCTGGTTGACACTGTTTGAATTTAAAAATTACAATTATCCGATTTTTCTGAGAAAAATTGGACAAGTAGACAAATGAATAATTATTAATGACTTGTAAATATATCCTATCGATTTTATACCAAATACATAGCAACATGGAAGAATCAAAGATAAAATGATTCAGAAAATATTATTCCTATACGTTAATAAAAATAAGATACATGGCTACAGTTAAATATGTAATCAGTTTTTTTGCCGAAAGCACAGAATTACTCCGTGAAATTCTGCTAGTTTGTATTAGGGAGCTACCATTTGATTTTTATGGGGGGGGGGGGGGGGGGGCTAGGATGAAAAATTGTGTCCTGCCTTTTTTTTTATTTGTAATCTCTGTCCTGCCTTTTTTATTTTTCAGTCTATTCGGTCCTGCCTTTTTTTTCTTAGCTTATCCGGACTTTTTTACAACAATTGTCATCCTGCCTTTTTTTTTTGCCAAGTTACTCATCCTGCCTTTTTTTTTACTCAAAATCCTGTCCTGCCTTTTTTTCAAATTTCATCCTAGCCCCCCCCCCCCCCCCATAAAAATCAAATGGTAGCTCCCTTAGTGCAAACTGAGAAGATTTACATGTATGGCAAGGTAAACCTATCATTAACCTAATTATTTATATTTATATAACTTTATGGACACGAACCATCTATCTTTACAATTTATTATTAAATTCTAGTGCAAGTTGTAGAATAGGTATCAAACGACGTATCGAACTGACCTATTTGCAGACAATCGAACTGCAGTTCGATCGCTACGAAAAAGTACAATTCTGTCAAAATGAAATGAAAAAGTATTTCGTTTGAATTGATCCCGTCAACAATTAACCAATCGGTGATTCATTGACACAGCATTTTTTTCAGTTATTTATAACCTAGCACGTTTAAAAAAAGATACTTTAAGCACATTTTTCAGACATTCGGGCTGAAGTGGAACTGTAATAGAATAGTACAAACTGTTCTATGTATTCAGAACTTAACAAGATGTTTGTTTTCTAACGAACTTCAAGCATTACAATACTCAATAAATCGCTGCGTCATTGATACAATTGTTGTTGATTATTTAATCACGACTGTTCGTTTCAGAGTGCATTTCGATGAATATTTGATTAAGCAGCTTGCTGCATATGTAAAAACAGGAAAAGGATATAAAACATATTGAGCACACTGATACATACAAGATTCATTAGTGAAGCATTCACTATAAAAATGAGGAGATGGAGTTTTAGTGCAAAATGAGACAAATATCTTAAAGACCTTCAATAATAAATAAAATGCACCCCACATTTTATTTTATAGAATCCCGGAACGAAAAATAATTCAACTAATTTGAAGAGAAAAAGAACAACGGCTTAATTTAACTAAACAAATTAACAAAATATCAATTACGAAAGACATTTACTAGCAATAGTCTATATATTAAGTCTCGACTTGGTTTGGCACAAACATACCGCAGCTTGGTAAACATGTTTGTTTTTGGTCCGTTCATTTAGATGGGAACGTGGCCTTACAACATAAATGTAACCTTTAAACAATTAAAAAAAAACTGGAAACGACTGAAGTCATGATCAGATCGGTAATAAATACAAGCTTTTCATAAATGTTCCTTATACATTGTATTACGCTGTTACACCACTATCAGGTTTGGGGAGGGTTGAGGACCCATTCCATGTTTACCCCATTACCTGTCCCCGGAGCATGGTATATTACGTTAGTCTGCATGGTCACAGGTGGTTAGTTCGTTTTTCTTTTCTTTCAAGGCTTTGTATAGCTTACAACTTGATAAGGTCTAATTTGTTTATTGTTTACTGTCGTACGGGTGTTTGAATCCAAGTCATTAACTAAGACAAGCGTATAATTATCTCAATACATGTAGTATAAACGCGAAAAAATCATTATTTGAAACAAAAAAAAAAACATGAAAAAAAGACAAAAGACAAGAAGAACCAATTTGTAGTACTTATATTAAAAGCTTGTTTTTGTTACATGCTTATCTATTGGGACCAAAGATGCTTGCATCATTAAAGCAAACACAATGCCCTCGTTAGTTCAAGAATAAAGGTATCTAGTTTGCCCATTCAAGCTATACTAGATGACATTAAAACTAGTAAAGTAAAAAGAGTTGCGTCTGGCAAAGGAGTTTTTAAAATCTAGCGTATATCTTTGTCGATTTGTAGTACGTATTTATATAATTTAATAATTCTTTGAAAATTGTAAACGCTATTTTGATTTAAGTTCCTATGCAACAAGTGATCAGCTATTATACGAATTGTTTATTAGTATGGCGTTCATTATCACTGAACTAGTATATATTTGTTTAGGGGCCAGCTGAAGGACGCCTCCGGGTGCGGGAATTTCTCGCTACATTGAAGACCTGTCGGCGACCTTCTGCTGTTTTTTTTATTTGGTCGGGTTATTGTCTCTTTGACACATTCCCCATTTCCATTCTCAATTTTAATACAGCTATATTGGTCTCTAATTTCAATGTCGATTTCAATTATTGTGACGTCATTGTTCAATTATCTCTTCTAATTGTTTGATTCCCTCACTAACAATAAAACAGGGGATTAGCAAATCATGAAATTACATTTGATAAAATCATAAAAGTTCAATATTTGATTATTTTTAAGTTTCTCTTGGAAATCAGCTGTCCCTTTAGAATTGCTATGCAATGAAATTTAGATCAATTTGGAATCAACATTACCGTTAATAATTGAATTTAGCAGGTTTGGTTTGATATATTACCCAGAGTTTCACAAGAAACTGTCTGATTGTGGCCATTTCTTAAATTGATATTTATTATTCATGAGTAATCATTTAATAATTGACAGCAGAAATATCGGTATTGACGTTGCATTCCATCAGGAAAAGTTGTCATAAAGAATTATTGTCTATGAAGTGTTGGAGTCAAGTACGCCTATACAAGCCATTCGAGTGCTTCCGACTTGACAGCAACAAATAGACACAAGTATTCTATAACTACAATAAAAGGATGCTAAACTGGGAAATCTGTCAAACTTGGCGTTGTTCTACATCACGTTCGTAATCTACATTGATTTTATTAATATGGTAATGTCCTAGTTCGCTTCTTCGTTTAATTAATTTCTGATCATATTATTTAATCTTTTTCGGAGATATCTTTCTTTATTTTTTTAAATATAACATCAGCATCATGTTACCAAATTCAATCAAATAGGAATATTTAAATTTAGGAAAAAAAAAGTTTATTTTAAGGGAATCGACCAAACAGAACTACTAGATTCGTTTGAAACAATATCTCTCTAATATTAACATATTATATTTTATATTTCTATTGAAGTTTATATAACATTTATCTTGATCCCGGTCATTGTTTTAGTTTTTAATGTTTCTTTTGTTGAAAGTTTTTAATGATGATAAATGGACAACACTTTTTGTTCCAATGCTTGAACTGTGGCAACATTTGTCTTAAATTTAGTTTTGTGTTTTATTTCATTTCTGAGATTTGGTGTTGGCGGCATAAATGTGATAGCTTTCAAATAATTTTTTACAACTCGTGGTAATTTAAAGTATGAAAAGATGACTATGCGGTATGGAATTTGCTGATTGTTGAAGGCCGAACGATGACCTATATTTGTAATTTGATCTCGTGTGAAGAGTTGTTTTATTGGCATTTTTTTTATAATTATAGGTAAACACTTGTCGTCTGTTACTAACTTCAAAATGTTTCCTTGTATAGTTTTGTTTAAGAAATAATTCCTTCATGTCATGCTCTATGCTCATTTTAACATGGGTAGGCATTATGTTTGTCGATTTTTTACAAGGAGCGTTAGCGAGGTGTAAAATGTGGTCAATTATAATGCCTACCCATGTTAAATTGAGCATAGAGCATGTCATGAAGGAATTATTTCGATATAAATAGGACAAATACAGTATTGTTATAGGTCGAAGCGTACGAAAATACAGTAAAAATGTTTAGCTGTTCCCGTTTTCTCCCCGATGAGTCTGTACATTACATTTTAGGACGTCATATTAGAGTGTTGAATTGTTGATACATGATTGTTAATTCACGTTTATCATGAAAAGATGACAATAAACATAGTTTGGAAATAGAAGACAGCAAATATCAAATTATCGATGTAAACGTTCAAGACAAAAAATAATTGTCTGAGAAGTTATTAGGTATAGGAAGATGTGGTATGAGTGCCAATGATACAACTCTCCATCCAAGTCACAATTTATATAAAAAAAAACTTACAGGTCAAGGTCTTCCACACGGAGTTAAGGCTCATTTTACAGTAATATTCACCTCTGACTACTTGACTTTTGATCTTTGCCAAAAAGACATGTAAAAAAAAAAAAAGAAAATCCCAGATCCCTTTGAACTTCAATGTATAGTGACAAAAGAAAACCCCAAATCAGAATAAAGAATACATCGTACAAGATGTAGTATGCTTTCCAATGAGACAACTTTCAACAAGTGACACATCAACTATCAACTATGGGTTTTTCCTGTAGGGCCTTCAATAATGAGAAAACCCATAGCTTAATAATAAGAAGTTTATCTTTTCTAGAAGTAAATTACTTGAATCGTGTTCTACATAGCTGCTATCATGAACGTGGGAAAATGAGATACTTGTTTTCCGTGTATAGCTCCCACTTTTTTGAATATAAGAAAATGTAAATTATTGATGAAAGTCTTCATCATGATCTCGAAGTTGTTCAAATTGATATCGATTTAAAATTGGCGCGAATGCAATCATTTATTCTTTCTACTTATTTATCAGACGACAATGAAGCCTCACAATTTATAAGAGCAATCATCAGATATCCTACTTTAAATTGAATTTTCTATGATTTAAATTCCCCACATCAATGGAATTATATTTTCTCGCAGATGTAAGTCTCCATAATCTCCTAAGGGGTTTACCAGCTTGCTTAACAAAGGAATATTATTCGATTGGCATCTTTTTGATGAATATATAGTAAAAAAAGATATACTAGTGCAAACTATTTTTACCATGAACAATTGCAAGTTCTATTTAAAATAAAAGAAAACACATACTTAAACCTTTAAAAATAAATTGTCTTTAAACTTACTGTACAAGTCATTGTAGTCGTATAATAAAATAGAAACGAAAATACCAGGAGGATTAGCAAACTCACGAGTGAAAAACAAAATGATAAAAGACATAGCTAAAAATTACCATAAGACAATCAACAGTATAAAAAAAACCATAGAAAACTATAACTTGAGCACAACGAATCTCACAAAAACAAACTGTCGGTGATCTCATGTGCTCCGGAAGGATAGACAGATTCATTCCACAGGTGACACCCGTCGTATATGTAAGTCCTGTAATATATGCCGCCAGGAATGCATATTGGGAAAATTTAAACTGCAACTTGAAAGTTGAGTTAATTTGAATTGGACAGAGTTTTGCCTTACAACAGGCCACTTACGGACCCATTAAAGAGTTGTTGCAAGGGTTTGTAACGTGCAAGGAACGTGCTGCATCTCTAAACGTTGAAGATTTTTACAAATATTTCCCTTTTATAAAGATTAAAACAACAAATGACATGCTTTAATAAGAATTTGGAGAAAGCTTTCTAACACAAAAGTTAACATTGCTTTGAATTGTCATATCAAGTAGTCAATTAAAATGCGTCTAATGAAAATAGAATTTTAAATTTCATCTTCTTCATAATCAAATTCATCATCTCTAAATCAGCAAATATGAACATTTAGAAAAGAGGTAGGAATATTAAGTCAACAAAGTATACACAGTAATCGATTATTTTTAATGTGAGTGAAAATTTTCGCCAACTTTATGAGTTGATTATGACATTTTTCTAAAGAAACAGTTCCGTTCCATACCTTGTAGGATAGGAACATCACTGTTCGTACAGGCTCATCTGTCAGAAGTAATAAATGCTAACTGAAAAAGCTCGACTCAAAGTGCAGATTTGTTTTGAGTTGCTTAAGGCCCATTGGTGTCCTTTGGCTGTTTCCTGCCATTTGCTCGCTTTGTTATATCTTTGACTTATTCTCCATTCCCATTCCCATTTTTTGTATATGCATATGGTGAACAGCCCGGGAAGAAACACAAATATATTTAATTTAATTCCATTACATGTTTGAACAAAGGTCCTATACATTTGAAACATTTTACTTTTGACTCTTACTTCGTCTAGGAAAAGAATGGATATAGTGTAATGATTCTATTTACAAATTCGATACTTTTAGAACAAATCTAAATCATAGGAACAGCCTTTTTAATGCTTTGTCATCTCAGAACGAAGAAAAGGTCTGAGACCTTTATAAGAAAGCAATATATTATAGTTTAAACGTCACCTCAAGCGAACATATTTAACACATTTCAGGGCGTTTTATTACTTTTAACACGATATGTAAGTGTAATTCATGTGCAAATACAATGCAATAAAACAAAAGAGTATATTAATTTCCAATTCACCGTATGCATCTTGTTATTTATGTTACAATTCAAATAGATATTCAAAAGATTTAATATAAAATGTGATCGAGTATGATTTTATACAAAATACGACCAATCTACCTTAAAATATGTAATCAATCTTTTTTGCACTAGGAAGACGTGTTTTATTAATCTAAAAAAAGATAACTCTAAATAGGACAAGGAAGCTACAATGAATTGATGTAAAAGTTTATCTTCCTGTTAAATTCATTTTCAATAATCAAGAGAATAATTGATTAAAGAAGATAAATAAAACCTTAAAACAACAAGTTATCCTATAGTTAAAGTAAAACATTCCGTTTATGCTTTTGCCTTTTTAAAGGTATCTTATAGAACAAACCAATAGTTGACCTATTTCATTTTGTTTTAATTCAAGTGATTCAAGAATAGGAGTTAAATGAAAGGTTGAAATCCTCAACATTAGTTTAAACCCTTCCTAATACGCAGGTTGTTTGACACCTTGATATCTATAATACTAAAATTACGAAGTCCAATTTGTCAGCAGTCATCACGTAAAAACGATGAATCAAAGAATTCAACTATATATATAACTAATATAGTAGAATGCTGTTGATTAAAAATTACACCACTCCAGACCCTTTTGTTTTCCACATAATTAATATTGCCAATAATTAAGAAGTTCCGGGTCGAATCCGATACCGATACCAATAGTATATTCACCTGTTACCTATAACCTTATCTGTACGTTCCGCATCTGACAGGCGCACCACCAAACGCTGTAATCAGGATTTTGCTTTATACACGGGTCGTAATCACAGGGTTGACACTACTAAATTCAACCATTGTCAAATTGTTCCCGATTGTAGTATTTTAATCAGTATGACTTTCTAAGATGACAATACGAATAATAAAAATCTGGACTTAACATAAGGCGTATGGCGTAAAGATACAGCATGTACAGTTTTCAATTTGTTAGCCGGAATGACGTAAAACAGCGAATCAAAGAATTCAACTTTATATAACTCATAAAGGACAACGCTGTTGATTAAAACAATACTCCTTTCCGGGCCATTTTGTTTTCAAAATAAAATTAATAATACCAATAATTGGTAAGTTCCAGGTCGACGGGTTCAAACAGAAAGATGTTGAAAGCAGAGAAAACTGTGCATCTTATAATCGGCATGACTTTATCAGATGACAATACCAATACTAAAATAAGGCTTTCGCATAGTCATATTCTTTAATTCAGTCACAAATCCGCGATATTACGGGTGTGTTCTAGTATTATCTAAAACTTCCTTGACTGTTAAACTCTCGATGTAATTTTGGTGCTTCTGCTTCTGTTTTTGGTTTGGTTTTGTATTTCATTTTATTAAGTTGCCGTCATTTGCTTGTTCATTTTCTATAAATTATGATGTTTAGTTGATATCGTTTGAAAAACAAATTCTTATTTTCGAAAAACTAAAGATTTTCTTATCCCAGGCATAGATAACCTTAGCCGTATTTGGCACAATTTTTTGGAATTTTTAATCCTCAATGCTCTTCAACTTTTTACTTGTTTGGCTTTATAAATATTTTGATATGAGCGTCACTGATGAGTCTTAAGTAGACGAAACGCGCGTCTGGCGTACTAAATTATAATCCTGGTACCTTTGATAACTAAAGTATCACCTTTCTTACCGCGTGGTTTGACACAATACCAGGTTAAACCCATCATTTTTTCTTTCTTAAGTACTAAGTCAGGAAATTGGCAGTTGTTATCTTTTAGTTTGTTTCTGTTTGTTTCATTGTCGTTTGTTTTTTTGTTGCACTTTATTGTTTCTGTTGTATCCTTTTTTCTTCTTATAGTTGATGTGTTTCTCGGATTTGTTTTCTCGCAATCGATCTATGACTTTCGAACAGCGGTATACTACTGTGGCCTTATTAAGTGTCTGCAACTAGATCTCTGTTTTGTAGTTTTATTCCTACAGGATTTAAGGTATGGATTTGCTGTTAAAAAACGTAAGAAACATACCTAACACATAAACATGATAAAAGAAACAACCAACATCCGCATCATTCACATCATTTGATATTTGAAAAAGAAAAAGGGAAGAAACACATGGTTTGGTTAAACTGATACACTCCCAAAATGTCATGGAGTAAAATCTAATTATTTTCTTTCGCAGAAACGAAACCTTTTTAGATCATATGTCGTGTCAGTAAACAGCACGTTATAACTAGCTACTTATAGCACGACAACTTACTTGAATTTTACGGACGCCATCACGAGTTGGTTGACCGTTATGGAATGACCGTTTCACAAATGATATCGGATATGTTCCTTACGTCGTAACTACAATCCCCTTCCCTTTCATGAATGTGACCTACCGAATTAGACTATTTACCGGATTTGATATCACGTAAGCAACACGACAGGTGCCAAATGTGGAGCAAGATCTGCTTACCCTTCCGGAGCACCTGCGATCACCCCTAGTTTTTGGTGGGGTTCGTGTTGTTTATTCTTTAGTTTTCTATGTTGTGTCATGTGTACTATTGTTTGTCTGTTTGTCTTTTTTCATTTTTAGCCATGGTGTTTTCAGTTTGTTTAAGATTTATGAGTTTGACTGTCCCGTTGTTATTTTTTGTTTGTTGATTTATATTATGCATTTTAAAAGCAGTTAAAATGTGCATGAAATTACTGACAGCTAGACAAGGTTACGTATGAACACAGTCATTGTTTAAAATATTCCCCTCCTTACAGGTGCTTTCAGGTTTTATTGAAATTATTTCCCTTGACAGTATTGCAGTGTATATACATTAACAGGTTTTAAACAATAATAATAACATATATTTTATATTTTCTTTCAGTAAACTCGAATGAGCGTGTGGTTCTGTCTATGGGACTAAGTTTCATTGCACTGGTCTTGCTTGCAAATTTCACAAAAGGTATGTATACGTTTTTTAAATTTTATTTCCTTATTGCATAGACATCATTTTAACATGCGTAAAAGAGGGACGAAAGATACCAAAGGGACCACAATGCCTTTCAGATTAAATATCCATTGCAAGATTAACACCCTTAGCAAACAAGATAGATACGAAATAAACATTTAGAAAAAAAGAATGATTGACCAAGATGAAATCCTGTAAAATATGGAATATGAACTCATTTTCCACTGGCGACGTATGTTTTTTTAGTCGGTACAAATCTTTGGTGGAAAGTCATACTTCAAGCTAACTAGAATGGTTCTCTAATACATCTACTGTACTGATACATGTAGCACTGGGTTGAGTTCAATATCGTAGCAGCTACCTAGGGGCTACGTAGCGCCTATCAGTATATTTGTTGCAGCTAGTGTAAAGCTACACGTTCAATAGTCAAAATATATGAAGCACTACATAGCAGCTACGATATTGAACGCGGCCCTAGTCGTTATATTTCGTCATTGTCAAATAAATCATGAAACTTTCTGAACATACTCGAGATACTGGCATGACTTGAATCTTAAATTTGATTTAAGTGCACATAGTTCACTAGCATTTTTGTAAACAACATCATATCAATAAAAATATCAAAGAGAACAAAAAATGTCAATCTGTTCAGGCGTGATAGCATGGTGTAAAACCAATATTACGATCACCTACATGTAATTCATTTACCAATTAGAATAGGAAATTTGACACGTTTCCTAATTTGTCGATAAAACAGAGAATATTATTGAGTTGATTTCATTAGAAAGTATGAATTAAACATAAACATGGTACTATTAAGTACGCTATCTTTATACACCAGTGCTAAAGTATTGATTTACAAATGAAAACATTATTTTTTTCCAGTTTCATGTCTTAAGGAGTTTAGTTTTCAAATAAATGTGTAATTACGTGTTAAGTTTTAAGTATCGTTTTAACAAGCACCCACTGAAAATTCATTAAAGAATTACTGAAAGATTTTTATTAGTTAAAGAGCTAAAGACCGACCATGCTTGTTGTTCGGTGTGAGCCAAGGCTCCGTGTTGAAGGCCGTACATTGACCTATAATGGTTAACTTTTATAAATTGTTATTTGGATGGAGCTGTGTCTCATTGGCACTCATACCACATCTTCCTGTATCCATTGGTGTTATTATGATATATAAATATGGTGCAGGAATAATGATCATCATGTTTATACGTCCGTTTGTCGGCCTAGTGTTGGTTTGGTCTTATTTGTTCGATTGCTCTCACTGTAACCAGGGTCTGGATAGGAATATTTTATTTCTATATCTTTTAAACTTGAAAGACATTTTCTGTTATCTTTAGAAATAAAGCTTTTTTTTGTTAATTTCAAATTACAATGAATTCACTACAAGAATTAAAAATGTTTTAAATTTGATCTCCTCTATCAATTATATAGTTTGCCGTTAATATCTATTCTGTTAACTCTATACAAGCCTCTTACATTTTCAACAGCAATACACATTTACATTAATGCATAGTTTTTAAGGATCTCAATTCAAAAGAAATTTTCTTGACATTGACATAAACTACAATATCTCATTTCTCTATCTAATCAATTTTTCCAATTTCAATTTGTAATCTTTGATTTACAGTTCTAAACCTACAAAATATAACCCTATCTCTATCTGATAATATATCTAAATATTTTCGAATTTAAACTTATCCTTGTATAATCTATATGGTAAACCTTTTGACAAATTACATATATCTGAACGCCAGTTTTGTTGAAATTGTTCAAATAGCTTCTATTACTCAGTCATTTGTGCTAAAACCAGTTTGTGCTAACCAGATATTACTATAACCACATGTATCAAGAATAGTTTTTATAAACATAACCCTTTCAGACTAACAATTGTGAATATTTTAAAAACATAAAGTTATACAAAATGTGTGACAACTTATTTTCTTTGCCGTGGACAATTCTACACCAATAATTTACCATACGCAATTTAACATAGACTACCATGGGATAGACTGTAAACACTAAGTTCACCATATACCATAAAGTTTGGAGTTGACTTCTTCAAGTTTAGTAGTAGCTTGCAAAATTTCAAATGTATTCTCTCTATAGTATTCATATTACTGACTCGTAAAGTTAAATCGGCTTCACTATCTTATCGAACAAATCATACTTACATGTCACCGAAAGGTTATGAACTCTCCCCTTTTTAAGTACATCGTAGCTGGCACGGTATGCCTTAGTAACTAATCTGTTTTTAGTACTTGCAAAGCTACCTATCATTGAAAAAGTCAATCCCAAATATGGAGTTTCTTTGACAACATCTAATTCAATATTATCAAAATAAAAATGAGGATTTTGAGATAAACGTCCACCAGAAAGATAACAATTTTTGTTTTACTAGAACAACACAACATAGAGCAGTGAAAAATCATAAGACTAAATTATTCACCAAAAACATCGAAATACAAGGACAACATTTCAAAACGAGTTTTATGACAGTTGTTGTCCATTCCTTTGATAAGTTTTGTCATTTGAATAGGGACTCTACAATTGAATTTTCCTAGGAGTTCAGTTTTTTTTTGTGATTTTACATTTTAAAATGCATTGTCGATAAATCACAAAATGCCAGTGCAAAAGGTTAAACATTCACACGGCAATGGGAAACGAAGACCAACTCCCACGGATAATGATAATCAGAATCGCTGATCGAATCAGTAACAAAGCGACTGCCATAGGAGACAACACAACATAGAACAGTGAACATCAAGGAAACATGATCAATTCATTCGTCAGTGAAGGAATTTGAATACGTCATTTTTTGCACTTACGCAATGAATGACATAAGCGCAATGAGCAGCAATTAAATACATGTATCTGTGCTGTATTAACGTGCTGTTATTAGTCAAATTGTATGCTACAGTACTTTAATTTCCTGTTCATAGACTAATAAGGCGGATTATCTGTATAACAGATTCTATAACGAGATTGTTAGCAGAGAAGTCAGCTTTGATCATTTTAAGCCGTAATTTTATTTGAGAAAAAAATCACTTGGCATGTAAATATATTTTGGTTTTATTGATTGCTTCATTAAGTAAACCATTTCTATATATATATACAAGAATCAACACACGTTTCCGTGGAAACCAATCAATAGAACCATATTTGACTTTTAGATTATAAGATCGAGAAAGAATGTATAGTTTTGATTGATAGTTGAAGAACAAATTTTGATTAATTTATAAATACCTTATTGACGATGTAACAAGAGAACGAGAAATCAAGTAATCTGATTTATTTATAATTGACCCCAAGTACTGATCAACATGTTACAAGTTATTAAGTTCGATTGACATTGACATAAAGAATACCAAATTCGTATATATTAAATTTCATATGTGGAATTAATTCAAATCAATGTTTATTGTTGTATTTGGATCATTGTACGTGTTGTGGTACAATGGAATGTTTTAAAACGACACGAACATTTATTTATAAAAATCAAAAAGAACTTGTATCAAACTTGCAGCCTGCAGCTTGTCTTCTACTTGTACAAAAGAGAAAGCAGAAAAATATCGTTGAAAGCATTTTTGTCGAGACTGCAATTTTTGTTGCCGAAAGCTCGACAAAAGGATACTGATCCGGCGGAGGCAGCTACGGCGGCGGCGTTAGCTAACTTCTTAAGAGCTTCATATTTTAGAAGGTAGAAGACGTGGATGTATCATACTTTGTATATGGATGCCCCGTCAGTCACATGTCCAATGACCTTGACCTAATTTTTATGGTTCAGTGACAACTTACAAAAAAGTTAAAGACTTTTTTGTAATGTAAAATTCTCACTTATTATAAGTAATAAGATAACCGTATTTTGTATGAGCGTACCTTGCTCGGTCCTCATGTCCGTCAGACAGTGTTCACTTGACCTCGATCACATTTCATGGATCAGTGAGCAAGGTTAAGTTTTGGTGGTCAAATCAGTATCTCAGATACTATAAGCAATAGGTCTAATATATTCGGTGTATGGAAGGACTGTGAGGTTTACGTGTCCAACTGGCAGGTATCATCTGACCTTGACCCCATTGTCATGGTTCAGTGGTTAAAGTTTAGTTTTTGTGTTTTGGTCTGTTTTTCTTATACTGTACAAAATAGGTCTACTATATTTTGTGTAAAGAATGATTGTAATGTGTATATGTCTAGCTAGCAGGTGTCATCTGACCTTGACCTCATTTTCATGGTTCAGTGGACAAAGTAAAGTTTTGGGGCTTTGGTCTCTTTTTCTAATACTATATGCAAAAGGTCAACTATATTTGGTGTATGTAAATGTTTTATTTGACCTTGAACTCGTTTCACAATTTATTGCTCATTGTTAAGGTTTTTGTGTTTTGGTTTGCTTTTTTTAAACTGTAGGCATGCACTAGATCAACTATGATAGGTCACATGACTTCTTCTTTCAGTATCACATACATGTATATGAATATGACGCAGGTAAAGCAATAAAATAGAATTATTGATTTTGTAGTTTTTAAATGTCTTTGGCATTCGGAGTCCCGCATGATATTTTTCCTTTGGTGATAATTGGGAAAGTCTTGCTAGTTAAGTGTATCTCTTTTTTATGTATGGTATTAATAAAGGCAAATGCAGTATACCGCTGTTCCATTGTCATAATTGTTTACTCGGTTTGGCAAAACACTACAAATACACAATCTGAAGTTTGTTTTTTTTAAATTTACAGACTAGAGCAATAATATTAATCCCAAATTTTTACTCCCGTTGACAAATCCCCTAATAGATATCTGAAATATTTTTATTGTTCTATTAACAGACCAGAGTAACAATTCAATGACAAGTTTGCTTACTCAATGTGACGAATCCCTTCATTTAAATCTGAAACATTATCATTGTTTACAGATAGGCCAGCGCAACAATTTGAGTCACCAGTTTCCTTACTTTGTCTGACTATTCCCTTCACAGGAATCTAAAATCTTTTCAATTTCTTCACACAGGCCAGAGCAACAATATGTATCAAGTTTTCTTACTCATTTTGACAAATCCCTTCATAGGAACCTGGAATATTTGCATTCTTTTTAACAGACCTAAGCAACAATATTAATCACAAGTTTTCTTTTTCAGTTTACCAAACCTCTTCATATAAATCTGAAACATGTTCATATTTTTGTTAATAAGCCAAAGCAACAATTTGAGTCACAAGTTTCCTTACTATTTTTGACAAATCCAAGAAATATGAAATATTTTGGTAGTCTATTTCAAGGCCTGCGCAACAACATGGATGACAAGTTTTCTTACTCAGTTTGACACATCCCTTCATAGGAATCTGAAATATATTTTTCTATTTCCAGGCTAGAGAAGCAATAAAAATCAAAATTTCATTGAAACTGAAATATTTTTATTCTTCTTTTAACAGGCCAGAGCAATAATATAAATCGCAAATTCATAGGAGTCTGACATATTCACATTTTTGTTTTATTCACAGGCCAGAGCAAACATATGCATAACAAGATTTCTTACTCAGTTTGAACAAATACTTTATAGGAATCTAAAATAGGTTTATTTTCTATTAACATGTCATAGCAACAAAGAATCAAAAGTGTTCTTACTTAGTTCGACAAATCCCTTAGCCTTTATGGTAATCTGAAATGTGTTCATTTTTCGATTTCCAGGCCGGAGCAACAATTTAGATTACGGGTGTCTTGGCAAATCTCCTTATAGAAATCTGATATAGTTTTCATTTAATTAAGGACTTTTGTTTTAAATATTCCTCTAAAATTGAAGTATTTTTTACCAGTGTCTTAAAAAATCTATCTGATAAAAAAGTAACACATAACATTTGATTTAAACAGTATAATGTCAAAATTAGAATTTACATAAATTTTATCAATTTCTAAGTCTATTTGACAAAATCTTTTCAAAGAAGGAATCTGAAATATTTCCATTTTTTTATTACCAGGCCAACAATTTGAATGACACGTTTTCTAACTCAGTTTTACAAATTTCTTCCAAAGAATCTGACATGTTTTCATTTTCTATTTCCTGGACAGACCAACAATTTGAATGACACGTTTTCCTACTTAGTTTGACAAAAATAACAAATGAATTTCAAAGTGATTAAAAAACAATCAAATGTCATAAAGATAAAATTTATACAAATATTACTAATTTCTAACTCAGTTGGAAAAATACTTAAAAATAAGGAATCTGAAATGTTTTCATTTTTTATTTCCTTGCTAGAGATACAATATGAATCACAAGTTGTCTTAATTTAAAGTTTACTAAGTTTAATAAATCCCCTCATAGGAATCTGAAATGTTTCATTTTTATTTTCAGGCCAGAGCAACAATTTGAATGACAAGTTTATATTTCCCATGTACTCAGATGGCACTGAAGATTGTGATATGGTAATTGAATTCAACATGATGTCTTTCTCGAGAACAGCTTTATACGCTACCATGACAACTAATTACAACGAATCCTACGATAATATCTTAGACAAAACACCATTTGTTATGCCTATGAAACAGTATCTAGGCTTCAATGCTTCAAAAGGTTTGTAGAAATAATGTTAGCTATGATCTTTAATCATCTTAAAAGAAGAAAGTCGTTCGTTTTAAGATTTTATTTACGCAACAGTTGCGATGAAGTTTTGTTAAATGTATCACACATGTTCTGTCATTAGAGATAAAAGGAGACGTCAGAGTACTGATCAGATGTTTAGGAAATAAATCTTATAAAATGATATGTCCGTCGTTAGCATATCACGAAACTTAAGTTAAATTTAGTCCTTCAAAGGGACAACATTATCATCAAAAGAAAAGAGACGATCGAATTTTGATCTAAACACCACAAATAGTTATTACATGAACGAATGAGATTCCATTGTATATAGTTGTGTCGTTGTTCTCCGCGTTTCCCTCGGTTTTTGTTTGTTACCCCGATTTTGTTTTTTGTCCATGGATTTATGAGTTTTGAACAGCGGTATACTACTGTTACCTTTATTTATTAGATTGTTGTTAAAGATACTTATTTATATTCAACCAATCGTTACACCATTTTATATACCATTTTATATTCAGTTGTTGTTTTATTATTTGATACTTCCTTTGTGTGAATATGCTATTCTGTATACCTTTTTTCATACATTTTGTGCTAGTCATTTTGTAACAATAAAAAATATTCATTATGATAAAAATAAAAAAATAATAAAATTAGATTATCTGAAAACGAAGACGAACAAGAGTTTATATAAACACTAGACTGAAAACAAACATATCCTTCAAATCAGTGAGTAAATTTAGGTGCTTTGGACGAACCATAAGTTCCTGATCAACAAGCCACTGTATATGTTTGCTAAAAACACCTTCAAATCTAATGTATTCTTTTGCAACGCGTATTGTAGAGAGGTGGCTGGCTAAGGTTCTCGGTTTTTATTCAATGCTTTTATAATTATGTACCGTTCCTAGTTTGTTTGTTTGTAGGCTATTCAAAAGATGAAATGTTCGTATATAAAAAATCAAGCTGTATCCATACATTTCAGTAGCGTTTTGTCTTTTCCCAGATAAATTAAATGTACCTTGTTTTCAGTCATTCTCTTTTGTCGAAACATCTACTAGATTACGTTTAATGACACAAATCAATGAATTGAGGTTAAAATTAAATACCCTGAACAAATTTTATACCGACTCTCATGGGAAGTCCAGGTAGTGAAACTCCTCGTCCTTATTTTTATGAATTAAGTAACACATAGTTATTATCTCACCTTTCTGTGCCATATGCTACCTGGCTATTGCGATCCATAATATTTTAAATGTTTAATCAGAACATATAGGTTAAAAAAAAAAACGATTACAAATGCTTTATTCTTCATATTTTACTTTTTTTGACACAGAAATTACCATTTACAGACATACACATACATCACCGTCTTCGAGTGATTAGATTTAGAATTTTTAATGCCTCATTTAAATCAGTTCTACATGATAATTCAATACAGAAGCGATAGATGAAAGAATTGACATTATGCCATACAATCCTGATTTCACGGGGAAATGGTTAACCAACAATGTATTATGAATTATCCTAGCTATTATCAACCGGATGTTGATCATTTTTCTGAATAAAAACAATTCAGTAACTAGCAGTCATTTATGAATTGCTGACGGGGAATGTCGCGTTTCCCCGGCACATGAATACTAATGTAAAAAAGAGAAAGGTAATTTTCTATCAAATCTGTCTTCGTCTTTAGGACATTATTTTTATTGATTTTGTTTGGGTTTAAGATTGATGATGTCTCAAATGTATACTTTGTTTATACAGCTTGATTTTGAATACCCCGAAGAGAACATTTACAATTTTAGTGCAACGATGATTTCTCATAATATTATACTAAAGTGATTATCTATATTGAAACAACTGCAGTTTTGTTTGTTGTTGCGTGTTGTTACATGTACACGTTAAGAAGTTTTATAATAATATACTAGTATATTATTATGGGATGCATTTTACAAGTTACACATAGCCGAAAAAGAGATGCAGCAGATTGTTAATCCGAGATAATATTGTCAACCGAGGCGGAGCTAAGGTTGTCAATGTCTAATGTGGCATTTTGATATGCAGTTTATTGAACTCTAATATTGAGGATCAATTTTATATTAATTTTCAATTCTTAAACACTGATATTTCGACAGTCTTTAGAATCGGACCTAATCCATGCACATTTATATGAAATCATTTTAGAACTACGATGACCTTATCATGCCCAAAATTGCCAAGAAGGATTATATTACAAAAGAAATCATAATTTGTTTGATCATTTGGGATTTGAAAGAAAAAATAGATAAAAACTCAGATTAGTTGATAACAACCAAATAGAGAATCAGAGGTCTCTTCACATGAACAATCTTTTTAACTAGTAATTAATTGGATATCAAATGGCCTTGTACTTCAACAATAATTAGATGGTGTCCCAAAAGAACCCAAATTAATGGTCAGTGTATGGCAAACCAACATCAATTAATCTATCAAGACCCAATTAAATGAAAATCTTTTTTCATGGGTTATACATTATCCATTAAAATGACCAGTTAGACTTCTGTATCAATTATAATTAAATCAGGTTTCAATGCCACGAAGGTTGGACAATTATATACGGTATTGTCTTTTAACATTATTATTCGATCTGGAAGACACGTATTTGCTGTCGAAAGCCAAAACCTGAAGGGATACAAACTAATTCCCACAGAGATTTAGATAAATGACTTTTTTATTCCGGTAAATTGACATTTATTTATAATCAATGGACGTTGCTTTCATTCAAAAACAAAACGCATCGTCCGTTGAATAAAAAAGGGTTAAATTACAGCAAGCAAATGAACTGACTTTATTGAACTGCGTTTTTCCCTTCTGAATTCACTTTCAAAATTGCATGAATAATCCTCAAGGTTGTACTCGATTAGGTGGAAAAAGCAGTTGTAAACTATACGTCATGAATTCGTTATTTTGTCTTTATCTTTTGTTTTAATATTGATTAGACAGGAATAGATTTTATGTGACAATGATGAAGTAGTGAATGTTTCTAAAAATGCATGTACTAACTTTATTTGGTAACCTTGTGTGTAGCTGTAAAACATGTACTGGAATTGTAATAAATGAAAGCTTTTAAAACTAATAGAATATATCTTCATATCATCATAAGCCTCACGTACATATAAATATAATTCTGTAATATTTAAAAAAGTTTTTGTAATTCTTTCACATTTAAATTATTTCTATAAAAGCCCTTCATTTACATTATTTCTGTAATATCTTCACGTTTTGATTATTTCTGTAATTGCTTTACATCAAAATTATATCTCTAATTCCTTCAACTTAAATGTAAAACTATTTCTGAAATATACATTTGAATTCTATCTTTACTTCCTTCGCATTAAGATAATGTCAATAA
Source organism: Mytilus trossulus (assembly GCF_036588685.1). Classification (NCBI taxonomy): domain Eukaryota; kingdom Metazoa; phylum Mollusca; class Bivalvia; order Mytilida; family Mytilidae; genus Mytilus; species Mytilus trossulus. The sequence goes on along the minus strand of NC_086381.1, from coordinate 61,830,241 downwards.
TTTACATTTACATCAGTTCTGTAACTCACAAGAATATCATTCCTGTAATTCCATCACATTTACATCACATATCTGATTCCTTAACATTAACATATGTTTTGTCATTGCTTTACATTTACATAAATTCTCTAATTTCTTCAAATAAACATTATTTCCGTAATTGCTTTACTATTATATTATGTATTTACTTCCTTTACATTTCCATTGTTCTGTAATTCACTGATGTATAGTAATTGATTTCTAGGAAACTGTCATACAAGTAAGAGGTTAAACTACGTTTAAAACCACAAAAGAAATGTATGTACCAATAATGAATATGACAGTTGGTTTCCATTCGTTTGAAGTGTTTGAGCCTTTGCTATGTCATTTGAAAATGGACTTAATGATTTGACATTTTTTTTGCAGTTTGGTAATTTTGTTTTTCAAATTATTGCAATGTATTTTTTTTTCATTTTAGTTTTTACATGGAACGTCAATTACACAGTATCGGCACAGATTCACCACATGTACGGTGACGTACTACACATATTTAATTCAAATTCGTTAGGACGGAATTATATAGGTTACTGTGATAAAGATTATTTTATTACAATTTATGGAACTGATTCTGACACTAACGTGACTATCAATAGTAGGAATAACACTGTGATTGAAGCTCATAGACTTGCTGTCGGAAATACTGTAACCTTTGATCCGGAATCGTCCGATGTTTATCAGATAAATGCATCGGGTAGAATCGGAATTATTTATAGTAACGTAGATATAAGCAAAAACATTGTCTGTGATCAAACTGACGATATTCTTTGGGAAATGATACCTCCTATTGAGAAGAACGGAAAGGAATTTATGATACGTATACCTGATGTATATAGTGCCTTTTTGGAAGTTTTAGGTGAGTCCTTTGTAGACCCAACATTTAAGACTGCATTAAACAAAATTTCCAACCAACGGGACTTATTGGTCGAAATAGTAATGTTCCGTTTATAGAATAGCAAGTTATGCTAATGTTTTGCAAAAAAAATAAATCACTAAATAGAAGTTTATCGTTATTGATATACAATACTGATATTCCCTATTAAAATTTTCAAATCATCTGTAGAAAAAGACTTTAAACATTGATCTCTTTCATGTTAAAGAGTACGAAAGTTTTTTTTGTATTTTCCTCCGATAAAAATATTACCTATACAAGCTATTCAGTCCGTTGTTCCGATTGAACAACCAGTTCATGAGTCCTACTGCAACTCAGATATTGAGAGTTCATATTGATATACACATTGGTCCTTCTAGTTGATTTTTTTTTATTCCAAAAGAGAGCACTTTACTTTAATGAAAGGAAGCTAACATTGTAACTTATTCTAAGCTATGCAGCTAAATTCCACAAATACCTGCACATTGAAAATACATAACAAATACCTGCACATTGACAATACATGACAAATTGATACAAACAAAGTCCTAGGCTTCCTTTTTTCCAATCATAATGTTGTTCATGAGCGTATGCTGCATAGAACTGCTTGATATCTAAGAGTCCGCATTGAAGCTGAATGCGTCTTGCCTGAAGTTTTGTGGACGCCATAATGACCGTTATGATACCGGTATATTTCTGTCACAAATAAATACGAGCATCCACTTGTAGCAAAATCAATTTGTTTTGCAGATCCCAACATTAACGAATACGATGTATAACTTGATTTCTTTTATTTACAATGACTACCAAGTCGACGGATACCACAAGTCTTGCAGCACATGATTACCCATGTGGATACTTTTGTTTTGAATTTGTTGCTCAATTTTTACTTTTTCTGTTTAGTGTTTTGTAGTTTTTCCTTATTCAGTTTGTTTTAGTAATCCAACGTTTTTTTTGTCGACAAACGGGGGATGAATAGAGTATTTTTTCTGCTTTTCTTCTAATACTTTGTTGCGGATATTAGTATCTTATGGAACATATTGCTATCACCCCTTTCGTGTTGATCACTGTTAGAAATTCCCTAAAAGACGATGCGATGAAAATAGTTATATTCGATTTTAAAATATTTGTGAGTGTCATACCAGAAAATATGTGGCCAATAAACCTATTGTTCACGAAGCAGAAATCGAGATTTAATAGAAGTATTTGTCATGGAACATAACTACACAGTATTCAAGTACATTTTTAGTTTGTCACCATAAAACGAATAGTGAGTGTTGCGCAATAAAGCATACTAAGTATTACAAACTGCTTATGAAATGTGTTTTTCAGTAATGGATAAAATGCCTTAGATTTCTGTAAATTTTCTTTTTGTTTCTTTATAAACAACATGTAAATATACTCCCTTTTATTTTCACCAGTAGCATTTTAAGAGAAAAATAGGAAGCAGTTACCTGTCGTAAATAAGCATAAACTGGCTTTTTGTTATTCTGGCTGTCGTCCAATTAAAATATCTGTTTTAAAAAGAATAGAAAAAAAAACCTTTATGTTTACTCAAACTAGAAAGTGATACAATAACATCCAAATAATTTAAGACTGCAACAAAAATAACTCTTAAATACCTTTTATTACATTCAAAAACATGGTTTGGTATACATGCATTAGAAACTCAATAGCTACATTTCCAAAGAATTAAAATGTTTTTGTCACGGTATAATTAAAAAGCAATTGACAGACAAAAATATGGCATCAAAATAGGAAATTCTATATGCAGTTGGATAATTTATTAAATGGCAAACGTTAATGTATTTGAATATGACACTTTAAAATGTAACAAACTCTGTTTTCTACTTATAGGTTTTGAAGATGGACTATTAAAGTTGCATTTGCCGGATGAACTGTCGACAATTAACTTAAAAGCTTTTGAACGTAAACTAATAAATGTTTCTCATGCACGTGACGTTCACATGACTTCTTCGACATATGTCTCAGTCTTTAGCACTTTGAACCTAAAAACAGACACATATCGTACAGCAACGAATGTTTTCAGTGTTTTCCCAGCAGAACAATTTAAAAATTGTCTATATGTAACGATTTTGAATTGCACCAACAACGTTTGTGGTTACCTGGTAACCGAAAATGGCATCGGTCGTGTCAATATGTATAATATCGAATGGAAAATCATTCGATCATTCAATACATCAGATGTAGGTCAAAATAGAACGACTGCCAGTTTTGAAATCAGTGGTATATCAGACGGCATCTATTTTGTGCAATCAGAAAATAGTTCTGGACACCTTATATTTTATTATTTGAATTTGAGCCATGGTAGATATTACCAGGCAGCCAGATTAGACAATATGAATTGCGATATGTTTGCATCTTCGCAAACATCTACTTTTAACGAGGAAACTAGCGTTTCGACAAACACCTTATTGGAGCAAACTTCTGTGCCAAATGACATTGTATCTTCAACACATCCTATAAAAAACTTTTCTGGTGCTTATATTGAGAACGTTACCGTTTCTTATTCCACGATTATACAGTCACAAAATAATACACTGATTAACCAATCTGCTCAATCTGTGCCAAAACTTGGATTACTGTTTTATTTAACGTCAAACACTTCAACTCAAAACGAGACTACTGCAGTGGAACCTATAAACAACCGTTTGATATTCCCATTTATGTACGAGGAGATACCAGCCGATGATAATGTTTTGAACACATATTTGATAGCTGTGATAGTCTCCTTATGCACAGCAATATTTGCAGTCATTGCTGTTATATCAACTTTTTTGTTGCTAGAAATCTTACGAAGACGACGACAGATACGCAACACTAAAATTCGACCGTTTGTAACATGAGTGTAATATTGCAGTAAGGTGTCAAACAAATTTCTTCCCTACGCTCGCCAACTACATCAAGTGAAAACTTGCATGAACATGATGACATAATAACTGTATGTTTCAGTACTATTAAATTATTTGTTCACTTTTTAATTTTGTCAACAACAACAGTCCTACGACTTTTCCTATCCCTTTTTCATCATCATTAATTTTATAGTTTTTTATACATGTAATTCCTAATTATGGTTTATAAGTACACATTTCCATATAGTTCATAATTTCAAATTAGATATAAAGCTACATTATTTATGACAATTGTTATTGAATGTAAAACTAAATGACACAGTGCAATCTTATTTGACAAGAACATTTGAATTTTAGAGTCAGATGAATAAAGAAACAAAAACATATGTTTTGCTTAAAAAAGATAATAGACCCACGACACTTCAATGCATTATTGTTGTTTATCAGGGATAGTCTCCTTTTTAGCTCACCTGGCCCGAAGGGCCAAGTGAGCTTTTCTCATCACTTGGCGTCCGGCGTCCGGCGTCGTCCGTCGTCGTCCGTCGTCGTCCGTCGTCGTCCGTCGTCGTTAACTTTTTCAAAAATCTTCTCCTCTGAAACTACTGGGCCAAATCAAACCAAACTTGGCCACAATCATCATTGGGGTATCTAGTTTAAAAAATGTGTGGCGTGACCCGGTCAACCAACCAAGATGGCCGCCACGGCTAAAAATAGAACATAGGGGTAAAATGCAGTTTTTGGCTTATAACTCAAAAACCAAAGCATTTAGAGCAAATCTGACATGGGGTAAAAATGTTTATCAGGTCAAGATCTATCTGCCCTGAAATTTTCAGATGAATCGGTCAATCGGTTGTTGGGTTGCTGCCCCTGAATTGGTAATTTTGAAGAAATTTTGCTGTTTTTGGTTATTATCTTGAATATTATTATAGTTAGAGATAAACTGTAAACAGCAATAATGTTCAGCAAAGTAAGATCTACAAATAAGTCAACATGACCAAAATGGTCAGTTGACCCGTTTAGGAGTTATTGCCCTTTATAGTTAATTTTTAACCATTTTTCGTTAATTAAAGTAATCTTTCACAAAAATCTTCTCCTCTGAAACTACTTGGCCAAATTAATCCAAACTTGGCCACAATCATCTTTGGGGTATCTAGTTTAAAAAATGTGTGGCGTGACCTGGTCAACCAACCAAGATGGCCGCCACGGCTAAAAATAGAACAAAGGGGTAAAATGCAGTTTTTGGCTTATAACTCAAAAACCAAAGCATTTTGAGGAAATCTGACGGGATAAAAATGTTTATCAGGTCAAGATCTATCTGCCTTAAAATTTTCAGATGAATCGGTCAATCGGTTGTTGGGTTGCTGCCCCTGAATTGGTAATTTTGATGAAATTTGCTGTTTTTGGTTATTATCTTGAATATTATTATAGATAGAGATAAACTGTAAACAGCAATAATGTTCAGCAAAGTAAGATCTACAAATAAGTCAACATGACCAAAATGGTCAGTTGACCCGTTTAGGAGTTATTGCCCTTTATAGTCAATTTTTAACCATTTTTCGTAAATTAAAGTAATCTTTTACAAAAATCTTCTCCTCTGAAACTACTTGGCCAAATTAATCCAAACTTGGCCACAATCATCTTTGGGGTATCTAGTTTAAAAAATGTGTGGCGTGACCTGGTCAACCAACCAAGATGGCCGCCACCGCTAAAAATAGAACATAGGGGTAAAATGCAGTTTTTGGCTTATAACTCAAAAACCAAAGCATTTTGAGGAAATCTGACATGGGATAAAAATGTTTATCAGGTCAAGAACTATCTGCCCTGAAATTTTCAGATGAATCGGTCAATCGGTTGTTGGGTTGCTGCCCCTGAATTGGTAATTTTGAGGAAATTTTGCTGTTTTTGGTTATTATCTTGAATATTATTATAGATAGAGATAAATTGTAAACAGCAATAATGTTCAGCAAAGTAAGATCTACAAATAAGTCAACATGACCAAAATGGTCAGTTGACCTCTTTAGGAGTTATTGCCCTTTATAGTCAATCTTTAACCATTTTTCGTAAATCTAAGTAATCTTTTACAAAATCTCCACTGAAACTACTAGGCCACAATCATCTTTGGGGTATCTAGTTTGAAAAATGTGTCCGATGACCTGACCATTCAACCAAGATGGCCGCCACGGCTAAAAATAGAACATAGGGGTAAAATGCAGTTTTTTGCTTATAACTATAAAACCAAAGCATCTAGAGCAAATCTGACAAGAAGTTAAATTTTTAATCAAGTCAATATCTATCTGCCCTGAATTTTTCAGATGAATTGGACAACTGGTTGTTGGGTTGCTGCCCTCCAATTGGTAATTTTTAAAGAAATTTTGCCGTTTTTGGTTATCTTGAATACTATTATAGATAGCGATAAACTGTAAACAGCAATAATGTTCAGCAAAGTAAGATCTACAAATAAGTCAACATGACCTAAATGGTCAATTGACCCCTTAAGGAGTTATTGCCCTTTATAGTCAATTTTTAACAATTTTCATTAATTTGGTAAATTTATGTAAATTTTTACCAAATATAGTTCTCTGTTACTAATGGGCAAAGTTCATTATAGATATAATTGTAAGAAGCAAAATCGTTCAGTAAAGTAAGAACTTCAAACACATCACCATCACCAAAATACAATTTTGTCATGAATCCATTTGTGTCCTTTGTTTAATATGCACATAGACCAAGGTGAGCGACACAGGCTCTTTAGAGCCTCTAGTTCGTTTGTGACATCACAATAGGAATTACTAGAGCATTGGGACGTCAGAGTTGTTTGACCAATGAATAACTGAGTTTAACCATACACTTTAACAGAATAAAAATTATCAGGTTAGGAAAATGATTAATCAACCAAGAGACAGAAAACCATAAAATACACTTTATACTTTATACATTTCTGTAAATATTGATACCTGCATTACTATACGTATAGATTATAACATGCCCTTTTCCATATTGGCCCTGGTATCATTCCGAGGCTTTAGACGAGGGCCGATATGGATCGAGGGAGGATACCCGGGCCAATATGGAAAAGACATGTTATAATCTTTTTATCACATATTTAAGTTCTGCAAAAAAGAGAAAAATGGTCAATTATAACAATTTAATGATACATAAAAGGTAAAATCTTAAGCATTTTATCACAAACGTGTCGTAAAGGATGCAATGACGTCACGTCATTAGGAACAGGGCACTATATCAATATCTCTTTTTTTCCCCGGGAAATTTTGAGGTTATTGCATATGCAAAAGATAAGGTATGTATTACAAATATGTGATACATATAATATATATGTTAAAAATCTTTAATCGATCAACTATACGCATACAAATGTAAACACAGAACTGTCACTTTTCCTACCAAATATCGATGGTTCTCTCAAGGCGGGCCTATTTCATTTACCAATAAAAATTGACTGTCATGAAAGATATATTTGCTGCAATTTGGGTTTAACATTAAAAAAAATCAATTAATTACTCAACCCCACTTTATTTACGCATTCTTAACATTCAATTTTCTGTTCCAGAACTGCATTTTGTAGAATATACAATAATACTGATTGTTTAGCATATTGCTAAGATGAACTTGTTTTTATGCACGATTTGAAGGTCTTATTTATACAGTTACGCATGCCTCCATGTAATAACATTATTGCATAACATAAATGATAAACATTTTATTAACATTTATATGCTAAAATAATGAGCACATGTTCATCAGATGATCAATACCAAATGCGATATCCCTTTGAAATAATTTTACGTCAATTCATCATGGTTTACCTTTGGGCACTCTTTAACATCAATAAGTTTTTTTTCAGTAAGATTTTTGCTATATAAATGGTTTCTGCAAAATTGCATTTGTCTTCATTACATATATACTGGCATCTGAATTGCGTAGGTTTAATGGAAATGATGGGTATTGGTATATTGGTTCAAAACACGAAAACCAAGGTTTTGTATATGCTAGTGAATGCAAATGTCAAACTTGCTATACAACAAACAGATCCTAAATGTTTCACACAATAGTTAAGATAGTCTTTAAAATTAGATATCAAAGATATATCAGGATAATAATTCAATACGCCACACCATGCTAAAGTCTTGTAAAAAAGTTAAAGGTTTTTTTTCCAAATATTTTTTTGTAGTAATTTAATCACCGCTCAAACGTTTTGAAAATTATTAAGTATGAACAAATAGCTTTTCTGATGTTTCAGTACGTTAGTGTTTTGTTCAGCTAGTAGGTGTGAATGGAAGCGAATTATTTGAACAGTACTGAGTTTTACTGTTGTGTATATGTCTGAAAACTGAATGATTACTTCATTAAGTTAAAAAAAGAAATCGGGAATGTGAAAAAAATAGACAGGAACCAGACTATAGAAAAGAAAACAGAAAAAAGGTAATGAACACAGCAAAATAAATGGCACACACGGAAGCGGGTATCAGCTGACCCCTTACTTTTACATGATTAAATCTTTTGTTGTTCATTATTTTAAGAGCTGTTCAACCATCAAAATCCGTTTCTGAATATAGTTTCTCCAGAAGAGTTCGGAGTGTGTGATAAAAAAGAAACACTTGTCGTGTTGTCAATTGAAAATACAAATGCATTGTTAATAAGCATGTGAAAAAAAAAAATAGGCTCGTAGTGTTATCACATACAAAGTGGATGTACGGCTTAAAATTATAAAACGCGGATGAAGTCTAGTAGGTAAGAATAAACGTAGTTATGATATGTTACTTGAGACATATTAGACCATTTTAGCATTATAAACCTCAAATCTAAGAAAAAACTAAAAGTAGCTAATACATCAAATAACATAAACCGCCTTTAATTGGTAGAACAGATTTTCAGATCGATTCGTCCATAAAAGACATATTTCGATATATTCATTGTAAATTTTGTTAATGTAGATGCAGTGTATACATCAAATGTTACAAATTGATAGGTATGTAAGTTCATTATGTTACACTTACTCGATCACTGTATCTTATACTGTATATTCTGTCTTTAAAAACGATCAAATGTAATCGCACAAAGGCTTCACTACTAATACAAATTGGACATTCAAATTGTAAATGATATATCGACGAATGATATGGTACATGGTATATATTCGTTTCAATTTCTGTTAATAAGCATGTGAAAAAAAATAGGCTCGTAGTGTTATCACATACTTTCACATACAGGCCACGAGCATCACTGAAGAGACATGTATTGTCGAAATGCGCATCTGGTGCAAGAAAATTGGTACCGTTTATTTATTACTACCACTGGGTCGATGCCTCTGCTGGTGGACTATTAGTTCCCGAGGGTATCACCAGCCCAGTAGCCAGTACTTCGGTACTGGCATGAAAATACGGATTTTTTGTGTTATTAAAATTTGCTGTTACAAATATTAGAAATTATTATAAATTAAGGAATGTATCTCCCTCGTGCAAAGCTCTGATTCCTTTCACGGATTTGGCTATACTTTTTGGACCTTTTGGATTATTGCTCCTCATCTTTTATATAAGCTTTGGGTTTTTAATATTTTGGCCACGAGCATCACTGAAGAGACATGTATTGTCGAAATGCGCATCTGGTGCAAGAAAATTGGTACCGTTTATTTATTATAGCTTTTTAAACGGTAAAGTTGTGCCGCATAAAATTCAGAGAATAAGAACGAACAATTTGTATATCATTGTTTGTATTTGTGCTGGACCAGACACGTATTTCGTAACAAACGATTATGGTCCGACTACATGAGAATATACTGGGTTGGTACCACATTGGGTTTTTATCGGTTGAATCATAACTTCTATCACAGGAACACGCCACTTGTCTTAAAATCAAAATCTAAACGAGCGATTTACAGATTAATAATTATAAGCCCGGTCCTCAACGCGGAGCATTGGATCACACCAAACAGCTGAAGGACGCCTCCGGGTGCAGGAATTTCTCGCTACATTGAAGACCTTTTGGTGACCTTCTGCTGTTATTATTATTTTTTTAAAATGGTCGGGTTATTGTCTTTTTGACACATTCCCCATTTCCATTCTCAATTTTATTAAAGGCCCCTGTAAAACAATTCAGACAGGAAAACCAGCGATCTTATTTTTATTTATGGTGTTGCTATCAATTCACAATTTCAACCTACGATTAATATTTATTGTATTTCATTAGCTTTTCTGTTTGTTGATAACGTTTGTATTTATCGAGTTTTTAATGCATTCCCCCTTTTTTTATCACCTTTAAAAATGTTTGTGATGTTGTTTTCATATTTCAGTCATGGAAATCGTGATAAAATGATTTAGTAAACTGCGATTATAAAATTCACAGCTTTTATCTCTTTAATATTGACAACAACGCACGACTTTCTGAATTGTTAATCCAAAACATATATCTTGATTTAATAAATCGATTATATCATACAAGGAAACGATTTAATATTTTGAGTTTAATATTAAAAAAACCAGAGTCATATGCTAACTTCGTGTAACTCAGTCTTTCGTTTGTTGTATTGCTGTTTGACGAACTGTTTGCATGTTTGCCAATTTTCATATCTCAGTGACGTTGTAACTGTCTCTTTGGTCTGAAGTTGGAATATACCCCTTTGTTTTCATCAAAAAGTGTCAAAATCAAAATTCATTTCACTTACATTGTATAACTTGAGATTTTCGAATTTTTTTCACAAAACAAAACAAACAACTTTATATTCCAGCTACAAATATATTGGTGTGTAGTACTAGTAATTTTACTTTCGAGATTTTGACATTATTCTTATTAGCAAATACATATTCAGGAATGTTCTATCAATGTAATTTATGGTCGCACTTCTATTTTGTTAGCTTGTAGCGCTACAATATTTTTTTTGTAATAGACAGTAGTCATCTTAAGTCCATTTAAGATTGTAAGGGAAAGTAATGTTATAGTAGCGCTTACTGACCATCCCGTTTGAATGGTTTTACACTAGTAATTTTGGGGCCCTTGATAGCTTTTTGTTCGGTGTTGGTCAAGCTTCCGTGTTGAAGGCCTTACATTGACCTATAATGGTTTACTTTTATAAATGTTATATGGATGGAGAGTTGTATCAATGGCACTCACATCACATCTTCCTTTATCTACTTACTGAATATAGTAAATTAACAGCAGTGGAACGGCAAGATGTTTATTGTACCCGTATGATAATAAATTGCTATCTACGACAAAATCTACAGTATAACACAATTAACTATATCGGGAAGCCAAACATTAAACTATTCCTTGAATGGTTATCATTTAAAGACGGTAAGGATCAAGAAAAAAAGAAAATAAATCTGGATTTTTTAAAAGATATGTCATTGAATAATAATGGGTCTTAATATTAATTAAAATTGTCATGTTCTATTCAATTAATTATAAAATAACACCAACAATATTTTTCTGTGTCTATTTATTCACTAAATTATCACCAAACATTTAAATTGCTCATAATATTTATCTGTTCAGCTGTTATTGAGTTCTGCATATAAAACCTGTAAATGAATAATTTGCATATTATTTAGTTTTTGGTTTATTTGATAGTTTTATTATATTTGGATGACAAATACATGGTAATCATATATTTGTCCCATAATGCTTTTTTTTTCAAATTAAATCGCACATCGTGCTACGCTATATCGCTTACTTTCCAAGTTATGACTTGAATAAAAAGTTGTTTAAAAGGCAATCATACCACATATTCTTTAACTAAGGCTTTTCTACCTCAGGCATATATTACCTTAGCTGTATTTAACAAAACTTTTAGGAATGTGGTTCCTCAATGCTCTTCAACTTCGTACTTTATTTAGCCTTTTTAACTTTTGTAAATGCGAGCGTCACTGGTGAGTCTTTTGTAGACGAAACGCGCGTCTGGCGTACAATGTATATACTAAATTTAGTCCTGGTATCTATGATGAGTTTATTTATTAACATCTTTTAAATCATGTTGAAGATGCGTGATAGCACTTTATAGTAATTGTCTTTGATAAATACGATTGACAAAATCAATAGGAATATTCTATAACTGTTTGAAGTATAGGGACTTATAATATAAAACAGATGTCGATCTCGTCCCTCGTGTACGGTCGTAAGTGAAGAACGATGGAAACACACTTTCTTCCATGACTTTTATAAACATATCAACTTCCAAGTCATGCGTGATTACTGTAAATTCAGAAATTATTGCATGCATTTATTTATGCGATTTTGTCGTTTTAGACTTATATGCGATTTTATTTTTGACGATTTTGAGAAAAATCCTGTTCAATTCATATATAATATCTCGTAATGCGAGTTAAAATTATTGCGTTTACAACTCTCTCGCATTTTTCGCATTAATAAAAAATATAAAAACCTCGCAATAATTTACGAATTTACAGTATATTGTTGTTGTATTGACTTGCATCGATGGTTTATGTGTTGAGAGTTGCAAATTATTAAACAAAAAATATCTTATCTAGACGGAACAAAAAGATATGTTTTTATTGCTTTGTTATTAAAATCGTTTAGAACAAATTATTTGCATGCAGATAGAATAATATGTTTTGTATTGAAACTATGTGTTGTTTTTAGGATGTAGTTTGGTTATTTTTGAGAAAGTTTGATTTTTTAAAGACATTTTCGGTATTCTTATTAAAACTAAATCTGCAACCTACTTGCCGCTTTGTTTCTATAAATAGGGGTGTTAGTCCGAGGGTGTGTCGACTTATTTGTATTCAATATTGTGGCATTCTGCTTAAGTATGGAGTCGTAGCTATGACGGGTGCTGGATGCCTAGCAAAAGACGCCGGGCATGTCGAGACACTTAGGTATTATTATTTTTGCGTTCATATTATTATGACAGATTTTTGTCTTCAATTTTATAATCTCACTTGATTAACGATATTTGTACAGAGGCCAAACAACTTGTGTCAATTATAGAACTGATTAAGATATAAACAGTAAAAATATGTAAGTATACTTTTAATTTGCATCATTTATGTGCACTCTTATTATTAAAATGTCAAAGCATTAATTTGGCTAGTGCAAAAATGTGAATAAAACTGATTGAGAATAAAAATAAAACAAACAAACTATAATGAAGGTTTCATGCAAATTAAACATATATCAAAGGAAAGAAAAACACGTGATCGGCTTTGAAAAATATCAAAGCAAGTTTATAAAAAGATGAAGTTGACAACATGAAATTTGCATTGAAATGAATTCGTGACCTTTTGTTCTACATTACTTGCTATATTCCATAGAAGTGCGAGAACTATCATATTATAAATTGTATGTCTTCTAAATCAAGCAAGGTATAACTAGTATTATTTAAACTAAAGAGATCACACAAAAAAAGAGATATTTTAAGTCCAATTAATAGAACAACATTAATTAGAGCTACTCGTATTGTATATGTAATACGTGTGTGTTGTGTAAGTCTTCTTGGTAGACTGCGCAACCTTTTACTGTATTGTCAAATGCAACACAAAATGTTGAAGCCATAGCTATAAAGACAACAGTTACTGTAGTATACCGCTGTTCAAAAGTTACAAATTGATTGAGAGAAAACAATTCCGGGTTACAAACTTAAATCGAGGGAACACATCAACTTTCAGAGAAAACAACAAAACAACAGAAACACTGAAGTACAACAAAAACAAACGACAATACAAAATACATTGATACGAAATATGATATAACAATTGCCATATTTCTGACTTGGTACAACACATTTCTAATTTAGAAAGAAATAGGCTTGAACCTAGTTTTGCGTTTTTTTAATAGCTTAAAATGATTCAGCATGACACAGACAAATACAAATTGTTGCAGGATAACACTTAATATAACGCAAACGATCTATTGAGACAAAAGCAGTGGTATTGGATAGAAAATAATTCCAAAACGCAAGAAGAGTGAATACATAATTCAAAATTAGAAAGTGAGTACTTTAAAAAAATATTGGCTGTTGTATCTTACCGATGTTAAATCTAGACACATAATTAACAAGAGACAAATATAAGCACCAAACAATAAATAAGTGATTTGCATGGACTTAAAAAAGAGTGGGAAAATGTGCGCCGTCAAGTTAACCATGCTTATTATCAACCTTCTGCAATGCCTTTTAACACTCAATCAAAGTGTCATAATCGGCAATTAAGCACTATTTCTGGGACTAATTGTAGACTAGACGATAATAATTCAGCATTTTTTTAGACATCATTCATAAAAAAACAAATTAAAAAAAGGTTGATGAAAAAAAATGTATAGACAATCATATTTTGTTCGTTGATTTCCATATTTAGATCTTGAATGTCAAATGATTTGTAGCTCTGAGTGGTTTTTCTTTGCGCTGCAGCCAGTTTATCGTATAGGACATCAATAATTTACCTCCTTTAGGATATTTTTGTATAATTAAATAAACATATTTCTAGTAATGGATCAATGAAAGACCTTATGAGGTATGAAGAACACTCTTACAGTTGTTTTGGAAGTCTTTGGTACGTGTTTGAAACAGCACTGATACGTTTTACATTTGATCACTCAAACTATGAAGGACCATCTATGAAATAGTACGAGTTTGACCACACGAAATCATTATCATGATTATACTGCGAAAGTATTTCTTTTTGTTTGAAAAAAAATGATTTCTTTGGTAAATAAACCAATTGTTTCATAAACTTTGTCGAGGAATTTAACGATAACTGTTTGTATGGCAAATTAAAAAAAATGTTTATGATATCTGAACAGGTCAGAGTTTATATACATTCAAAACATACATATTATCACGATACTTTAGATTAAACTTCTCTGTTTTTTCTTATTCCTGTGTTAGAAGGCTTCGGTATTTTTCCAATGAGAACATGTGGCAACTCAATAGTATATAATTGCTATTGGTTTCGGACATTTTGAGAGCACCTGCAAGCTGGTCACATTCAATTAGCCTAAACACCATGTGCAACGGTGATTTTCAACAGACTGACGCAGATGATTCATGGATTCCTGCACTTTCAATGTTGTAAGTATCAAAAATTGGATCACTTGCTGTTATCAAGGTCCGCACCCTTCACAAGTCACGTGATTCTAACTGTGCTAGTTATATATATTAACAACCTTTATTTGCTTTTATTGTGATACTTATTTCCAAACCTACAAATATAACAGTTATCTGCTATGCTATGTTCTTCTCTCAATTTATAAAACCATCAATTTTCATTAGCAGCTCAGCTAAGGTAATCTTCTTCAATTTACCCCTTGTTCAGTTAAAATTCACAATTAAGACGAAATGTGAATATTGACTTATTTTTTTCTTTTTTTTTAAATTAACATACTGTTTATAGCTATATGTGCTACTCATGAAATAGAAAATGCAACACATATTATTTTCCGTGTCTCTTAATTTTTCTTTATTTTATTTCATCAACAGATGGAATTACGACAACCCTAAATTTCAACAAAATATTCTCCAAGTAATGGCATCGTTCATTATACATTGATTTGGTGAACAAATTATCTCCAATTTTACTGACGAAACTTACAACCATTTTTACACAACATATTATCATACGCAGTCACTTCCTGCATCAATTCTGTACTTTGATCCTTGAGACTTTATAAAAAAACCAATGTTCTATTCCATCTGTTTAACAGAAGAACCCTCTTACACGAAAAACTAATATAATAAAAAAGAGAGTATTAACTAAACATGCAGCATGTTTTAACAGACGACGCTCATTGTATTGTTTGCGTGTAAACATTGTCAATTTAAAAGTCTATGTTTACTTTAAGTATTAGTTTTATGCAATATATGTGATCGAATACTCCAATCTCCAAGGAAGGTTTGTTGTTTAAAAAAGAATTCAATTGGTGTGTTGGATGTTCCACTTAGTATACTAAATAGTTAAGATGCAGATGCATACAAATCTATGGATGACTTACATATTAAAAAAATAATTACGAATACCAGTACTCAAATTTTACTATTAGTATACTATCATGACTATTGTACCTTTCAACTTACCAATTTACGAAACACTATGTAGAAAGTTAAAGAGGTTAACTAATTCACCCCATAGATCCGTCAAATCATTTAACAAATCCCACTCATTACAAAGAAACGCATATTAAAAAATCCAGCATGAAAACACGTACGGTGATAGCTTTTCCGTTTACTCAATTTAAACTACTGAGTAGTATTATACCCTTCAATACATACCAATTAACAGAAACACTTTGTAGATAATATATGGAAGGTTACCCAAATCACCATAAGTTGTGTACAGTACATCAACCAAATCATTTACCTAAATTGCACTACTTACAAAGAAATCCCATTTAAACAGCAGTTAAACACATGATAGCCTTTCTCAATTTAGGCAAAACATAGTTTTTGCACGTGCACAGACTAAACTTTGCCTTTCTAGACCTTAGTTTGTTACAGTAAAACACATGATATAAGATACACAATGCAACAAGCATCATTATGACAACTACGTTGTAGTTGGAATAAAAGACGGTATAGTATTTGGCAAGCATGGTCAAGTGTGCCCACCCTATACTAGAAAGTATTTACATATGTTGGTTGCTCTAAGGGGAAATACGAAATAACACCCGTCAAGATCATGACGTTTCGTCAAACTCTATTACATCAGGGTAGGATAAATCATTCATTGATATCACCCCTCCTAACATGCTTCTACGTTTTGATTTGATCAGACATGTAGTCTGAATCGACCAAAACAGTTTGAAACTATGTTAAGGATTATGTACCCTTGTGTTGCTTCAATGCTAAACATATGGAAATTTTATAGAAAATCCAGAGCCTTTATCTTTGTTGTATCATATTTTGCAATGTGATGACCGATAGATAAGGATTATTGCATACAGTGCTAGCATGGATTTCCTTAAAACAAATTTATTAAATTTTTATTTGGATGGAGAGTTGTCTCACCGGCACTCATACCACATCTTCCTATATCTATGTAATGGAATACCCAATTGGCCAATACGTTTTTTTTCTGTATTTGCCAAAAAGTATTATTATTGTTATCATACTGACGTCACCACTAATGCAGATTCTTATTTATCCGTATAACCGTAACAGTTGTTTCGATCAACAAATTGGAATGATTATATAAATAAAGCTGTTTTAGGACCACATTTGTACACATCTGTATCCTTATATAACGTATGTGTTTCTATTTGTCAGTCCATAATTGCTAACATAAAATCAGTCATTCTGTTTATGTACAGGTAAGGTTATAAAGCATGCCAGTTATTCAAGCCATCAAAGAGAATGAGATGTAATATAATAAAAGATCTATAAATAGAAGACAACTATTACAGAGGAAAAACCTAATTTAGTCTTTGAAAATATATCAAAGAAAATAATAAAAAAATATAGTTGATAAAGAAGAAATGTACATTTTTTATTTCATTAAAACATAAACGCGGATTATTTGGCAATTTAGTAGTTCAGTCGTTGCGCAACACCAATTGCTTTTCAAAAAAAGTCTACTGTTGTTTCAAAGCTGAAATTTTGGTTAAATTCAAATATGTTTGACATTATGTGTATAATACATTGTATAGTAATCTTTTAAAGACTATTTTCGGCCTCTTCATGCTTTTAAAAAAAAAAAGATAATTGAAAACTTTATATAGTAATACAAAAACTACAAATATATGTCGAATAATCAAACAAAATAATTGTTTGTGATTTTGAAAAAAAGACAAATGGTAGAATACTTAACAACATAATGATATATCGGAGTGGAATACCAACTTGACGAAAGTTCCTACGTTAGACTGTCTTAAATGAGGTATTTGAATCATTTTTATTAATAGGGCAATAATTTTATAAATTACAAGCAAGATATTTCAAATTGTCGTTTCAAAATTAACGAAAAGATAAAAGTTATATAGTTTGTCCTTGAAAATTTATCTTTGTAGATATTTAAAGGATTTTACTCTTTAGACAAACTCTTTAACAATGGTTCTTTTGTCTTACAATAATCCACAAGAAAGTAATAACTTTAAATGGTTAATAAAAAAAAACAAAGCTAGTACGGTAATTAACAAATGGTTCCGACATATGGTTGTCATAAAATGTTTTCGGGTACGGTAATTGTAAAAAAGAAACCTCCATGGTTCAAAACAAAGGTGGAGATAAAGATACTGATAGTGATATTTCAAACTACTGTTTTACATTAAGAGTATGATAAAAGAAAATATCCAGAAATCAACGCCACTTTGCTTATTTGAATATAATACTAAAGAATTTGCATACGGGTCACGGAAATTATATTAAAATGATAGGGAATTTTAAAAAAACGTGTCTGTTTTAATTTTTATTTAAGTGATAAACAGGTTTCGGGGCAGCAAATAAGTATACACAATAATAAACACCATTTAAACGAAACATAATGACTGTTGTTGCAAAAATCAAGGTTCGAGAGGCTTTTAGCCTTTTATGGTAAAATACAGGCTGAAATGGTTGAAACGTCATAATTGCAAACTTCGTGTTGAAAATTGGCTTACAAGGTCATTAGAAAATAGATTGCCGGGGTGAAATTTGAAACTTGAATGTCCAAAGAATAAGCAAGTCCAAACCTTGTGTGTGTAGTCGTTGAACTCTAGGAACCCACGTAAAGTTAAAATGCCCCTATTTCAAGAAAAATAAACACACGAAAACATGAAAAATTCACTAAATTCGCGTTCATTGTTTATATTTTGCCTGACAACTTTACAGAAATTTCAAAGTGATTGTAAATAAGGACTCTGTAACGGGAAACTAATGATATCCGCTTTTTAAAGATTTTAGCGATATCAAGCCAGTCCAGTTTATACTATTACATGTATCACGTGGTATAATTATCATTTACAAATTATGAATATCAATCAGCAAAATCACTACTAATTTCTGGCTAGGATTATATAATTTCAAGTTTAAACATATTATTTTATTTAATAGTTTAACATCATATACAGGCCAGCTGTTACATTTGATATTGCACTGACCTACTAAATTCGAAATTATTTTGCCTGAAATCTAAAATTATGCATCGGATAAAACATTTTTGGAAAATATTGCTGTGTCAAACTTTTGTTTATAATCCCTGCAGAATAAAAAATGAAAAAAAAAATGTGAAATTTGTCAATAAAACAACACGACCAAAGATCAGAAAATTAGCCCAATGCTACCAATGAGGCCCCACCATGGCGATACAGTTCCGTACCGGGAAGCGGAATGCGGCTGACCCCTCAACGAACATCTGCACTTATAAATTGAAAATGGAAGTTACACTTAATTCCAGTACATTTAGAATTAATTAACTGAAATTTGAAGATATATTTTTATGAAGAGCAGAGCTTATGACTCGGAACAGGGGCACCACTTTTTTTTTTTTATTAAACATGTTCTATGTGAACTTAACACTCCTCTTTACTATCGGCTCATTTTAAATAGAATACACAAACACACGACAATACTTTCACTAAAATTCAGCTTAAAAGAAATGCGTGTCCTATGTCAGAAAATGAAACTTTATTTCCGGTAACCTCGAAGCTTTATCATGCAACATTGCAAAGTCCAATTAACAATTGAAAGTGTCTGCCCACAGCAATGAATACTCTTCCAAAAGATATTTTAATAGGAGTGAATGTTTTAGAAGACATTGAACTTGTTTATACCAATTAAGGATCTTTTAAATGTTGCGCATGTGAGTTACTCATCAAACTGTATGCTTGATTAAACCAACAAGTTCAATGTACAAAATTAATTTTCAAATTACATCTTTAATTTCCCTAGAGTATTGCTTGTTTTTGTCAAAGGATGTTAACTGCTCTGTCAGATTTTATGGTGTCATACCTTAAATATATCAATGACTTATCGTTATACAATACATATACCATGATTACACTTTAAAAAGAAGTAAAAGTGTATGTTCTTAATATAAAATATACTTTGTGCTCTGATCTGTAAATTAACCGATTGTGTCATTTTTTTCAGAAAATGAATTTACATGGAGGAAGCGGCATAAACAACAGAAGATGCTCACCCTGTCGATGTCGGATTACAAATGTATCGAGATTTCAAGTTTAAAGTATTGAACCACTAGTTCAGACCCGGTCGGGAAAAAAAATTCAAGAAAGTAGTACATATTTTAACCATAATAGTGTCTATCCATAGCTTAATCTCTGTCAATAGAGATAGATTGGGTATCAAATGAAAGCGTGAAGACTTATAATTACCGTACAACCCTTCTAAAAAGTTTCTTTCGATAATAAAAAAGCATTTGAATTCAATAGGCCAGCCGACTTGTCATATTGTTCAGATCATAATTATCTGTTTTGCACTTTTACACTTCCTGGAATCAGAAAGCTCTCCTATAGGATTTTCTTATTCCAGGAATAGATTACCTTAGCCGTATTTGTCACAACTTTTTTGCAATTTTTGGTTCTCAATGCTATTCAACTTTGTACATGCTTGGCTTAATAACTTTTTTTATATGAGCATCATTGACGAGTCTCATGTATACGAAACGCGCGTCTGGCGTATTGAATAATAAATTCTAGTATCTTTGATAACTATATAGAATTAAAAGTATGTAGAATTTTTCAGCACAAGTCGGAAGAGGATATTGTTTTGACATTAAATACCTGCCACTTTATTTGAACTTAAGACAGGTTATTTATTAAAATTCTGAAGGGAATAACATACAAAACAATAGGGTTATGAATAAGTAGTTGTATACCTTAAGTAAGGTGAAGCACACTTTATAAAATGTAATCATACAAGGCGCTTTTCTAATTGATGTTCGACGGAACTATTAAACATAAAAATGTGAATTTAAGAAATAAAACGTTGTATTTCATGTCTAAAATGGGACAAAACAAATATTTCATATGCATAGCTTTTTTCAACTTTTCCTGTAGGAGAGTGAACCTCAGTTTCTTAAATATGTTTTTCTCGAAATATTGAAAATGGTATATTTTAAGTACTGATTACTGACATACATTAGCTATTTATTGTCTAGTTCTTCCCCATAACATTCATATACAAACTGTGAAAAACAAAATTTTCGTTATGTGAAACTCTGTTGATAATGGTTGACTTGAGAAATAAACAAAACTTATATAGAAAACACCACGGGAATGCATTAACAAAGGTCTTTGTCCTAATTATTGAAGCCTCAATGAATCGTTTGTAATAAACAAAAAGCACGTCTGACGTATATAATTATACGGCTATAATACTAGATGATCCTTCTTGTTTGCATGTAGGGTGACCTATAGTTGTTAACGTCTGTGTCATTTTGGTCTTTTGTGGGTAGTTGTCTCATTGGCAATCATGCCACATCTTCTTTTTCATACATAATAACATTTTTCGAAAAATATAGGTACATCATATCATCTTTCGCATGTGTCATGTATATACATGTATACAACGGAACAACTGATCAATCAATACTAAAAACGTAATGAAATTAAAATGACAATGTGTATATGATTTTAAATGTACTTTGAAAATCGGCATGTTGAAAGCTGATACATGTACAATTCAGATATCTGGTTTCTTTAAAATTAAACCTAAGGTGACATTTTTAGAAAGCTGTAAAAATTGCCAAATTTGGTTGAACAGAAACGGACTATTTATTGGTGGTCTGATATATAATATTTAATTTAAACAGATGAAGTGCAGTTTTACTGCATTTGAAAGATGGCGAAACGAAGAGGAAAATAACGCGAAATATACATTTAAGTTTGTCTTAAAGGACTACAGTACTGTCAGTATTGCAGAAAATCAGAGATACATTTTTTATGAAGATTACTATTTGTTATTTCTTTTTTTTAAATTATGATATATTTTTGTATCTTAAAAAGGCCTTTGACATTGCAGAATTCTAGATCAATAAAACATCGTTTGAAATGTTTTAAAATTCGAAATGCAATGTTTTAATTTGGTTTTCAAATTGCATTATCAAAAAGCAAATACAATTTAAGAAAAAAAGAGAGTTAAGAAAATAAAAGCCGATGAACGATGGTGTATTCCTTCACAAACTAAGACTCTTAATCTAATAATCTAATAAATACCGTATCAAGGTTCTGTTAGCGCTTCGTATATACACATTTTCTATTTCGGTTTTGCAACAGCGATTTTTAAATTTGCTGCATCAAACAATACAGCGACTGTTGCAAATTGTAAGAAAAATCTTGTAAGGAAACAACAATTTAACTTCAAGAAAAAACATACTTCTCTTAGAAGTTAAATCATCGTTGCATAAACGTCGTTGAAAGTTTTTATTTCTGTGCAATTTGAAATCAATTTTTGAGAAAAGATTACATCGCATGGCTTCTTGAATGAAAATAAACTAACCCAGGAAACAGTACTCCTGGGAAATTAACAAATGCTTTTTTCAAAAAGACGTCGTAGCTCAAACTTGAAATTAGTTTACATATTCACTTAAATGCATTCGTATTTCTATGGAATTTATTTACAATTTTAACTGAAATACAAATAAACAAATAACTTTAATGAAATGCTACTGACAGTTGCATTTGAAAATTATAATCACATTAATATAAAACACATTTCAAAAGTTTTTTGATATTCAAATATATAATCAAATCATCAAAGATGGTTTTTTTAAGTAAATCATGTATTATTGATATTTTTTTTCACATTTTCAAAGATATTTACAAATTGAAGTCGAGATTCATTTATATATTGTTTGAATGTTGAAAAGGGTGAACAGATTTGATATGTAAATTCAAAATTCGATTAAAGACATACCGTATTCAAAGGATGCAATAAAAATTCAAAACCATATCCTAACTTTTGGTACACTATTGAAAAATGACGAAAAATTAAGTTTTGTGTCACACGCCATACAATTTCATGATCACATAGAGTCAAAAGGTTACAAGCCGGAATCAGACACAATCATAATTTTTACAGACCAGACAATTCATGTAAAAATATAAGACCGACGAAATTAGCCGAATACAGGTTCTTCTAATCTGAGAAACAGTTAAACAGATTTTATATTATTTTATATATATTTTGTATATTATTTATTAGACACATAGAATCTCAAAATATACATTAAAAAATTATGGGGTTCTACATTGATATAAGTACCTGGTTTAACTGTACGTCAATTTTCGATTTGTAAAAGTAAAATAACCAACAACAAAAAACTCACTCCTATGGAAATCCACAACGGAAAGTTGTTTTTTTATAAAATTACACAATGATAACCTCAAACAAACATAACATGGAAACAAACTGTCATATCAATGAATTTGTACAGGCATTTCTTTATGTAGAAAATGGTGGATTAATTCTGGTTTATAATAAAATTAAGAAAGGAAATGGGAAATGTGTCATAGCGACAACAATCCGACTATAGAGCAGAAAACATATAAGTTTGTTAAAGCTATTACTTGTATGACAGACGAATAGAATTCCATTAGATTGCAACAATGTGTGAGCAAAGCAAAGCAAATATAAAAATGAATCATGGGTTCTGAAATTTGAATTCCTATTTTTCATAGCAGCTCATTATACAATATTTTTCAAATTATAAATGACAGAACTCCAATTACTAGTACGTGTAATATGCAAAAAAATGTATTTAAAAAGATATTTTCTACAGTATGCATATATACTGAATAACATTTTTATGCTTCGGATGCACCTGATAAATGTAAAAAGAAAATACAGAAATGTTAACGTTATTTAAAAATACAAATAATCAACAAGTCAACAACAGTTACAGCTCACAACCCATTACAATAGAAACGAACTTGTAAGCAAGAAAATCACATAAAAAATAAAATAATAACGTATACAGAAACAATACATAACTTTGAACAGAACTAAACTCTATGATAGAACTGGTGTCAACATTTGATAAGTCTTTCAGTACTTTGTGTTGGGTAGTAAGTAGTTTACTTCGTGCAAACGATGTTCACTTTTAAAACTCAGTGGATGCCATATACAATGGTTTTAAAAACAAGTATTTGAACTTTACATAGTGTTCATCTTTCATTACCAGATGTCTACATTGATAAGAATCATGTCTATCTATGGTTGTTCCTGATATTGTATTCTATAGTGAGGTCAGTACGGTCGCTTTGGTAATATCTACTTGTGTATTATAATTAGATAAGCATGATCATGGCATTAAAAGTTCTGTTATCTTCTTATCTGTAGTCAAGTAAGATCGATGGTCTAATGATTGTTCAAATATAACATGGATCTAGCGATACATTTAATCTTCCTTTGTTTGTGTAAAGAAGCAGCTTCTGGAGATGTTTCTATAAAAGGCAAGTTAAAACAACTGTCATATAAGGTGCAATTGGCTGGGTAATTTATCAACATAAAGTCTGAACATTTGAATGTGCTCAAGGAGCAATAATGTACATTTGATGTCTTATCTTTAAACTGTCACACATTTTAATTCTCTAGATGTTCCTATCAATAATGGTATTGGCCTTGTTCGGCTTGGGATAAAAATAATCAGATTCAAAAGCTTAAATGAATGTTTATAGTTGATGAGATAAGAAAGTTTAAATGGGAATAGAAATAGCTTGAAATGAAGTTAATGATTCATGGTTTAATAAAAGCGATGCGTGTTTATTGTGATAGTAACTTCACTCATTGTAGCGTTAGACTTTTTCTAAAACTTGTAAGGCTACTAGTCTACAATGGCTTTTGAGATAAACAGTCCTCAAGAAAGGACAATGACCCAATGATAACGATAAAAACAAATTGCAGAAGTGTTAAACACCCGAAGAGCTGACACGATAACATTAAATGAACAACATCAAAGACTTTACGATATTTATCAGAGAACCATTAACTGTAAAGTTTGCTAAAATGTTTTAAAAAAACACCATACAGTCCACATTTGGGAAACGAAATATCAATACCATCTTATATTTTTCAAGACTGTATTTAAAACATCTTGTTTGCCTTTCGTATTTATTGAAACCATTGGTTTTCGTGACTGTTACACATACTTGATACAATAAGTTAAACTATGTTCTAGTGTTCTGCTTGCATACCACTTTCATAAATGATGGCAGGGTTCAGCTATTTATGCACATCTTATACTTACATAATTTTTACGACTATCCAATACAAATTGTCTGTAATTTAGTAATCGGTTATATTCTCCCATACTTTAGTTTTTTTTGCTCTATTTTTGTTTTTGTTTTCTTCTTATAAATTGTGCATAAAAAATGCAGTATAAACATACGAACTGCACCTGTTAATACTTATTAATACCTTACATCTTTCACAGATATGAAAACTCAGATCGATAATTTCACAATAAACAGCATAAGATTTTTTAAATAACGAGCGGCGTCCGCTTGTTCGTCATTTCCTTATCCTTGATCTTTCCTGTATTTGCTACACTGGATATAGGTAGAAGATATTTATCATGCGGTATCACAGATTCTGTGTTGCATTCAGGCAGTTGTTTTCCAGTCGTTCTATTTGTTGACCGATCCAATTTAACTCTCTATAAAAGTATCATTAATTTAGAAGTCTTGGACGTTTGTAATTTCAGAGTTATAATAAAGGCTCCTATTGTACTTCCTGCTTTGTACCGCACGTGCACGCCATCTACCAATATTTAGACTGCAAACGTTGTCTTCCGTCTCATATTGATACCTTAAATATGTGCATTTGTGATACTGCTGCTGTCATGCAATGGTTTACATACCGTATAGCGGGTTATTTTCGCGGGGTGCAAATTTTCGCTTATTTTCGCGGACAGAACTTAATCGCCAAAATAAATTCCGCCAAATTAAAAGTGTTCATACAAAGGTATTAATAAAAGTTTTTAATCCGCCAAAATAATAACCGCAAAATATTTCGTATACCTTGTTCAATGAAAATCGCGAAATTTCACACCCGCGAAAATAACCCGCTATACGGTATTTTCTAATATCTTTAATGAAGGGTTGGTTAAAAAATTGAAAACAACACGATTAATACTTTTATGCGTCCGAAGCGCTTTTTTGAATTAACCTACATCAGAAACGCTCAAAGCCAAGCATTTGAAATCCGATGCTGGATAAGTACCGAAACCGTTGAAGAGCTATATGTCAAAAATACCTAAAATAAATAGCCAAATTCATCTAACGCCATCTTTGCCTGAGGGAGTTGAAAGATTAGTTATAATATTGATACATACTTTTTTTATTGTTACCGTTTTATATCAAAACGCGTTTAAAAGAGGAGCAGGGATACTAAAATGATAATACAATTGAAAAAACGAAAAGCGACAAAATGACAAAGAATTCATTAAATTCAATAACACAGACATTTTAATTTCTTTTTAAAATATTATTTTTTGTTTATTTTATTTCCTACGAGTTTGTTGCGAACATAATGGCAAAACTAGAAAAAAATATATAGTATTTAAACAGTATTTTAATTTAGTATTATAATTCCATTATTACGTTCACAACGATAAGATAAAACTCATAAATGTAGGATAATTACAAAATTCAAGTATATGAAAAAATACCTATATGTAAATGATGTAGTACACAAAAGGTTCATCACATCAAATAGTAAACAACATCGAATAGTATGAGTTATTGTTAAGGTCTATATCTTTTTATATTTCACTTATGATTTTAGATACAAGATATAATGAAAATTCTGCCACACTGGTAACAGCTATTTATGACATTGGCAGAGGCAACTGGAATAATTGGAAAAGATCGTTCATGACATATATCCAGTACTTTTTGCATATCTTAAAATTGAATGCAAAACTTGTTGTTTTTTGTGAAAAGTCAACAGAAAAGTTAATAAGAAAACAATATAGTGAACTGATACATTCAAATATTGTTTTTATGGTGAAACGATTTTCAAAAATTGAGTTCAATAGATACAGACAAATTATATACAATGTTATAGAAACAGATGAGTTTAAAGAAAATAACACCATGCTACAAAACCCAGAAGGGTTTTCGGTAGACTATATCATTCTAACGAATAATAAGCTGTCTTTCTTAAAGGATGCCATTGAAGTTAACATATTCAATACCTCTCATTTTTTTTGGATAGATGGCGGTTATGGTCATGGCGATGAACACATATTTCATAATGTTCAAGGGTGGACACCATCAAAACTTCTTGCCTTAAACAAAACAGTAACGTTCATACAACTACACGGCACAGAAATGTATAAAAAGTATGGGATTAGATTACACAAGGAAAGTATTGACCCTGCATTACCTGGAGGCTTTTGTGGCGGACATCAATCGGCTGTATTAGAATTGTACCACCTTTATAACAAAAAGTTCCGGTCATTGTTAATTGAAAATGTTTTAGATGATGATCAAAACGTATTTTTATTTTGTTATTTTGAAACACCACGTCTATTCAATTTGGTAAAAGGTAGTTGGTTTGACGCATTCAAACTGTTTGGATAAATGGAAATAACATTTAATAAATGTGTGTGCTGTAAAAGCGATTTATTGAATTAACATTCACCTGTTCAGCTTAAACTCAAACACTTGATCAGCAAAGGCTATATGAATACATGCCATGCAACTTATTTCGGAATCTATATGAGCAGATAGCAGCTACAAATATAAAGCGAAATTGACAATATCTATCCTAAATGTGGTGTACATAATTATAACTAAAACTACAAGTCATGAGTTCTAGATATCTGACACCATGCATTATCTGTTTTACTTTTTTTCCTATAACCTGTT
The DNA here is from genome assembly GCF_036588685.1 of Mytilus trossulus. Taxonomy (NCBI): domain Eukaryota; kingdom Metazoa; phylum Mollusca; class Bivalvia; order Mytilida; family Mytilidae; genus Mytilus; species Mytilus trossulus. Next base: position 61,802,692 of record NC_086381.1, on the reverse strand, counting down.
TGTCAAGGGGTTTTGTGGGATGCTGTTTCATGTCGGTTTTATCCTCTTCAATAGTTTGGTATTTTAAATAGTTTAGTTTCTTTTTCACAACGGCTATTATCGTGGTCATGTTGGTCAGCTGTTTGACCTACTGAACACTTTGATGAAGTACTGGTCAATAAATCGGTGACAAGAACCAAGAACTGTGAAAAGGCGGCTCATTATCCATCACTACGAATACAGGTTTACAGATGTCAGTCGGCATAACATTACGCTAACATCAATTTGAGTTTTGTAGTATAGACTAACTCGGGCATTTACACCTATCAGAATCAAAATCAAACAGCGTTGAAATGGATTTTGTTTTCAAAAGTAGTAGGCCAGTAAGCCATCTATCAGTACACCAGTATCGTAGATAACAGGTAGAGAGGATCTGACCATGCACGTCTATACAGAGTTAAAGACTGCGACATGACTGATCCATGATGGATATAGCCTTTTACTTTTATCGTTGTTCCTGGTTTTTTTTGTTTTGTTTAATAAAAAAAAATTATTTAAATCATATTGATTTATTCCCTCCGCATTCTGACTTTTTGTTTAAGGAGATAATTCAGCATCCTCATTCGATAGTAAAGGGTTTTTAATTGTTACATTAGTGTTACCCATATTTTGATTTTTCTGATATCTAAATTCTTATAAAAAAAAATATAAATGAAATTTGTATATATAAATGTATATGTGAAAATAAACCTGAATATTAAACAAAATAAAATTGAAAAAAAGTACATTGAAAATCATTTATGATTACCGCCTTGGTTACTTAGCTTATGAAACCCAATATTGAACCGTAAAATTAAACAAAAAACTTATGAACGATGTAAGCTTTATTACTGTGTATGCCAAATTCACTTTTCGCCAACATTAAACTCATCAGTGATGCTTAAATCAAACAACTGCAAGTCCAACTCAAATACGAAGTAGATGAGCACACTAAGCAGAACACTTCAAAGCATAACGTGTTTGTATAATTTTATACAAAAACATTACTTGAGAGATAAGTTTTTTCCCCATGTTTCAAGAAGTACATCAACAGAAAAGTTCTGCTATATAAGATATCAATAAATTTGAACTTAGAAACATTAGTTTTTATAAATTCCATTCAATCTTTTGCATGATTTTGCAGTCACAATACCATATTTCAGGAAGAAGGCAATGATGCGAAAATTACATGGCAACGGTCAACAAGAAAAACCATAAACAAACAACTGCGTGATGAAAAATTCAAAATTGCGACATATTTATTGTTCGTTTCTTATTAACTGGAAGTCATGTACATACTAAAATCTAAAAACGACCGGTTCATGGAATTGATTTAATTAAAGAAATACCAAAGAGGGCAATGATATATGCATAAAATAATCCTATAATAACAACAAAGGAATATCAGATGGACTAAAGCTATGCTTAAGATGATTAAAGAATCCATATATATCACTGTGAGAGCAACGAGTTCTTTATACTCAAATGTTGATTGGTGTAGTGGGTTGGCATCAATAACTTACAGTGACTATTACAAAGTTTTACGCAATTAAATAGTTACTTATTTGAATTGGTTCATCGTTTTCGTCAAGATGGTGTACAGGTCGGCACCGATTGCAACAAACTTTGTTTATGATACGATTAGAAAAAAATCGTCTTTAAGCAGTTGTTAATCGGAAACCTCAACTAAGTTGCATTGCTAGCATTGATAAACGAAAACAAAATATGTCACTCGATGTTGGTGGTGATTTGAGCATTCTTAGACCAATAGAACTTATAAACCTCCCGCTGTATGCCCTATGAGCTAAATTAATACAAGTGTTAAAAGTCAATTCACAAAAATACTGTACTCCAAGGAAAAATAAACGGAAAGTCAACAAACAAATGGCAAAATAAAGAAAAAAACCATATCAAACGAATGGACAACAACTGTCATATCCCTGACTTGATAGAAGCATTTTCGAATGTAGAAAATGGTGGATTGAACCTGCTTTTATAGCACTAAACCTCTCTCTCTCTCTAACGTGTGAATAGTTAACAATATGCCTAATTTTGAAGACGTCATTTGAAATATTTTGTGTACTTAAAATACTATGAAGAAAGCAAGATATATGAACAGAATGTAGGTCTTCTATAGCACACACCTCAAACGCCGTACAAATCAAGTCTCTTTTAAATATATCAAAATAAAAAACTTAGACACATTCTGCATATTTACAGGTCGTACAGTTGCTTCATTGTCATGAAATTGCAGACTACAATCTTGATAGTCAAAACAAACCTAATATATTCAGTCACGAGATGGTATTCATATTTTCTTAAATTGTAAGATTTGATTTTCTGTTTCCAAATAGAAAACCAATCTATTTCAGGTTCTTACGGTTTGGTGACATCATTTTGGAAAATCGTAAAACAAAAAATGTTGTGATTGGATATCAACGTCAAAATATTGCTTAAACTTCATCATGTGGCGCAGCGTTATTTCCATTTTTGTTGATAAAAGATGAGTCATTTAGATTATAAATTGTTGAGTTCAATGATTATTTCTCGAAGGTTGTTATCGGTACCAACTGTTAACTAGGATTGGTTTTTTTTCATATACTATAGTTGACGTAGAAAATGTGTATATGGATCATAAATATATGAACTCTTCGAGCTATTTTAGAACCAACGGATTTTTTATATCCATCTATAAATAAAATAAATCGGTACATGCATAGCAAAACGTTATACCAGTTTAAAATTCATGTATACCTCCCAGAAAAATGTCACAGGAATAGATGATATAAGCTGTATTTGATAAAACATTTGAAATTAAGGGTCAGTGCTATTTCAATAAGTATTTTATTAAACTTTATTTTTTGTTACTTTTTGTTATTTTTTTTTTACTCAATCGTCACCGAAAAGTCCTCTTGTAGACGAAACGCGTGTCTTGCGTATACATCTTTATCTTCGTATCTAAGGAAATTTAATTTAATTCTGCGTTCTGGATTTTTGACATAAGAGTATGAACATCCTTCGACAGATTGACCTTTATCATGTTTATATTCTGTAGAATATTGTAATTACAATTTATATATATAATAGTCTATAAACACAAAGAAGAGTTCAAATATGTAATTTCAGAAAAATAAATAATTAAAGATTCTTATTACGTTGATACATTGTTCAAAAACCTATAATTACACCCTATTTTATTACTAATATCAAACTTTAATGATTTTATGACAATACTTTTATCATATACAATCAATATCATTGGTTAACCAAAATATATTCAAATTTTTGAATTTTCTAATTCTTTTCCGTAAAAGAACAATGTTTTAATATATCTATGTGTATAAACTACGTAACAGTGAATTATACAGCGAAATTTAAACATAAAATCATTATGTCCAACTATTAATATTTCACTTTAGCATGTACATACTATAACGCATCCGCTGTTATCGTTTTATTATAGAATAATGAGTGGTGATTGTAAACATAATTACTAAAACCAACCTATTAAAACTAATATGAACTATATTTGTCTTTTCTATTGATGCTAAATGTGTGAGAATACAATGAATATATTTAGTAAACCAGGACAATGATCTAAAATTAGTTCTACAATTAGTTTTTGAGGCTGCGTTATTTAAATGCACTAAACGCTTTATAAATCGAACTAAAATACATATTTTGTTTCAATCATAAGGTTATCCTAACATAGACTATAGTTTAAGAAAATAAACAGAAATTATCAATTAGAAAAATTGAAGAGAAAAAAAGCGACACGACGACATAAAGGTAAAATAACAGTCTACAATAGTTGTAATAGTTTTCCGTAATAGTCAACCACATCATGATAGCGTTCTTTATTATTTCTTGAATAGTATATCAACCTGGAGATAACGTAGTAACATTATCTTTCATGAATATGACCTACAGAATAAGACGTTTTACTAGATTTGTTTATAACATAAGCAGCACGACGGGTGCCACATGTGGAGCAGGATCTGCTTAACCTTTCGGAGCACTTAAAATCACCAATAGTTTTTGATGGGCTTCGTGTTGCTTATTCCTCAGTTTTATATGTTGTGTCAAGCGTTCTATAGTTCGTCTGTTTGTTTTCTTTCATTTCTAGTCAGTTGTCAGTTTATTTTTGATTTATGAGTTTTACTGTCCCTCTAGTATATTTCGTCCCTCTTTTCTGGTGGAATGATGCTACATATACATTTAAAGTTCAAATTTACAAAGCTGAAACAATCTGTATTGTCCTATCAGATGCTTCTCATGTTAACATCTTTGTCAATGTCTAGAAGTTATTCCTGATATGAAGCAAATGGTCGGAATATGTGGCACCTTTAATTTCAATTCGAATGTTATCAAGTCATTAACCATTCCAACATGTATTCAGCTTAATCCATTTGTATAAAGGAACTTGATGTTAAAGGGTGATGCTATTTATCCAAATGTGGATTGCTTATGAAAGAACGACCTCCTGCATGTATTATGCTTCATATGAACAAAACAAAAAACAAAAACGTAAGTTGGCGAAAAGATTAGCACACTTTTATGTTACATCCATGTAAGACACTCTTTTAGCAGCTTATGGCATGCCTTATGACCCTTTCGATACATGACAATTGCTTTTAGAAACACTAATTTGATCATTGTTAAAAACAAGGGTTGAATTATTATCACTTGAGCTGTATGTCAGCCATCACAAGTTGATCGACCGACTGATTTTAATTGAAATTATCACGAATAATTGATGACATATATCTCTGGATACTTTCCTTCCGTCTATAAGATTTCATTTATTGCTGGCTTTAACTTTCATCAAGCTTTGACATTGCTTGGGGAAATACAAAGAAAATAAACAGAAAAATAAATTGAATAGCAGAAACTGTCTAGTCAAATCGATTATGTATTAGAAATGTCCACAAATATATAAATTATGCTTTGAGCTACAACATATGCTTTTTAATATTCCTTGATTTTACAAATTAAAGGTACACAAATGTAAAGTTTAATTGTTTTAAAAGAGATAAACTTGTTTTAAAAGAAATAATGTGTTAAAGATTAATTAATCCTTGAAATTCGTTTTCAAGTTATAATATTCAAGTTTAAAAAAGACCTTGTAGCATAAGTTATTTTACTAAAAATATTCTCAATGCAAAACTTGTTCTCTTTTATCAAACATTTGTTCTAAAAAAAACTAAACAATGATCAATGGTCTTTCCTAATTATTTTACTAAAAGTACAAAAGCATGATGCCGCTTTTTGACACCAAAAGGTAAATTAACCTTAGCATATCTTATTCAGTATTTGTTTTCTTCGTAAAGTTGTTAAAACACAGAAGCCGGTATAAGCGGTGTTATAATTTGATTCATAAAGTATTTATAAAGATGTACAATCGTTTTAGAAGCTTTTATATCAGATGTCGTTGTTGAGAGAAATTATTGAAAAGAAATTTTGAAAAAATATAATTATCAAATCATGCTATTGCATTATGTCATTTCCATTTTAATACTATCTATGACGGGACTATCTGCAAGCTATATATGAATGTTAAAAGGTAAACTGGTCGATATATTCGCGTCGAATAATACATTATGTTAGTATCAAAAGATTTACGACTTCTATCTTGCCTGCTGCGAGCATTTGTTTTATTTTCTTTGATGCATACGGTTAAATGTAATATAAAGCATTGATTTATCTCTTTGTTTTTAGTATTTCTAATACTGATAAATGACATTTCGTTTCTCTTTGTTGTTATCGTGCTCTGTAAATTTTACTTTTTCCAAAGATAAGCCATAAATATCACGAATGGGTTAACCCAAACAAAATAATAGCTGGCGTCTTTAAATCATTAAGGGTTTATCTAAAAGTCTAGTGGCAAACACTGATTCTTTGTTTTTGAAGCAAAAAGCTTTTAAAAAGGCGTTTTATGAATTGATGCTATGAAAATAACACACCTTAAAAGTAATAAAAACTAGCATGTCAATAACTGTTAATTGTCATTGTTAATTTATTTGTCAGTGTATCGTTGTCATTTTGCTTAGTTTCTTTTGTTACCTATTCTGACATCGTTCTCGGACTAATATATATTAAACTTGAGTTTTTTTCTTCCATTTTTTTCTATTTTAGCACCACATAAGAGCGCCACTCTTTACATTCGCATTAGCCGTCGTTGTGATTTGATTATAAAGGGGATTATATGTAGACAGAAGTTAAAGCCATGAATTTTAAATCTGTTTGAATTTTTGGGCCTTATCCTTTTTATGTAGAATAGGACGTCAAGAAAATCCTCTTTAAAAGAAACTTGAAAAAAATCATGAGCTTAAAAATCTTATACCGGCTTTTGCTCATATCAAATTGTACCCAACACTTTTTTTTACATTTATACATTTAAACATTCATATTATTACATTTGTCTACTGTGTTTGCGAAATATGGCAGAATCTAGTTATAAAGCGCATTCGGTGTTTTCCTAAACAAAGAAAACGATAGCATATAATCCGATAAGTACTTTTGCCGATGAATTTGATTATGTTAAGAGGTAATGTCAGAGAGCACCAGGCAGGACTGTTCAACTAAAAAAAATTGATTTGGTCAAACTTATATTTTACCCTTTCAGTATAACAAACTGACTGGGAATATATAATTTTTTTTTCAATTTTTTGTGAATTTGACATTTTTTTTAATGAAATTCAATATAAGGGCTCAAACCGCTATTTTCCATTGAAATGTATGGAGGAAAAGCCAGTTTCTTACTGTTTTCAATTATCCGTCATCGGAGAAAAACAATACTTATGACAAAACTACCTATATGGAAGTCTAGTACTATGTTGGTGTAAAAAATAATGAAAATAAAATTTTTGGTATCTTTTTGATTTTTTAAAAAAAATAAGGTAAAAAAATGCTAAAATAAGGAAAATTGAGAAAATTGAGAAATGCCAGTTTCTAACCGTTTTCAATGATCCATCATTAGAGAAAAACAGCCCTTATGACTAAACTACCTATATGGAAGTTTAGAACTATGTTGGTGTAAAAAATAATGAAAATAAAATTGTTGGTATCTTTTTGATTTTTTTCAAAAAATAAGGTAAAAAATGCTAAAATAAGGAAAATTAAGAAATGCCAGTTTCTAACCGTTTTCAATGATCAATCATTGGAGAAAAACAGCCTTTATGACTTAACTACCTATATGGAAGTTTTGTTTTATGTTGGTGTAAAAAATAATGAGAATAAAAGTTTTGGTATCTTTTTGATTTTTTTCAAGAAATAAGGTGAAAAAATGCTAAAATAGGGAAAATTGAGAAAATTTGAGAAAAGCCGTTTTCTGACCGTTTTCAATTATCCATCACCAGAGGAAAACAACACTTATGAATAAACTACCTTTATGCAAGTCTAGTACTAGTTTGGTGTGAAAAATGATGGAAATGAAATTTTTGGTATCTTTTTGATTTAAAAAAAAATAAGGTAAAAAAATGCTAAAATAAGAAAAATTGAGAAAATTTAAGAAAAGCCAGTTGTTAACCGTTTTCAATTATCCATCACCAGAGGAAAACAACATTTATGACTTACTTCTGATATGAAAGTCTAGTACTATGTTGGTTTAAAACAAGAATGTTTCCACAGTACACGGATGCCCCACTCGCACTATCAGTTTCTATGTTTAGTGGACCGTGAAATTGGAATAAATTCTCTAATTCGGCATTAAAATTATAATGATGTTATCAAAGGGAACATGTACACTAAGTTTCAAGTTGATTAAACTTCTACTTTATCAAAAACTACCTTGACCAAAAACTTTAACCTGAAATTTGCACTATCATTTTCTATGTTCAGTGAACCGTAAAATTGGGGTCAAAACTCTAATAAGGCATTTAAATTAGAAAAAAAACATATCATAGGGCACATGATACTAAGTTTCAAGTTGATTGGACTTCATCTTCATCAAAAACTACCTTGACCAAAAACTTTAACCTGAAGCGGGACAGACGGACGGACGGACAGACGAACGGAGGCACTATCGTAGGAGGGGCATAAAATTAATGAAAGTACAATTTTTGGTATCTTTTTTACTCTTTTTAAAACAATTCAGTAAAAAAATGCAAAAAATAAGGAAAATTGTAATATTGAGAAAATTATGCTTCGGCAAACCAAAATGGTATTACATGGATTAAGTTGCAAAATACCATACACTTTTGCATCTTTATTGTATTTATCATGTTTTAGTGAGTTTTTGATGAAAAAAAATAAAGAAAAAAAGTTGTAGTCTTGTCGCCACTTTGTTCCTTTGGTTGCCATAGCACGCATTAAATGTACACTATTCATTTCCTGTAGGCCTTTTTTGTACAAATTTTCACCATGAAAGTACTTAGTTGGAAGATGCAACAAAATTCTCACTGAATTGGCATCTAGATCATAGGTCAATACCACAGATACCTAAAATACAATTTTTTCCTGTACTTTGACCTTTGACCTCAAAGTAAAAAGATGACTTTTGTTTACAATTTTGTGTCGGGAGCATTATCTGTTTGCCCTTTGACAAAATCTTTTGATATTTGGCACATGTGTGCAGCACCTCAAGACAATCTGTTGTGTTCCAAGGACCATCATCCCAAATTTATCCAAACCTTCCTTTAGGGGAATTGAACCTTATAACATAATTTCATAGATATCCATTAATTTAAACTAAAGTTATTATCCGAAACCAATGTGTCTTCAAACAACAACAATGACGACATCATACCATTATACATTCCCAAAAATTGTTTGCGGTCGAATAATAAATGATTAGATCCTCATTTCTCAACCTTATATATTCTGAACTCCCAACTGGCATGACCATCATGACCATGGATCTTGTCCATTTATAATTTATTTTTTTTTGGGGGGGGGGGGATTTCAAATCAAGGACAGACACTATATAAATACATTAGTACATGCACGTATATAATTGATAGTGACAAAATCTATAAATAAGCATGCTCTTTGTTTTTGCAAAATCAAATATGATTATGCAGAGTGGTTTAATTCTTTATTGAAGGCTGTACCTATTACTATAAACTTTTACATTGTATGGTCTCTTAATGGAGAGTTGTCTGATTAAAATTATGCAGAGGCGGATTTAGGGGGGGGGGACAAATATAGGGAATCACTGAAGCGTGACTGGAGCAGACCCCCCTTAGGTCAGCCAGTGGGCCCCCTCTTATGAAAATTTCTGGATCTGCCACTGTTATACTACATCTTCTGATTTTTATTGTGTTCCATAGCAGTTTCTTCAAAACCTTTGGAAATAGAAGCACCCTTTATCTTCATCACTTGGTTTGTATAAAAGTCAGAATATGACAACAAAGAATTATTCCCATACATCACAATGATTATGGCCTAAAAAGAACTGTGATAGGTACATGTAGCCTTGAAATTCGCAATCATATCAAACCTCCTTTGTTAATAAGACGGATAACTTAACCTGATTAAATGTGACATATACTTAGCTACAGTGTTAATATAACAATTAGTTTATTCTGTTTATTAATTCAATCCATTAATTTTTATCAAGATTCAAATGCATGTACTGCACAAAACCAAAAAATAACAAGGGCATACTACATTGATACTTATATTAAAGTTTATTTTTTTTGGTGTACATATTTCTAAATAGCACAAAAATGTTAACACAATTATTTAAAAAAAATACAATTTTTGACTTTTCATTTCCTTTTAACAGATTTGTTTTAATATAAATTGATCCCATTTTCTGTTACTCTGTAATAATTTGGAACTTATTTTATCAACACATATATACATCTTTTTAGAAATTCATATAAACCCTTGCATAACATAAATGACATGTATAAATATTTGCCTATATAAACACATGAAACATGATAAATATCTAAATAGTTTCAGAAAAAATTTAAATATTCTTTCAGACACCCAGTAATATTTTAAAAGATAAAGATCCATAAACAACTAAGTTGATATTCTTAAAATTGTCCTCTATCAAAATTGTCATTTTCAATATTGAGGTCTCTCAATTACTAAAGTAACCCCCAAAATATTACCAAAAGTCAAACATATACATAAAAAACTTAATAGGTATTGAAATGTTCTGTTGTATGAGTCTCCCAAACTGGTCACAGTTTCATGTGTGATTTTCTGTAAGCTCAGTCACCTGAAAACAAATGAAGGAATAGTCAAGCTATACATGTAAACATCAGTTTTTTGCTTGAAAATGTTTTAAATTAATTATATTAAATAAGATGAATTTTAATATTATATACATATATTCAAGTACACATGATTTATCCGAGAAGTAATTTTAAACTTTCATAATTTAAACTATTACCTGTTCCAACTGGTATAACTGTCACAAAGAATTCTTTTAAACACTATCACTATCATCTGCTTCAAAGTGATCCGCCTTTCCAGTTTTCAAGATGCACAAAATTATGGCATTTAGATCTTTATAGTTTGCTTTTGGTGTCCATGATATACCATGTACTGTTTTAAGGTGGGAGAAAACTGTATAATTTCCAGCATTTGTCCAGCTGATTCATCAAAAACTACTCACGGATGGCTTTAAATTCCTCATATTCCACATTTCCAGCAAATAATACAATAATTTCAGTCTTATAAATAATCCTCATTCCCGTACAGATATTTTAACTGCCTCTGTCTGGAAGTGATCACCCGTACATGTATGCAACAATCTCCTGGTGAGGGAAATAAGTTTCCCAACACCACAAAGTTATGTACTTTTCTTACATCTTATCAAAATGTTCAATTATGTATAAAAATATACAACAGAAGTTCATTTTTCTGTCAAAACATTACCAGCTGGTTACAACCTTTATCGGTTTTTAAATTGAAGAGCATCACTTTTGGCATGTCTAAAAACCAAAAAGACGAAAATAAACTGCTGTTTCCTGACAGTTTACTGCATTAGAACATTTACATATCAACAGATACCAAAGATGTGATTATCATTTCCTGCTGTATTCATGGTCATCTTTTAGAATATGTATCAATTGTTATATTGTAGGCTGTTTTTGTTGAGAAATTAATACCCCTATTTCCCTATATAAGCAGTCAAATTTACTGAAAAATCAAATTCATTTTTTTTATACATAATAACCCAATATGACTTTTTAAAATGTCATTTCCCAACAAAACAAGGTGGATACATTACAAAAACACATTTATCTCAAAAAGGCTGTGGAACAAAATTTCCAAGTTCTGCCTGGTTTTCTCTTAAGAATTTAAACTGAACACATTCACCAGCCTGCAATTGTATACTGAATTATCACCTACTAAGATATATAAATAAATATAAATAGCATCAAAAGGAATTTAAACAGTGAATCTTTCACTATTGACGAGGGAACTATTTCTTTTCCTGTGCACCAGAGTTGAGCCCATTTATCGTTTGGGTTAGAGTATCTGACTGAATTTTAATCTTTCTGAATGGTATTTTGTGTTGGGTTGTTGTTTGTCTTTTATTCTGGTTATGGTGTTACTGTTCTGATTTATTTGACGATTTTTTACTGTCCCCTTCGGTTTATTCTTCATCTTTTTTTGGAAGGGATACTGCACAGTAGTATTGAAATATCATATATACAACTTAAAAAATGTTAGTATTACAGAACGTATTTGCTATAAATTTGAAAATTGAGAAACAGGCTAATAATGTGTTTCACTCATATGACAATTTAGTAACATGTAAGTGTTTAAAGCTTTCGTGTATAGAATAAATTTCCTGTCTATTTTACAGTAAGGTAACTTTCACTATTTCATCTTTAAAAAATATATGTGAATCCCTGTTTCCTAGACATACACTGTAAAAGTATAATAATCTAGTTGTTTAAAAAGGGGAAAAAATATAAAGAGAACTATTTGGAAGAAGAAGAAAAAGAAATACACAAGTCATCAAGGTTGGTGTTTGTTTATTTTCTTATTGACGAAAACAACTTCCCATATGGGAAATGGGAATAAAACCAATTTATCTTATTTGCACCATCAACAGTCTTTATCACGGTAAAGCATAATAAAGTGACTGTTAGAAAAATGTATATCTTCAACAAACAACCACCTAATTTAGATGTGTTCACGAAACCTGTACAATAAACCTTCAGATCTCATATTTTCTTTTGAATGCAATTCTATAATTTCAGTTATCTTTATTCCCTAAGGATATCTCAGAGACGCTTTCCACTTAACTACTACCAAACAAACAGAACAAGTTAATTTGAAACTTCGACGAAAGTGAGAGATCGTAGCATTTAACGGTTGATTATTCCAATTTAACACCTCGTTTGCTTCGATTAGAGTGTAAAATTGAGCACAAACAAGATAAATTACTAATTATAGAAAAACCAAACCTGATCAATAAGTTATCATAGAGGATCCGCATTGAAACAGGCACTAAACAAAGTAATGGTCTAAGAAGCTATCATAGAGGAACCATATTGAAACAGGCACTAAACAAAGTACTCGTGTAATAAGTTATCATATATATAGAGGAACCGCATTGAAAAAGGTACTTAACTTGAAAAATACAATGCCGTTTTACTTTGATATTAATTTTACAGTGTACACAAGAAAAAATTATTGGTACAATGAAACCAGAGAAATAGTTTCATTGTACCAATACATAACCATACAATTTGAAGTCACACAAACTGAAGGGAGTAAATTAAAAAGAGATCAAAAAGTAATCACAATTAATATATACGTGTATTCGAAAAAAAAAGCAGCAAGAAATACATGCACCTTTTTAAAATTATCGATTCTGAAATTCAGACATTATTGCGCAACTAAGGTTTCAACTCATTTATTCGAAGGTATCCTAAGATGGATATGGCTATCTGTTTTATGTCTGTTTGTACATATAGCTCACATTTTTTTTTATACATCCTTGGTTTTTACACATTCGACTTTGCGCGTTTCTGGTGAATGTAAATCCAGGAAAGCGCTTTGGTTGCATAAAATTAATTAAGTGATGATTTAATTATCTTATAGCATGCGCAAATTTATGACATCTCTTAGTCTTGTCATATAATTCATTAGAAGTGTTTTCCGAACGACCAAATCTGGGTTTTTTTTTCGGCGTTCCCGAAAAGGATAAGCTATAACAGTGCTTCTGACACACGGAACTAATAAAGTGTTGTTGTTTTTTCAACTAATCAGCAGAGCGCATTCCTTTTAACAGACTTTTAACAATTTTCTTAGTTAGAAGTTTAGCATTTAAAACTATTTTGATTGTCAATATAACTGACTTCCTAGCAAAATGTACGTACATCATGTATGCCTTCAATGGCTGAGATTTAGTAAAACATTCAAATCAATTTCAACTTATGAAAAATGATAAAACGCAAATAAAATCGTGAACTTTTTCGCCTGTCAAGCAAACAAGAATTATTAATGGTTGTATTCCAATTTTGTACTAATAAATCTCCAATGAAAATGCAGAGGTGCAAGAACAATCTAATTTAATTTCACATTAGACACAATGGCTTGATATAAACCATTTTGTCTCACTAAATCCTTTGTATACGGAAAGTCCCGTCATTTCCATAATACAAAATACCCAAACCCAATTAATATTCCATTTAAGGTATTGCCTTGTCGACTCATTTATCCAGTAATTCCCAAACGATTGGAGTAACCTTTCTATTGGCATGATTTCTCACGTGACATAATAATTCAGACAAGAAAATGAATTAATCATAAAAAAAACAATGAGCTATGTAATGATCGGCAAATCTCTTGGGTCTATTAGAACGATCGAAAACTATTAAGGTGGTAAATGATAAAAATCTTAGTTCAGTCACGATGATGAAGCTATTCTCAGAAGGGTATATATTTCTAATTAGCATTCTATTGCATTTAATTTAAACGTTAAAAGCTCTTTGTCTATGATTTTTGAATATCTTATTATATGAATAATAATAGTAGGTGTTTAAATGCTTGAATTAGTAAATATTTAAGTAACTAAAGAGCAGTATTTTTTTCACAAGGAAGGAGGGAAATCGAAAGAATACAAAGGCAATACAGTATATCGCTGTTCAAGAGTCATGATTAATCAATATAACTGCATGAAACAAATTCGGGTGACAAACCAAACTGAGGAAAACATCAGTTATTATTACGTGTTAAAATTTCACTGATGATATCTATTTTCATAATTGTATAAGGTTCAGTGGCAAATACAATGGAATGATATTCAGAACTTATTTTTTTGTAATGATCAGCTCTGCAACTTTTAAAACATTTGACTATTCATATAGTTTGGATTATGGCATCACTGAAGATACATGAACTATCGAAATGCACGTGTTGTGCAGTAAAATTGGTTCCGGTATTAAAATTCCAAGTTGACATGTATATGCAGTTTTCACTTCGAATTGACATGTATCAGTTCCGGCTGGACAATTCTAAGTTCAAAGTTTAAATGGTTTATCTCCACATTGACATGTTTCACTTTCCATTTAACATTATCACTTACAACATGACATTATAATTTAAAACATGACTTAATCATTCACAACATGACATTATCACTTATAACATGACATTATCACTCACAACATGACATTATCACTTTTAACACGCCACTATTCCTTACAATATTTAATAATAACCTCCAACTGGACTCTTATTTCAACTTGACATTGATAAATTCTAATTAGGAAGTGTAAAATAGAGACTTTAACAACAGAATGAAATTCCGGTCTTAATTATCTTTCTATATCTGAACAAAAAATATATTTATCGTCTATAATCGCTATTCATTTTGAAAGCTATCTAAATAATACAGTCATTATTCCTTAAAATTCACAAAAAGGCATTTGCCTTATGAATATGAGGAAGTCGACGAAATTTTAAAATTGCTATAAAAAATGTGCCTTTTTTTACGTAACAACAACCAATCGTCTGTGCGAGATCTTTGTTGAGTTGTCAATGGCGTTAATCGTTCCTATAAAATTTATAATGTACATTTATGTAATGCTAAATTGATGAATGACATTTTTATAATTCCAGGAAACGATTTGACTAGAACATATCAAGCTGATAAAAAACGTATTTGATATGATAAAAACACGTGGTTTTCAGTAATGCAATCTTATTGTTGATGGATTATGGCCATGAACATGAAAAACACAACACATATAGCTATACGTTTGTAATGTGCGTCTAGACTTTGTCCTGTTTTTGAAAAAAACATAAAAACGTTTGGAATATGATAGGTACAAATGTATATATTTATGTTGCCATTAACAAACATACAAGTTAGAAAAAGAAAAAGTCATTGCGAATGTTTTGCGTAAATTGTTACAAATTACAATTACTTAAACCGTTAAACTATGATCCAGTATAAATTTCCGGCATCAATCAAAACATTAATTTGTTTCGTTTTAACAGACTGTTTATAGTCATTTGCTTCAAAAGAGCGTTTAGAGATGCTGGTATTTTATAAAAGTTTCTGTAAAATCTTTCTAGCTCCTGTATATATAATAGAAGAATTACAGCTTAGCACATTTTGAAGAGTTGTAGCTCTGTATGTATGTATCCAGTAACTTTTATTTTAATCTTTTTTTATAATTTTGTGTTGTTATGTTGATGTTTTATAATAGAAGATTCCTCTGCTCATGTAAATTATCCTCCCATTTTTTTTTATATGATGTTGTTAACGTGATATGACATTTTAAAGGAGTTTCAAATGCTATAGAATCATGCTCAGTTTCGAGTAGGAGTTCAATAAGATTATGGTTTTAGAAAACGTATTATCTTGTTTCAACGGACAATAGTGTTGTTGCTTTTTTTTGTATCCTTTTGTGTTTTTTTCTATTTTGTTTCCATTATTCATGTTCTCAATAAAAAAAGAAAAAGGTTTTCTAATTTGTTTTATTACCAAATAACGATTATATACAAATGTATTCCGTAATATTTTACGACAATCCATTAAGTGCTAAAACAAAGGAAGTGACGATGGAAACGTTAATACATCAATACTCAGCAAGACAAATTTTCTATGTGCAACTTTAATAAAGAGGAAACTATAAAAAGTCTGTGTCGAGTAGACAAATGGCTGTTTTGATTAATGACGGGAAGTTACACTGGTCCTCACCGTTATGTCTCTTTGATTATAATTTCCTCAAGTACCAAACAAAGCAGTCGGCCATGTTTTGATTATTAAAATAATGCATATCATACAGAAAGGAAATAACTTCAAAAAAATAGTAGTCAGTTTTCCTGTTGCATTGAATAAAACGTGTAAAGTACATGTTTTGTAAATCGTCTTGTTATGTAAACTTACTCTGAAATATAGTTATAATGAACAAGGAATAACAGTATAACAAGATACATGTTCCAAACGAGTTTTCTATGCGTCCATATAAATTGATTCTCGACCATTTCTAATAATAAAGCCATAGAAAAATGTATTGCTTTTTACGCATATTAAACCAGAATATCGCTTAATTGGGTACGCAAAGCAAATTTCTTAAATGACTTGGAAAATTTGTAACAAATGAGTTCTATTGACCTAAGGAAATTACTTTCGTTGCAATTTTTTGTTGCATAAGTAGTCATATTTTTACACTTGATTATTTTTTATTAGAAAAGTGTCTGTCTTAATCTGTTTAGCGATTGTAATTGCCTAAATGCCTCTAACAATTTAAGATACTTTGACTTTTTGACTCTGGAGTAGATTTTCATGTCCGATTCTACCTTGAAAAAAGCAAATGCAAAACAATGTGTGAAGTGAATTACCATAACCTAACACAAACTTAACAGACCTGATATAAACGTCCCTTGTCAATAATATTTATTTCCATTTACGAAAAGATTGATATTTTGTTTTTCATTTTGTTTTTGTTGGATTTTTGTTTTTGTGCCGACGAGATTTTTCGGTGGTATAATAGTTTATTTTACCAAGCAAAGCATAATTGTCACAATGAAAACCAAAATCCACTTTGTCATTCTTCGGCCTTGAAGTCACAAATAGTATGCTGTAAAAGGTGTACATTGCAAGGTCCTCACATCATATATGATTGATTAATTGCTTAACGATCCAGTGGCAAATATATCATCCGTGTTCAGAACAGGATTTGAACTAATAGATATGGTATTTTAACTGACGTGATTTGTTTTATTATATTGATTGATTTGTTGATTGATTGATTTATTTATTGATTGATTGATTGATTGATTGATTGATTGATTGATTGATTGATTGATTGATTGATTGATTGATTGATAAGTGTTTAACTCAACTGTAAATTTGATTGACTATTTTGTAGTGGACAGTAGTTTTCGTTTGTTTATCATGTTTATGTGTAAAATATTTGTTTTTCGTTAATTTTTTGTACATGAATGTGGTCGTTAGTTTTCTCATATAAATTATTATACATTGTCATTTCGGGGTCTCTTTTAGATTACTTAGCGGTATGGGATTTGTTCATTGTTGAAGGCCTTAATGTGACATATAGCTGTTATTTATGTGTCAGTTGGTCTATTGTAGAGAGTTGTCTGATTGGCAATCAATCCACATCTCCTTTTTTATATTTATTGGTAAAGGAAACCAAACTATCCGGAGACTCGACTTTGTTATAAATATAATAGTAGGTTGCTCCTTCACTGCATTGGATACTCGGTGTGTTGACAGATTTCTGGTATTATATTTGAATATCTTACACCCATCGGTCACTGGTGCCGTTTTTTATTGTACTATTAAACTTATAAGTCAATCATATTTTGTTAAAGACTTCTGAAGCAATCTGAGAACAACATTAAATGTACCATTTGCAACTAAAACATTATGTTCATGTGTCAACACAGTATAAACATACATATACATTTTGTTAGATTCCTACACAGATATTGATGATATTTTTGTAAGTACATAACAATATTGATCGTATTATTGAACGGGCTTATAACTACATGTCAGGAAAGCAACTAGTTTATTGTCAACAATACTCTTTTGATAACTCATTTATTGATATGATCAAAATTCTGAAAACAAGATAACAGTTTAATACATGTATATGTACTCGCCAAGTGCGGGCGAGCGTGTAATAGTTTGACGTACATCAGTAAATGTTATGATAATATAAAGAAAATTAGCATACTACCTGGTTTGTCTAATTAAAAAATAATTCAATTGGGCTTCAATATATCGTGATTTTACTACGGGTTGTCCCTTTGTGACAAATATTTCACCCTGAGCGATAGCGAGGGCTAAAATATCGCATAAAGGGACAACCCGTGGTAAAATCTAGATATATTCAATATAAAAAAGAAGATGTGGTATGATTGCCAATGAGACAACTATCCACATACCGCATAGTCAGCTATAAAAGGCCCCGATAAGACAATGTAAAACAATTCAAACGAGAAAAAAAACGGCCTTATTTAGGTAAAAAAAATGAACAAAAAACAAATATTTAACACATAAACAAACGACAACCACTGAATTACAGGCTCCTGACTTGGGACAGGCACATACATAAATAATGTGGCGGGGTTATAGCCCCCTTCAATTATTTCGATTCTGATAGGACAAATACGGCAATTCTTTTGGATCCAAACGCTCTAGGTGGAGGCAAATATTTGCCGTTCCAATAAATAAACGCACTATTAAATTGGCGTTAAGAACGGAGTAACAGACTAAGTGACATGCTCAAACTATTTACAATAAAGTATTTAGATAGTTTTGGATCAATGTATATGATAATTTACGTTTATCGTCCTTCCCTACGCCTATATCACCCTGCTCTGTCGTTCACTAATTCTCGTATCAAGCCTTCAAAACGAGACCAGGCATTATCAGCGACGTCACAATGTGAGAGAAGTTATCAGCGACGTTACAATGCGAGAAGAGACGTTATCAAGCTTGCTTTCGTCAAGCGTAAAACTGTCTTAGGGAAATGAAAAAAAAAGAACAGTAATAGAACGATACACAGATAACCGGGTTTTCCTTGTATCGATATCTTAAATATCAGCCGCTCGACACAATGTGAAACTTTTTATGTATAAAACAAAAGGGCTTATAACACAGATTAGCATCGTTTATTTACGTTTTCTTTTTGTGATGATTTTCGGTTTTAAAAGCGTGTATGTTCCCGTAAAATGCTGAAATTCTAACTTCATCGTTCTATGACGTCGGGTAACTCGTTCATAAAAAATCATATAACTTGGGAGTACGATTACAATAGCCCAGTCAGTATATTCATATTTTACCACGGATGTGTACTCAAAGCGTTGAAGGACTTCATGTTAGAATTGATTGTAAAATAAGAAGCCGTACGTTTGACAACATCAAAGCAATGCATAGGGCATTGAGCTTAAATAAAAAGTAAGATAAAACATTGTGCTAAAGTTGTAGCATATACATTTTATTGTACACATTGAATGCCCTTTTATGTAATTTTTCTTACGTTATGAAAATGATTATTTTGTAAATGTCAATATATAGCATTTGACAAGCAATACGGAATGAGAGCGGGATCCAGAAAGATGTTTGTTCACCATGTTCGGAATTGCTTTTTAACTTGTGAGGGCCCTCATGGGGTTTTTGATTATGTGATAACTTGGCCGTTTTTTTAATGATTATTTGATTATTAAGCCAAATATTTCATGATTATTTGATTACCTAGGACTGTATTTTTAGTTTATGATTATTTGATTACTAAAGATAAGCAAATATGTAATGATTATGTGATTATATTGGCAAATAAATGGTGATTATGTGATTACTAGGAGCCCCCCCCCCCCATGAGGGGCCTCACTTGTGAATTCCAAACATAGTTATTTCAGCAAATACTACTTTACGTACAGCAGTTGTATTTATTGGTAATTCTACAGACGTATTAATTCTGATCGCGTCTAGAAATAACATTTATTGATATATGTTCTTTCTATTTAGTTCATTAAAGCGTACGTGGTTCTGAAACTTGTTGCTTTAATGAAATCATGTGATTGGTATTTTGAACTTTGAAACAAACGGACTGTCTTTATTTGTTTTTTTTTTCATATAGATTTAAACTACAGAAGTCGGAAGAAAATGATTAGCTTGTAAATGTCAATAGCTTCTGACAGCATCTATCAATATGGAATGAGACCGGGAAAAGCTTTCAATTAAATGTTCTCTCTTTCCCATTTTAAAGATTAGATTTTATGGCATCAATTGCGTAACATGCATTTCGATTGTTGATATAAGTACTGTAAATTCTTCAAAAATAGAATTATGTTGGAATTGTGTCTTTCGATTACAGCATCACAAATTCAGTTTGAGTTTTCTGATGTGAATGCTATTGATCAATTGATTTTTGAGTTATGTATAATTCTGAAGATGATACAGAAAAGGCTTTAGATTCTCCAATTTTATTTAAAACAAACATCGTTCAGGAAAGTCAAATTAAATGCACGACTATGCGGTGTGTGCTTTCCTCATTGTTGAAGACCGTACGGTGACCTATAGTTGTTAATGTCTGTGTCGTTTTAGTCTTTTGTGGATAGTTGTCTCATTGGCAATACCACATCTTCTTTTTTATATGGTAGGTTTTAACTGCTGTTAAAAACTGAGTCCTTGAATAGTGGTAAATGGTTTTTAACATACATACGAGACAGATTATTGTTTTCTATATCTCGCAGATATGAATGTTAGACCTACATGTATCTAATTTAATGTGTTAAATCGATTCGAAAAGATTACAACAATCGATGAAAATACTAATTGAAGAAATACAAATGCTTTGGGTTTTAAAGACTAAAGATGGCTGATCTGATTTTCAAAATTTGTGAATTTGTTAAAGAGGTTGAAGACATAGCTATGGAAAAAGGGAGTGAGAAACGGAAGTCAGAGGTGGGAACTAGGGTGGAGGGGAAAACAATTTGGATAAGCTCAACTAAATACCTGTGATCGAGTTTCATCTGTAAGTAAGGGGTAAAGGGTTCGTTGAAGTTTGGAGAGGCTGGTAGGACCCATAAGATCAAATGTGTAAATTGTGTACAAAAAAAGTCATCAATGTTTCCCAAATTATGTTAAGAGGGGGGTAGGGAGGTCAATGAAAACAATATATGAATTGTTTATCCTACATTGAACTTTTGATGTCGTCCCTAACTGTTTTTTAAATGTTCTGTACCAAGTCCTGAATATGGTAGTTGTCATCTTATAGTCCGTTACTATGTATGTTGGACAACACATGGAAGTGTTTAACGACTCTAACTGGCTATACAGCACTTGCAATGTCTGTATGGGTGTTGGTCTACAAATGGAAGTATTTAACGACTCTGACTGGCTATACAGCACTTGCAATGTCGGTATGTTAGCTGGTCTTTGTTGTTGTAGCAGACCAGTGTTTCTGTTGTTCCATTGTTTCCCTCTAATAGTTGTTGTGTTTACCTCGATTTTTGTTTGGCCCCAGCATGAGTCTTCAATATATCGATGTATGACTATTGAACAACAGTATACTTTCGTTAACACTTCATGAACATATAATTAGAATTACAGCTCATCATTTTTCGAGCTACGAAGTGAATTAAAAATGGCCTTCTATCATCTTAAATACTTACTGCACCCCATTTTGTTTTCATTAATTTGTAGTGGGGCTTCTTTATTTTTGGCAATGGCGTTTTCTGTTACAGTTTTGATTACGTAAACTGTTCTATCAATTGAAAAAAGAATCCAGTAAAGTTGTTATTGTATGAGATTGTTTTATTTCTATCTATAAACGTGTACTCAAACCGAGATAACGAATTCGCATTATTTTAATCCAAATATGTGTCCTCTGAAAATTGAAAAACTGCAGACTTAACAGTTGTTTTTTTTCCTCAAAAACATGTCTTCGTTGATTTTTGACAACTTTAGCTATTAAGCCCTTAAGACAAGTACTTGTGTTTAGAATCACCAATAAATATATACCATATAATATATAACAAATGTATGGCTTCCTTGTAGAATATACTGCTTATTAGTTACATCTAACATAAAAAAAACGACATTGCCGTCCGCAAGGTCATGGGTTCATTCCCACTTCACATTTAACCTTCACATTTATTGCTTTCGTCTGGGTAAATAAGTTGTTTTTACATTTTGTTTTTCAATAATCAGAATGTTACATACTCCCATACGCTACTACTTTGATAGGCCGACACGAGAACGTTTTCTTTCTATTGGATTATTACAAATGATAATTAAATTTAAGGTGCTTTTTCTGTTCCATTACAATATCACGACTGTATATGGTAACAACTATTGTAGCCAAAAACTTGGCTCAAAGTACATAGATTTTGTTTTCATCTTTATAAAATTTAAAACAGAAAACAATATCTAGCTACTGAAATCATATTCATTTGGTCGGGTTGTTGTCTCTTTGACACATTCCCTATTTCCATTCTCAATTTTATTACATTGAAATGAGACCAGCAATTTTTAAAAACTTAAATTTTATTATTTTCTTTTGCAATGTCAATTTATAAGTAAATAAGTTCATTTCTCTTATCGATGTGTATTTGTCCACTGTGGTCATGTTTGCTTTTCTAGTTTCACCTATGTTTCGTTACACATCTCAGGGAGCAAAGTCTGAATTTTTAGTAGTCAATCAATTATATTTACGACACAGAAACGTAAAAAGAAAACAGAGTTCTGTAGATTGGTGAGGAGGTCAGAGACACAATTAAAGTATCAGACTTTCGCACATAGTAATCAATTCGTACAAATATGTACTATGGACTGCAAATATTTACAAAAAGGCACAGACGAAATCAATGTTGCCCTAATTCTTGAAAAAGTCGATCCAATCATTTCTCCTCACGTTTTAATTAATTGAAAATATAAGACGTGATCTTAGTTCAAATGATTCATTAATCAGTATTTTAAGACGTGAACCAGAGCTACTATAATGAAAGAAAATTATATTACTTTATTAAAATAGGAACTGAACTGACTGTGTTGTGCGTTATTGATATTTACAAAAAAGAAGAAAAAAAGACAAAAACGCAAGCCCCCCTCCCCCTCCAAAAAAAATTGACAAAATAGATCAAATCAAAGTACTGAAGTACTGAACATCGGATGACCACATTTTCTTGTTGATGGTCAAAAGCACATGTCACATAAACAGATCACATTTATTATACCTGAACATGAGGTTAATTTACAGAGATATTTTTTTCTGATACAAGTTCGTGCTTGGATAATGAAAAATTGACAGGATATTCAACCTCACTGTTATAACTTGTATATTGTAGTGATGCAAATCAGTATACTTTGGACTATTCTTCTTAAATATTCATTTTCATCAAGTGCCTACTATGACATAAGGATATAGAGAATACACTGGTTTGTTGTTTTATATTATATTAATATTACGGTTGAAGGTTTGTATAAATATGGAACTTTTACAATTATGATTGGCTAAAACATACGATTAGAACTAGTCTCCAAGACCAATTTATTCAAACTTGGAGTTCAAATATTAATAACAGTCCTAAAACTGTTAACTATTGCATTTAAAAAGAAAGTTTTGCTTTCAAGAACTATATCAACAAGCTAGACGATAAAGACGTTTTCACTCTTTGTAGATTTAGAACCGTAAATCACAAGCTCCCAATAGAATCTGGAAGATGGAAAAACATACCCAGAGAAAATCGAACTTGTAACTTATGTAATAGTAATGAAATTGGAGATGAATGTCACTATATTCTAGAATGTACAAGACTCCGAAGAAAGGAAAGAATGCATTATTAGATGAACAATTCTGTACCAACATTAATACTCTAAAGTTTAAAGCAGTTATGAATTTTTCAAAACAATCAAAACTTAAAAAGCTGTGTAAGCTCACTAGAATCATTAATACAAAAATGGATTCTCTCTGATAAAATGGAAGCCTCCAAACATATACATTCTTTTTTCTCTATTTGCTGTGACCTCACCATGTTTTATAATATTATTATGTATGTCTATGTATTTCTGTATACCATTGTATCAACATAGGTTCTTCAGAATAAAATATATATATATATATATATATATATAAATTATGTTCATCTATTTGTCTATCATTTTATTCTACTATTATTATAGTGCAGTGCAAGTGCATGGTGGACACAATTTTGTAAAAAAAACCAAAGCCTTAAAGGCTATAAAGGCAATTGCTGTCATGTGAATGTTTTGGGGACTTTTATTTTTCATCCACATATATAAGAATTAAACCTGACAGGACATGAGTGTTGTCTAGTAAGAAACAAGAAGGTTTTAACTTTATATCAATAAAATATTTTATGTGCTTTGCTCATTGTTGAAGGACGTACGGTAACCTTTAGATGTTAATATCTGTGTCATTTTGGTCCTCTGTGGATAGTTGTCTCATTGGCAATCAAACCACATCTTTTTTTTTAATATTTAGCACGAACACATTTTTAATATGTTTTATATTTCACGAGGAGACAACAAGTTTATCAGGCTAAATTTAGGGATAATTATATATGTGCTGAAAAGTATAACTCAAAAAGAAATCATTATAGATTATACCCTGGTAGTGTTTGTAAGGGACGACATCAAAAGTTCAATGAAGGATAAAAAACTTAATTCACATAGTTTTTTCCCTGACCCCCCTCCCCCCTCTTTAACTTAATTTTGGAAAAATTGATTGACCAATATGGATATGTAAAAATCAATGTGGGATAAACAAAACTTGCAACAGTTTAACCCCTACCCCGGAGCTATTTGATTTTAGTTTTTTTTTATTTATCCTACATTGATCTTTTGATGTCATCCCTAACTGGGCAATGCTTTCCTTTATTGATTAAATTTTAACAATTTTCTAAATTAATTTAAATTAACCATTCAGTTAAAACATTTCAACTTTCCAAACGCAAATGTTGAAAAACGGGACAAAAATAAAATATCTTACAAGACATAAACATGTAAAAAATAAATATATATTTCAGCTTACAAAAATATTTTCATAATGTTACTTTGACATCATTTCTTAAAACTAAGTCCCAACCATAATTGCTCAGTTGATATGTGTCATGCTCATGCGATACGATATGACTATAATTCTGATGCAATCCCAAAATAGGGGGTCAACACAGACAAACATGACATTAAATAGTCATTATACGAACAAGAACACACAGCTCTATGTTACTTTGACATTTATCATTTTTTAGGAAACATTGCGAAAAATGATCTTGTTTAATGTGTTACCTTGGTTAAATTAAGAATTATTATTATTATTATTATTATTGTCTTCAATATTTCGAAAACATGTGAAATAAATTGCAGGTCCATTGGTGAGGGGAGTCGGTTAAGTTTGTCAACTGACGGTACAAGGTCAAGGTCGTTAATAACTTCCATCTGTTGTTGTAAGTCTGTTTTTTTATATTACAGGTTATCATTTGGCACTACATATGTATAACCTGTGTGACCTGTGTAGTGGTTTTGATTGTACGTTACATTTAGGAATGAACAAGAGCCCTTGACCTCTTTCTTAACAATCCAATGAAACATATAGACCCGTATTTAATTAAAGATAATTCAGTCAAATTTTCAGTACTTAACCAACAACTGAAATGATTCCATATTTTTTTGAAACATCGTATGAACGGAAAACGGAATTGCAGGTATAGAAAATGCATTTTTTTTCACTTGTAATGACAGCGGATCTATAATTGTTATAGATCTGTTGAAAACCCCAAACTAATTTGCATAATTTATGCATAATGGAAATTTAGGCGAGAGCAATACATCGAAATGACCTCAAGTAAAAAGGACGAGACAC
Source organism: Mytilus trossulus (assembly GCF_036588685.1). Taxonomy (NCBI): domain Eukaryota; kingdom Metazoa; phylum Mollusca; class Bivalvia; order Mytilida; family Mytilidae; genus Mytilus; species Mytilus trossulus. The sequence continues at coordinate 61,776,884 of NC_086381.1, read as the reverse complement.
GGAATGTCAAACATGAAAACAATATTGAAACTTAAGACTCGGTGAGGCTAAATTCATTGAAAAAGGAAAACATTCAGTTACAAGGGGACACGAAACACGAATATAACTAATATAATGAAGTTTCAAAATGATTAAGTTCATTAATTTACCAATGGACATGCACCAAGGGGGCAATGCAACAAATAAGTTGAAGATCGTACAACTTTTAAGACAACAGTGTAAACATTACATGAAGATGAAATAAACAAAGTTTCCATATAAAACTAAAACCTAAAACCTGAACAACACAAACTTCATGTATAAACCTTTTCTCTATTGTTTGTGTCTGTCTTGCAACTCATTTTACGAACTTAACGACAATTCATACCAGATCAGAGGGCATCATAATTATGCTTGTACTATAACCGTATTGTTAAAAGAAATATGTCTTGTGTTCGATTGAAAAATATTAAATAGTGGCAAAAAAGGTTTGATTAAATCAAAATTAGCCAATAGTTAATTTGTACCTCAGTGAGCGAACTATTATAGTATAATGCATGCGCTGAGTTGGTGTAGACTTGTGTAAAAGATGGTATGTTTTTTTCGACAGTAGATACCTTATACCATAGAAGTTAGCAACTTTAGGCCACCGCACGACCTTCAGCAATGAGCAACACCTTAACCGATAATTGTCAGAATGCTTTCTTGTATTCAATTCAGTTTGTAGAACCAAACAGACGAATAATGAGGAAAATAACTATAAAATTAGTGTATTTTACAACAAATGCTTTCTTTAGTTTGATAGATGCTTTTTGTGCTTGTTTGTTTGTTTCGAGATTGTAACGCAGTGATGACTGCTGTAACCATATTTTGACTAGTTTACCTATTGTGTCTGTTTTGTTCACGCATCGTCGTAAAAATAACGGAATTTGAAACGACTGTCATACACGAGAGAGGTTTAGCGTTATCAAATCTGATTTAATCCACCATTTTCTTCATTTAAAAATGCCCGTACGAAGTCAGGAATATGACGGTTGTTGTCCGTTCGTTTGGTGGATTTTGTCGTTTGATTTTGCCTTTGGATAACGGACTTTCCGTTTTGAGTTTCCTAGGAGTTCATTTTTTTTGTGATTTTAATTTTTACATGTCTAAATATATATGGTACGGTTGATACGGATGTTAAAAATGTGATTCGTAACTATATCATGCAAAAATAAGAATATTTCAATAGAATTTATTGTTTATTCTAGCATTAGCAGCGGACTAAGAACGATAATAAGAACTAACTTGAATAGTATTTATTTCAGCTTACTTTTTCGTTTATTTGACGATTCTTTTTTTCTAAGAATAAACATTGCACACTGTTCAGATTTTTGATGCGAAGATTACTATTTGATTTATTTTACCTTAATTCTTTCAAAAAGAGGTAATTTGTTGTAACCTGACTGTCATGGCTTTGTTGCATACTTATGCATGGAATTAATTATATAAGAAGTGCAAATATATCCATATATTTGACAGTATAACCACAAACTTTGTAAAACTTAGGACAAAGCAATAACTTTATATTGATAGATGCATTTTTAAGAAGTATAAGGCCTATAACATTTGCTGGTAAATAGCATAAAAAGATAAAACAACAAAATAGATTGATAATAATATTTAAAATTTGTCTACATGTATATATGTAACTCGTCTAAACATCAACCCATCAATGTTAGATCTGTAAATTTGCTTTTGCAAATTTTTGGTTCTTCCCTCGCCGGGATTCGAACCCATGCTACTGTGCTATCTTGACACCAAATAGCCTGCACTGCAGCCGTCCCGCTAGACCACACGACCACCTGGGCTCTCAAATAAAGAGCTTTCGCTGGCCATGTGTTACCTTTCCACGTCAGTTTTAATCTAGCGGCGTACTACAGTACATGATATATAAGGCATGAAGATGTTATGGTTACAGATCAGCTAAATTATCTATAGTAAAGGATCCTACAAATTAATGTAAGATACAGTCACAGAAAATAATTATATTCATAAGTATGTCTGAGTCAGTGACAGACCTACAACAGATGTATCCATCGGATCGCCATCAATGATGGTGATACATGGCTGTGTACATAATGTATATACAACTCGTCTAAACATCAACCCAACAATGTTAGATCTGTAAATTTGCTTTCGCAAATTTTTAGTTCCTCCCTCGCCGGGATTCGAACCCATGCTACTGTGATATCGTGACACCAAATCGCCTGCACTGCAGCCGTCCCGCTAGACCACACGACCACACGACCACCTGGGCTCTCAAATATATATACATTTAGGTGAACTTGAACCTACAACAAAGATAATGTATCTTAAGGAAACATAATGCAAGATTTTTACACAGAAACAATCGTTACAAAACCGAAAGAGGTACAAATGTACAGTGTATACAAAAGTCATATACGTTTTGTATATAAGTTAAATGGTACCAGTAGATATCTTATTAGAACTATTTAACATACAAGTATTTATATCTCTCTTTGCATTTATTCCTAATTGGATACTAGAAATTTTGCAGATATGTGACAACCCATATACTTACACTTACTGTAGATGCGAAGATGCTTCCAATTGTCTATATATTTATAGATACGAAGAAGCTTCCAATATTACCAGACACATTGCCATGTGATTTTGAAGACCTTGCCCCAATCATCTTTTGCCTCTGTTCGTTTAGTTTAAACCTTCATACAGAGTATCGCAGGTACATGTATGTCAAGCATATATAATACGATAAAATAATGACAAAAACTATGATCTTGATCAATCTTAACATCTACAATTGTCTTATACACAAGGCATACTAAAAAAAAATCATTAGTCGTAATCAAACTGACAATTTGATGCCACGGCGAAAAATTGAGAAAAAAGATACAACAGTACACAAAACACAACATAGAAAATAAAGCGTGAGCTGCACGAGCCCCTATAAAAATCCGGGATCATCTCAGTTGCCCTGAGTTGCCAACAGATCTTGCCAACAGTTAAAGACTGAACTAAAAGAGGGACGAAATATACCAAAGGGACAGTCAAACTCTAAAACAAACGGACAACGCCATGGCTAAAAATGAAAAAGACAAACAGACAAACAATAGTACACATGACACAACATAGAAAACTAAAGAATAAAGAACACGAACCCCACTTTTACTAAATGTTAGCTGAGACAAGCTTTTCAGAAGTGTATATACGTGTACAAAAAGTAACAGTTGAAACAAAGACACCAAGACATGTCAATATGAACGAAGATTATCTGTGCTAAATAAACTCATTTAAGTTTCGGTTGATGCTTTCTAAAATTAATTATTTTGAAAGTTGCACCACACGCAGTAAATGTATCCTTAATGCAGCATTCAGAACATGAAAACTTGTCCTTGTTACTCTATGAACGAACTTTTCTGTATTACTCCTGGCATATTTGACTATGGAAAGAAATGCAAGCGTAAGCGCATTTAGTTTTGTAACCTTTGGAATACATGTATATGTTAACATTATACTTAATCAATACACCATACATGCAATCTTCTCATTTACGTTATAACAACAGATGTACATGTATTGTGTGAATATACTGCTAGGCCATACAGTCCACACGTATGTATGCTAATTTCAAGCACAACTCCATATACAGACTGTACTTTGACTTTTAAGTGTGACAACAACAGAATAAAAAGGTATGCTATTTCTTATTGATTTTTTACGAACGTCTATTTATTAGTACGAAGTACACCTTTTGTGTCATTTTGACTTATTTTTGTTTTCTTTGACCTTTTTTCTATTACGAATTATTTTCATCACTTATTCTATGTTTCCTCTTTTTAACATTCACTATTGACTCTCTGAAGTTTCCTCTTGCATAAACATACAAACTCAACGTGTGTATGCGTCTATAATAGTTTAAAGGTCACTGTACATTTGAACATGACTAATAAATTCAAGACAGATGTATTTATGTTTTGGACAATGCATCAAATGAAAAAGGATAAAAAGTGAAAAATGTTGTTCATAAAAAAAACGTAACATCATTTAATATGATGTTTCATATGTGTCTTCCTGGTAGTTGATAAAATAATTGCGCTTGAACTTCAAAAAATTGCAAACTGCATACGAGTCAGAGCAAGGATTTATACAATAAAACTGACATTATTTAATGTGCGCCCTCGGTCAGAGTATCAACATTTTACATTTTACGAACAAATATAAAAAAGAAGGTGTGGTATAATTGAAAATGAGACAGCACGACACACAAATTAACAACTATAAGTCACCGTACGGTCTTCATCAATGAGCAAGACCCATACCGCATAGTCTGCTATATAAAAGGCCCCGAAATGACTATATATATATATATGAACTGTATTTGATTCACAGGAAAAAAACATTCATTTGTATTACACAAAGTAACTGACATAATTTCTTTTTATAAGATGTTGCTATCAAGAACTATGTTATTATACTTTTGATATACTTTTTGAATTTGGCCATCTCGATTCCACATTAAAACACAACCCTATTCGATTTTTGATTCTGTACTATTTACATGAATTTAACTCTTTTTTTATTAAATATACGACATTTGTCCGATAAACATCAATATATCTGTCTTGAATTCATTAGTCATGTACAAACTGAACATGAACTGAACTGCTTTAATCCTGCAATGGAATAAACAGCCGCAACAACTGTTACATTGTTGTGAGTCTTTCAGATCAACAAGGTCTGTACCTCAAGTTGTCGCGGCGTTCCATTTTTTTCTTATCAATTTGAAATTGAATGACTAAACATTTTAATCGTTGAGTAATTTGAACATACTGCACTAATTATATTTAAACTACAAAAAACAAATAGTATAGAGAACTATGCAAACATTACTTTTCTCCTTTAATAAAATATAAGTATACATGTACGCATGAAAACAGCATCAACAGAATGATGGATGCTTCCCTTGTCAACCACTGAGTCGTAAAGCTCTTTTTTAAAGTGTTGCATTGACAGATATTTAAGAATGTCTTATACATCGTGTTTACATTTGTTGTAGTAGCAAACATGTTCCTGTCAGCTTTGGTAGTTATTGTAACAACAAGCCTGGTGCTTGTCCAGTGTCATGATTGTAAAGATTATGACTTATCGGCATCTGACCAGTCTTTTCTAATGAAGCATTATCTTCGTACAACTAGAAAAGAGGAAGGCATTTCAACAGGAAGGCCGGTTGCTTCAGGCATGAACGTTTAATATGTATAACTTATGTCAAGAAAATAGATTTTAAAAAGGAAAATAAAACAAAACAATACAAAACAAGACAAAGCAAGAACGAAAGAAAGAAAACAACAAGAAAAAAAATGTATACACAATTTTATACAAAAGATTGAAACATAAAACTAATTTAAAAAGAAAAAAATACACAAAAGATATTGCATCTTTTCAATAATAAAATATATTATTTTAGATGATGACATAATGCAGCTGAACAAAACATATTTAATTTTAATATGTTTAAAATTAAAAAAAGAAAAGGATCAATTTACAATCAAAGATCACCCACCGATACCAATTCCTGCCAAACAAATATTTTTATGAATATCCGCTTTGCTTGTGAGAGGAGGAGAGACATACAAAGTACATGAAGAAATTATCAAAAAGCTCTGTATTCGTGCTTTATGAATCTGGTTGTGCATGCAATTTCAAATTTAAATAATTTCATTTTAATCAGATCAGCATAATGTATCATAAGCACGTAATTTTGAATTTAGAGGCGAAATTAATAATATATTTTGCAAATCAACACACTTAACTATTACTGTTTATTTACGTACATTTTTAGGTGTTACATATATACGTTGGGGTAAGAAAGGATGTCCGAAAGGAGTAGATATGGTTTATACAGGTAAGCAAAAGAAAATAAATACATAATATACAGTTCTGATACAGGACCTCTTTCCACTTCTTTGTTAATCCATTGGGAAAATTGGGCTGCCAAAAGTATCAAGATTAATATATTTTAACTAGCCATGATTTTTGTAAAAAAAAAACGAGACAATAAATATATGTACAAACTTAGTTCGACAAATTTTCAAGATTGACGTACACTCACTCATTTTTATTCTTAAAAAGTCAAGCTGTAGATTATTAATGTAAGCATGACCATTTTGATCTCGTTTTTATGAGGAAGGGGTCACTTGGTGATAGACGGCATGGATGACCCATTAGAACATGTCACTTTTTAAAGTTTTATGATATGTCATAAAGTCAAAAATTAAGATAAAATATATGACAAGGTTGACTGAATCATAAGCAAATGACATATATTTTGTGTCGATTTTTATTTCTAACATGAGACTACGACAGTTGAAAATGCATGTCGAGATATTTGTCAAATATATGTATCTGCCCTTGAAAGTAAGATTGCAAAAGGTATATCTTTTGTGAAAAAATAAATGATAGGGTATGCATTTGTGTTTTTAAAAATGTTTTGAAAGAGTTATATATGTACTTAATCTCTAAATTGTTTACCCCCCCACTACATAATGTACAACACGTTTGTATTGTTAACCGCCTCAACCCCCCTTTTTCTACCGTTCACCAAGTCTTTACTAAATTTATATATACAAAATTAATGTCAATGATACACTACAATAGTACTGAATTATTTCGATGTTTTGTACTTTTCTTTTCATAATGAAAAATTTAACACATTTCTGTAACGTAGGGCAGGTTGGCGGAAATGACTATAGAAACAAAGCTGGAGGTGTCAACTATCTATGTCTACCAAATGACCCGGAAAATGGAGAGTCACAGAAAACTGAAAACGACCAATTATATGGTTCGGAATATGAGTTTGGTTCATCATACAAACCATCAGGAATGAAAGCAGATATGCAAAACAAAGAAGTACCATGCGCTGTTTGTTTCCAAAGAAGAAGATCGGTTCATGTGATGATTCCAGGTATAGTTGGATTATTTATTTTGCAGTTGATATTATTAGATTTTATTGTTATTGACGTTTATCATAATGTGTGTTTCCTTATCATTTAAAAGTCTTAATAAAATTTAGATGAATAGGTTTCTGTTTGTGGTAAAGCTTTTCAATTATTCGCCATTATACAATAAAACAAGATACATTTAAACAAATTAAAACGAAAAAGTTACCTTACCTGTTGATTAAGTTTGCAAAAAGTAAAAACTGCAGCTATAGCTGACTGATAATCAACAAACTTTTATTTGGTAGCTGTTGATTTAAGAACATAAGTCAATAACATATATGCATTTGATCAACAAAGTAGTGATTAAAAGATCATCACAACAACGACCTTATAAATAGACAATAATAGTGCATTGATTTGACATATCAACGATATTAGGACGAGGCTTAGAAACGGGGAAAGCGAGGCTATGCCGAGCATTTTCCCCATTTCGTGCCGAATCCTTATATCGTTGATATGTCAAGTCAATGCACTATTATTGTCTTTATACTGCAATCTAAAAAAAACCATTTTCAATAGTTGTTTAATGTGTTAATTTTATTATTTGATTTAAACATTGGGAAACTCCCGCTTTTATAAAAAAAAAAAGGCCTCATATCATGCAGGCGGAGAAATATACAACACAAGGAAATGTACATTTCCTAATGATCCTAATGAAACATTTAATCGATGGTGAAGGAATTATTGTTTAAGAATAAACTAAAATATCAACTATAAGCATAAAACATAATGATTTAAGTGGAATATTTGTTTTCTAAAAATTGTAAAAGAAAGAAGTTTGAGTTGTTGTATACATTGAAAACAAGAACAGGTTGAATAGGTCGTATGAATAATAAATTACAATTTCGGCAATTTCTGTTTAAATATTCATGAGGAAAAGTGATATCAGGTCAGTGACTGTATATGACATAGAAATATACAGTCAACGCATTTTGACTGCTCAAATAGAACGAGTGCAGTATAAGTTATAGTAAACACAATTGTTCAATTTACAGGTAGAAAAACATGTTACAAGGGATGGACATCCGAGTACAGTGGTTTCCTAATGACAGATTATAAGACTTACAGCAGTAAGGATTATGCATGTGTTGACAAAGATGCCGAACCTCTCGACAATAAAACTGGAGACGAAAACGGGGCTTTATTCTATGGAATCAGAACCAAATGTGGCAGTTTGAGGTGCCCTCCATACAAAGATGCTACAGATGTACGATGCGTTGTTTGTACAAAATAGTTAATAAAATCACGTAAACATATTAAATGGTTTCTTTTTAATTCAAACAGTATATACTGTTAGTATGAGACGATTAGTGAACACCATGACCAACTTTAATGTCAATACAACTGGATTTTTCAAAGAAAATCAACTTTGCTGTAGTTGATATTTAATGCAAAGGTTTAGAACAATTACAAATTTTACAAACAAATTATTTACAATCTTTACTTATAAAAGAACTTTGAAAGACCTCCAAAAAACTAACATTTTACCAGCAGTTACAGCGACTTAGTTGAGACAAATTGTTATTGTTCGCCATGAATTTTCCGTGCAGAGTACCCCTCTCTCGAATAGTCGTCATGAATTACGCAAGAGAAAACACATTTTGTTTTTGGTGTTGTTTTATTTTTTAACTCACCTGGACCGAAGGGCCAAGTGAGCTTTTCTTATCACTTAGCGTCCGTCGTCGTCCGTCGTCGTTAACTTTTACACAAATCTTTTCCTCTGAAACTTTTGTGCAAAATTTAACCAAACGTGGCCACAATTGTCCTTGGGGTTACTAGTTTGAAAATATGTTCGGTGACTCGCCCAACTAACCAAAATGGCCGCCGTAGCTAATAATAGGACAAAGAGGGTAACATGTAGATTTTGGCTTTTTCTCTGAAATAAAAGCATCAAGTGCAAATTTGACATGGAGTAAAAAAGTTTATTAGGTCATCATCATTCTATCTGCCCTAAAACTTTCTGATGAATCGGACAATCTGTTGTTAGGTGCTGCCCCTTAATTTGTTATTTTAAGAAAATTTTGCAGCTTTTGATTATCATCTTGAATGATATTACAGATAGAGATAAACTGTAAACAGCAATAATGTACAGCAAAGTAAGACCTACAAATAAGTCAACATGTCCAAAATGACCAATTGATCCCTCAAAAAGTTATTGCTCTTTATAGTAAATTTTTAACAATTTTCATAAAGTTTGTAAATTTTTACAAAATATTTACCACTGAACTACAGGTCCAAGTTCATTATGGATAGAGATAATTGTAAGCATCAATAATGTTCAGTAAAGTAAGATCTACAAACACATAACCATTACCAAAAACAATCGTGTCATGAATTTATCTGTGTCCTTTGTTTAACATGCACATAGACCAAGAAGGTGACGTAGGCTCTTTAGAGCCTCTAGTTTTGTTTTGGTTACGGTGTAGGTAAAATAATATTTTGATCTACTTTTCATTTTACAATACCTTTTTAATTTCAATTCTTTCAACATTTCTGAGGATGAATATAATTTGATTTCATTAAGATTTTTCTTTTCAAAGATCTTACCAAATTGGTATGAATATTTTATTCCGATCTTTCATTTCTTGCGTTGAATGTGCTTTAACAAGGTTTGATATTCGTCACATGCATGATATCTAACATATATCGGGCTTTTGATTATAACCCTGTTTAATGTTAAATTCTTCTTTGTTTTCACTGATAATTTCTGTTTGCTTCTCTTCCGTTTCAAAAAGATTGATGCAATTCATGTGTTTATTCTGAAACATTGTTTGTGTGTGTAACGTTAATGCAACTACAACTTAACAGGATAGGAAACCATATCGTTCTGCAGACTATTACCACGGAACTAGGGTTTATATTTATACATGTTCTCTTTCTGAATATGCATTAAATTCGCCACTGGACACTAATCAGCTATCCATTCATCCAAATATATTTTTTTAATTCGAAATTGAACAGGGGTACATTTCTGCAGAATTTATAACTAAAACAAGGCCGGAATTTAAAGTGTGATTAAAAGAATGTAAACTGTTGTAGGTTAAGTTTTTGTAAAAGATCTATTTAAACTACTAATAATAATTCATTGTAATTTTGCATGAAGACAGATCATACTTTTTACAATATTTTAGGCGAAAAAAAATTTGGGGTCACCGATGATATTTTCGAGACATGACGTCATCAAAAAGTAAAGAATCGCGTTATACCGAAATATAGAAATAGCGCTCTAAATTGCTAATTGAAGTCAAAATTATTGAAAAACGATGTTTTACTGGTAAAACTATAACAGTCAATTGTAACTTTTACCTTATACACATTTATTTTTCGCAGTTTCCTTAATTTTCAAGGCCTTTGAACATTTCCCGCCGTTTTTAATTTCGATTTATTATAGATTTTTCTTGAAAATAAAAAAATCTACTAATGTTTTTTCCTTCAAACTTCTGCAAAAGTTGCAGCTTCAGGGAAGATTTTAAAACCATAAATAAAAATGGGGGGTCACCGATGTTTTAAATCCGCTTAAACGGAAACAATTTTATAATCGATTTTTGGCGGGAATTATTTATAACTAACGTTATAGAACGACGTTGCTAGCATAGGGGCATTTCTGGCAATGCTTGGAACTATCGGGTTGGACTAAACCTTGTCACAACAAAATATAATAACATTTTTCAGGGTATTTCGATTATTTATCGATATTTTTATCAATCTATCGAAACGTTAAACATTAAATACAGTAACAGTTTATTATAAAGTAATTGTCAAAGTTGAAATCATCTGCATTTTTTAATTGCATTCATTGTATAGGGTAAACGATTGTCTGCCTCATGCCGTATATATTAAAGAAATAATTTACAGCTTGCAGATAAAGAATCTTCTACTTCGGAAGTAACACGTTCCAGTAGACTACAAACAGAATAAATTCACTAACTTGTATATATTCGCACCTGGAAGATAAAACCTGATATGCAGTGTTTAAAAACCCACAAACTTGGCACTGTTTAAAAAAAGAGTCCTTAATGACACCATTTTCGGAAGAAATTTGAAAATGGTTAACATTTCCGTAATAACACCACGCTCAATATATAGGTTACAGACCATATGAGTATTTTGACCATACGCGTACGGTCCGGACCGTATACGTCTACTTGAACGGTGCGACCATACGCGTACGGTCGAACCGTATGAGTATACGCGTATGGTCCATTACGAGCCAACCATGCATGGTTTGGGATCATATGGGTTAAATTTAAACAAACATTTATCACAATCTTTATTTTCAGTTTTATAAATTGTTATCATTACAATTAGATGGATAAAATGAACAATTGATAAATTGAAATTAAATATTTGTTAAAATTGTATATCTGGATCCTATTTTGGTACTTTCGCCCAAGGTGACACTTGCTACAACAATTAATGTAATATTTTTTACATTTACATGTTTGCAGTCCATTCATGTTTCTTTGCATTTGCATTTTTTGTAAAGTTTCTAATATTATAAAATTGTCGTCTACATCATGTTTTCTTCCGATGTCGTAAATTTCTATGATCATAATTCAATTAATGTATTACTGATCGACATGCTAAATACAAGATATTAACAGATTTAATTAGCGTGAATTTTTTCTATAGTTAAAAAATAAAGATTTTATTCCAATTACAATTTTACTTTTCCATATTAATTTGAGAGTTAAGCTATGTTGATCTTAACATGAACTTTACATGCATTTGTAACTTATAAACTTAAGCAACTTCTCAATGATATTAATCAGACCGTACGCGTACGGTCCAAATACTCATATGGTCCGGAACATGTATATATAATCGAACCAAATTAAGTTCGACTCCCAGGTTGAGTTCGAGTTTTATTTTGATTTCGGACATTTATTCGAGTAAGATTTCTAGTCAAAGCTAGAGTTACACTTAGAAACTTTCGAGTTATACTGTTAGATAGAGTCAAAATTTTGGAAAGAGTAAATACACATTTTGAGATCCGATGAAATTAACAGTAAGAATATTGCAGTTTCTATTTTCTGTTGGTTAAACTCTCTTTCTTTGAATGTATATCATATTTATCTTTTATGATGGTATATGTACTTTTTGTTTGCCAATACTGATTGATGATAGTTAATTTGGAAATAACTGATTGAATCTGTGTGTCCATTTAAGCACTCTCTGCTATATCATATTGGCCTTCTTTTTTTAAAAGAACCAAAGAATGAGAGGTTAATTAGCTATACCTTTGTATTAAAAACCTAGTCGTTCTTTTCAATCATGGTCGAAATCCGACAATCTGACTGTACGTACCACAGGCAAGTGATTTGAACTAGCATTACTATTAATTTTTTTTATTTTTTTCATGAATTTTGCAAAATTTTCAGTGGCGAATATTTCATGATCATCAGCACAAAACTTTTGTCTATATTAGTGGAATATTCCTTCACCAGACGGACCATTAATGTGTTGGTTACAGTTAAGCAGTACTCCGTGAAACATGTAAATCTACATAAATACATGTGTGTGTGTGTGTGTGTGTGTGTGTTGAATATTTCTCTTGATGGAGACTTTTAAAGCCAAATGTATAGTACGTGTTAAGAAATTTGTATACGCCCGTTTACGGGACATACATGTATCATGGTATACCGTTGTCCGTCCGTCCGTCCGTCCGTCCATCCGTCAATATGTCGGACGCTTCAACCAATTGACAACAAACTTTGGTGATATTTTTGTATCTACTGACGAGAGCTTCCTTTCGTCTTTTATGAATTTTAGATTTTTCGTGTCCGAGTTACTATTAAAAAAGGTTTTTTTTAAGTTTTCAGACAATAACTAAATAAGTGCTTTCAGCAGTTCCCATGAAACTTTAGTGCATTGTTCATATCGATTGATGTAGGCTCAATTTTATAGATTTTCGATTGTACGATTCTAAGATATGGGGTTTTATTCATTAAAAAGGGGGGCTTTTTCCAGTTTTCGTACGCCTAACTCTAAGATGCTTTTTCCAATTTTCATACAACTTTGATGAATTGTTTAAATTTGTTGATATAAATTCCGTTTTGATTTTCATTAATTTCTTATATGACATTGAGAATAATGAATATCTCTGAAATTGTACCACAAGGTTTCATATCACAAATTGAGGTTGGGGGTACTTGTAATTGCTCTAAACGTTCAGGAATTAGGTTTCAAAAACAAGCATTTAACTAGTTTTACAATTTTACACTAACTTGTGTTTGAGTATATGGATCTGTCTAGAATTGTACTATAAGGTTCCACACCACAAAGGAAAGACTGGGATTGAGTTTTGGGGTAATAACCACAAAAGGAATGGGGTGGGGGTGGGGTGTGTGTGGATCATAATTTTTTTCTGCAATTTTTTGAAATTTCTAATTTTTTGAAATATATCAAGAAGAAATCTCCGATTGCACAATAGTTTTGTAAGACCTTCGACTATATTTATTTTGTGTCAGAAACCTTTATTATGTAAAAAATTTGATCACAGTCCAAATTCCCTAGTATATATATATCAAGCTTGGATATTGTGTCCAAACGTCAGTGCCAAAACTGTTCAACCTCTTCGGGCGTATCAGGCTGCGCTCAGCGTAGCATTTTATTGTTGTTGGTGTAGGTCATCAATAGTACTAAAATATATAACTATTCATAGTGTTTGATATTCCCAGATTATTTGACGTCTAGCGGCCTTATTTCTTACTTGCTGGTCCTTCAGTTCGCTAACGACAGTTTGAAGAAATACTACAAAATGTGTGCCCAAATGTTAGCAGGAACAAAGCATTTAAGAGAGATTGAGTATCATGTACCATACAATACGGTGCTAAAGTTTCTTTGATTTCGACAGCCAGCAACCGATGTAAAATTTTGGATGATTTTCGTTATTATATTAACGTTTTATAATTGAATATTTCAATAAATATGATTACTCTACAAATCACTCGTTTTCATCCTTCCCCCCTTAAAAAATGAGAGGCATTGAATGCCAAAGGAACATTCGGGAAAGATGGACGACACTTGAATTATTTCTGTCGTCACATGTGAAATAAAAAACGAGATCAAATACCACTTCAAACATTATTTACGTTCAGTGGCAAGTTTAGTGCATACAAGTATTCAGAACTAGAACATATTAATTTTGACCCTGCTTTGTATTGACCCGACAGGCTGCGCTGGATAAATATAAATATCAAATGAGATTTTTGATGAATTATTTATACATGTAGTATAAAAAAAAAACTATAGTTATGACGTTTCATGCATTTGATATGAGAAAACTGTAAAAACTCATTGTTCCTATTTACAACTCTCTGTTCGACTGAGATTTCGAAAGGTGTACGCTTACATGCTGCTACTCTTGGTTTATTTGTACCCCCTCTCCCTCCTCCCGAAAATATACCATGAACTCTATATACCACATTGCGACGATATGCTGCCAAAGAAAAGTATTTGTCACTAACTTCGGTTTCGAGAAAATGGTCCGAGAGGGTACTAAATTATATTGAATATGCTATGAATTTCCATCGTTCTTAGTGTTGATTAATCATGATGATTAGGTGTTTTGACTTGTATTGATATGTTTTTTTATCATTAGGGTCTGGATAGAGGGTCGTCCGTTTATTAATATTAATGTTGTGTTACCAGTATTTTTTATTCTTTATATTTAAGCTTCATTCTCTATTCATCTGTTTTTTTGCCTTTTATTCTGCAGTATTTGCCCATTATTCTGTATTCCGTAAATTTACCCCAATACAATCAGACCCTTTTTTGTGGACATGTATTTTTTATTTAATTATAACAGTTCTAAAAAAAAATATGATATGTTCATTGTCATTTCTCCCGCTTGAGTGGAACTGACGTATTGTAATTTTACAACACGGGGGAACTAGCGGTAGATTTAAATAAATAAGAAATACACAGGTTGTACTTTCAATGTTCTATTTTTGAATCAAATTATCTCAATATAGTTACATAAATCAAAGTTACATATGGAAGTCCATAAAACAATAACAACGGCACAGTCCGTTTGAGAGTCCTTAAAAGTAGCAATACGAGTTCCGTATTCTAACGTTCGGTAATCCTCACTGACCATAATTTCTGAATGTTTCTTTTTATAACAAATGTTGAGTTACTCTAATATAGAATGACACTAATTAATACAAATTTGACAAATTTTGTCTATTCACGAGAACTTGTTAAGCTTAATCCGTTATCTCAAAATGACATTAAGTTCTATTTAACTAATTGTACTTTAAGAAGATTACGACATATGGATTTGTGAAAGTTTGTAACAACATAAATATGAAATAAAATCACAGAAATTTACACCATGACAGAACGTCCCTTCGAGCGGATCGTTATTTTTCAAATTAGAAACCTTTACGACGGACACGAAAACGGCGACGTCATAATACAGTTACGACACTATAGCGGCGCCGAGAGCGATGCGTATAAACAATAGTGTGATTTCCCTTTGATGGAATATTAAGCTTCTCAGTGATCAAAATGAGTGTTTTTCAAACTGCTATATAACCAGTGTAATTTTTCTAATAAAACGGTTGGTTCAAATTTTTTGATTTTTTTTATATTTTTATCAAAGGGTCAAATTGAATACTTCGTCAAAGTTTTATGAAAATTAATCGAGTCAAATTAATTTTAGTATAGGTGTTGGGTAGACTATACAAGCAATTGCTGCCATGCTAATGTTTGTGGACCTTTATTTTTCATCCACATAATTAATAAGAACTAAACCTGAAAGGACATGAGTGTTGTCTTGTGAGAAGCAAGAAGGTTTTAACTTTATATCAATAAAAGACTTTAATGTGCTAAGTCAGGAATCTGATGTACAGTAGTTGTCGTTTGTTTATGTAATATATACGTGTTTTTCGTTTCTCGTTTTGTTTATATATATAAGACCGTTGGTTTTCCAGTTTGAATGGTTTTACACTAGTAATTTTGAGGCCCTTTATTGCTTGTTGTTCGGTGTGAGCCAAGGCTTCGTGTTGAAGGCCGTACTTTAACCTATAATGGTTTACTTTTTAAATTGTTATTTGGATGGAGAGTTGTCTCATTGGCACTCACACCACATCTTCCTATATCTATTTAGCATGAACACATTTTCAATATGTTTTATATTTCACCAGGCATTTGCCAGGAGACAACAAGTTTATCCGCCCCCCCCCCCCCCCAAACCCCCTTCCCCTCCTTTAACTTAATTTTGGAAACATTGATTGACCAATATGGATATATGTAAAAATCAATGTCGTATAAACAAAACTTGCAGGAGTTTTACCCTCACCCCGAAACTATTTGATTTAAGTTTTTCTTGTTATCCTACATTGATCTTTTGATGTCGTCCCTAACTGGGCAATTTATTATTTTTCATTGATTTAATTTTAACAATTTTCATAATTACTTTAAATTATATAACCATTCAGTTAAAATATTTCAACTTTCCAGACGAAAAACGGGACAAAAATAAAATATCTTACAAGACATAAACATGTAAAAAATAAATATATATTTCAGCTTACAAAAATATTTTCATAATGTTACCTTGACAGGATTTCTTTAAACTAAGTCCCTAACATAATTGCTCAGTTGATATGTGTCATCCTCATGCGATACGAGATAACTATAATTCTGATGCAATCCCGAAATAGGGGGTCATACCAGACAAACATGACATTAAATAGTCAATTTACGAACAAGAACAAACAGATCTATGTTTCTTTGATATTTATCAATTTTTAGGAAACATTGCGAGAAATTATATTATTAAACGTGTTACCTTAGTTAAATTAAAATTTTTATTAATATTACCATTATTATCTTCCATATATCGAAAATATGTGAAATAAATTTCAGATCCATTGGTAGGGGGAGTCAGTTGAGTATGTCAACTGACCGTGCAAGGGTTGTATAGCCAGTCAAGGTCGTTCAAAACTTCCATCTGTTGTTGTAAGTCCGTCAGTTTTTTTAGATTACAAGTTATCATTTGACACGACGTATTTATAACCTGTGTGACCTGTGTAGTGGTTTTGATTTTACGATTAATTTATGAATGAACGATAATTTTATGAATGAACAAGAGCCCTTGACCTCTTTCTTAAATCTAATTAAACATATAAAAGCGTATTTTATTAAAGATAATTCAGTCAATTTTTCAGTACTAAACAGACAACTGAAATGATTCCATATTTTGTTGAAACATCGTATGAACGGAGAACGGAATAGCAGGTATAAAAAATGCACTTTGTCTTTTATTCACTTGTAATGACCGCGGATCTATAATTTTTATAGATCTGTTGAAAACCCCAAACTAATTTGCATAATTTATGCATAATGGAAATTTAGGCGAGAGCAATACATCGATATCACCTCGAGTATAAAGGACGAGACACGGAATGTCAAACATGTTAACAATATTGAAACTTAAGACTCGGTGAGGCTAAATTCATTGAAAAAGAAGAACATTACAAGGGATCAAGAAACATGAAACACGAATATAACTAATATTATGAAGTTTCAAAATAATTAAGTTCATTAATTTACCTATGGACATGCACCAAGGGGACAATGCAACAAATAAGTTGAAGATCGTACAGCTTTTTAATACAAAAGTGTAAACAATACATGAAGAAGAAACAAACATATAAAACTAGAACCTAAAACCTGATCAACACAAACCTCATGTATAAACCTTTTCTCCATTGTTTGCGCCTGTCTTGCAACTCATTTTACGAACTTAACGACAATTCATATCAGATCATAGAGCATCATAATTATGCTTTTACTATAACCGTATTGTTAAAAAAAATATGTCTTGTGGTCGATTGAAAAATATTAAATAGTGGCAAAAAAGGTTTGATTAAATCCAAATTAGCCAATAGTTCATGTGTACCTCAGTGAGCGAACTATTTAAGAAATAATTCATGGGGGCTTGAATATATCGTGATTTTACCACGGGTTGGCCTTTATGACAAATATTTTACCCTGAGCGATAAAATAACCCGTAGTAAAATTTAGATATATTCAAGCCCCCATGAATTATTTCGATTCTAATAAGACAAATACGGCAATTCTTTTGGATCGAAGCGCTTTAGGTGGAGGCAAATATTTGCCGTTCCCATAAATTAACGCACTTTTAGATTGGCGGTACAGATCGGAGGAAACAGAATTAGTGACATGCTCAAACTATTTAAAATAACATATTTAGATAAATTTGGATGAATTTTAATGATAATTTACCTATATATCTTCTATGTATATAAAAAAAAGGGCTTATACCTCATTTTAGCATCGTTTGTTACCGTTTCTGTGTTGTGATGATTTTCGGTATCAGAAGCGTGTATTTTCCCGTAAAATGCTTAAATTACTACTTCATTATTCTATGACGTCGTGTACTTCATTCATAAACAATCATGTGACGTGGGAGTACAATCGGAACAGCCCAACCAATATATTCATATTTTACCACGGGTGTGTACTCAAAGCGTTTGAAGGACGTCATGGTAGAATATAGTATAATGCATGCGATGAGTTGGTGTACACTTGTGTAAAAATTAATATGTTTTTATCTCCAGCAGATACCTTATACCATAGAAGTTAGCAACTTTAGGCCACCGCACGACCTTCAGCAATGAGCAACACCTAAACCGATAATTGTCAGAATGCTTTCTTGTATTAAATTCAGTTTGTAGAACCAAACAGACGAATAATGAGGAAAATAACTATAAAATTAATGTATTTTACAACGAATGCTTTTTTTAATTTGATAGATGTTTTTTGTGATTGTTTGTTTGTTTTGAGATTGTAATGCAGTGATGACTGCTGTAACCATATTTTGATTATTTTACCTATTGTGTCCGTTTTGTTCACGCATCGTTGTAAATATAACGGAATTTGAAACGACTGCTATACAATTGAGAGGTTTAGCGTTATAAAACCCGATTTAATCAACGACTTTCTACATTTTAAAATGTCTGTACCAAGTCAGGTGTATGACGGTTGTTGTCCATTCGTTTGGTGTTTTTTGTCGTTTCATTTTGCCTTTGGATAAGGGACTTTCCGTTTTGAGTTTTATGTGATTTTAATTTTTACATGTCTAGATATATATTTTACGGTTGATACAGATGTTAGAAATGTGATTCGTAACTATATCATGCAAAAATGAACCTGTAATTGAAGACTATTTCAATAGAATTTATTGTTCACTCTAGCATTAGCAGCGGACTAAGAACGATAATCAGAATTAACTTGAATATTATTTGTTTAAGCTTAATTTCTAGTTTATTTGACGATTCTTTTTTCTAAGAATAAACATTGCACACTGTTGAGATTTTTGATGCGAAGATAATTTTAATACGCAGATAAATATTTAATTTATCTTACCTTAATTCTTTCAAAAAGAGGTAATTTGTTGTAACCTGACTTTAATGGCTTTGTTGCATAATTATGCATGGAATTAATTATATAAGAAATGCATGTATATATTCATATGTTTGACAGTATAACCACAAACTTTGTAAAACTTAGGACAAAGCAATAACTTTATATTGATAGATGCATTTTTAAGAATTATAAGGCCTATAGCATTTGCTGGTAAATAGCATAAACAAGAAAAAAGGTATAACAACAAAATAAATTGATAATAATATTTAAAATTTGCTTATTTGCACCCATTATAGGTGAACATGGACCTACAATAAAGATAAAGTATATTAAGGAAACAAAATGCAAGATTTTTATTCAGAAACAATCGTGAAAAAAAAACCGAAAGAAATACAGTGTTGTAGCGACTTTTAATAGTTTGACTGTATAATTTATCATTATGTAAGATGTCTTTTTTTTTTAATACGTTTGGTTAAATTACATTTCTATAGGGCAATGCCCAGTATTTTTATTTATTTAAACGGTAACTTTATCATGTAAATTCACGTATCTTAAGAACCGCCCGGTACCCCATCTTAGGAACCGTCGGAGTACAGTCCGGAACCCCATCTTTGAAACTGTCAGGGTACCGCCCGGTAACCAATCTTTAGAACAGTTTAGGTACCGCCCGGTATCTAGATATCCGCCCGGTATCCCATCTTTGGAATCGTTGAGGTACCGCTTGTAATTATGTTATAGTTTTTGACCAAGCAAGTCGGTATAAAGATGTTAATCTGGGCAGCTCAGGTGACCCTTATTAACCCAAACGACGTAGGAGTTCGGGTTAGAGGGCCACCCTGAGCGTGCAGATTAACCTCTATATACCGATTTGATTGGCCAATAACTGTTTTAACACATGACGTCATTAATTTACGAGAACGTTTTAGATGTGGACGATGTTCCAAGGATCCTAGGAAAGTTCCTTGTAGGCTTTAGGGAAAAGAAAGGGGGGAAAATCGACTTGAGTAAGTTTTGAATTGCTAACTTTTTTTTAGTTTAGACTTATTGTAAACGTGAGATTTAAAGGTAATTTTTTTTTTAATGTTTCTGTTAAATCTGTTCCCATTTTTTATTTAATAAGTGACGATTAAGAATTTGACAAATTGTGTACTTTCAAATCGTTGTATGAAAACATAACTGAACGGGTTATTTAGCTTTTGAATTTCTTTCCTTCACTGATATGCTTTAAAAGAGAAAGATAAACCGAGAAAGATTACCTAAATTTTAAATGTTGAATAAACAAAAGTACGTTTCTCTTTCCTATCTTTTACGACCTCTCCGAAGTTGCTTTTTATCTACTGTATTAATTTTTAAGACACGATCATCTAAATGAAATATGTTTGATCTCCAGCTAATCTCCGTGTTTTAAAAGAAACTTAACATGACCACTTTAAATTCGATCCAAAAATATGGGGAATAGATATTTAAAAAGTAGTTATAATTTCCATTAAGTCTAAAACTAATCCAAATCAGATTTCTTTTATTCGGATATTCTTAGATACATTTCTTTTTTGGCAGAAATTACCCAAAAAATGTTTTAACCATCTTTCTGAATTTGAAACACTGATTTAAGATTTATGTTCTACACAAAATATAATAAAACATTTAATGTTCAAGCTAAGATGATAAAAAAGGAATAAGAAACCTTTCAGTTTTCCTATTTTGAAACTACGATGTTTGTACCAAGTTCAATTTGTTGAAATTTAAAGGCAGAGTGATGGTTCGGGGGGGGGGGGGGGGGGGGGGGGGGGCTAATATGTCGTCATCCTAGTATTAGACAGTATCGTGTTTTAGCTAAAAATAGTCAATATTGTGCTTAGTCTCGCTACACTCAAAAAATGTTTTTTAATTTGATAGAATAACGCCCCTTAAATATCTACATGTAGGAACCGACCCTAAAGGTAAACATAGATTTGAACTGTGCAGTATATCTGAGGTAGTTAATGCACACCTTTGCTGTGCATTATCCAGATTATACCACAGTAAGAACAAAGAGATTTTACTCATGTCATGTGTTAAGTATATAAGGGTATGCGAGAGAGATCAGAGTAAAAGAGAATAGATAGATTGTTAGTTAGAAGTGCTGAGAGTAATATTGTGTTATTGAATAAGGATTATTGTTCAACTGTTTTATTATGTCAAACTGATATTTATTTACAGATTACATAGTGATTTGATCTGAAACTTTGTGTTGTGGTTTGTTTTCTTTGTGCCATTTGAACATGGATTTTACGTTATTTACGCTACCAAAATAACACACCGACAAACACGAATCCATATAAAAACGACAACGCTACAGTGTATACAAAAGTCATATACGTTTTGTATATAAGTTAAATGGTACCAGTAGATATCTTATTATAACTATTCATCATACAAGTATTTATAACTCTCTTTGCATTTATTCCTAATTGGATACTAGAAATTTTGCAGATATGTGACAACCCATATACTTACACTTAATTGTAGATGCGAAGAAGCTTCCAATATTACCAGACACATTGCCATGTGATTTTAAGACCTTGCCCAGATCATCTTTTGCCTCTGTTCGTTTAATGAAGCCATTCATATAGAATCTCGCAGATACATGTATGTCAATATAAAAAAGAAGATGTGGTATGGTTGCCAATGAGACAACTTTCAACAAAAGACCAAATTGACACAAACATTAACAAGCATAGATAATACGAGTAAATTAGGACAAACACTATGATCTTGATCAACCTTAACATCTATATTTATCTTAAGCCTCGGTTACACCTTACCGAATAGCTCGAACGGACGCCTAACGGATAACTTTTTTCAATCCGTTCTTATCTGTCCATATCCGTTGCATGTCCGATAAGCGTACGTTTTATCCGTTGACGTCCGTTCTGTTCGGTGGAAAACTTTGAGCATGTTCAAAACTTTGAACGGATAAAATGTCCGTTGAACGTCCGTTTTGTACGGTACTCGTCCGTTTCGTTTCCGTTTTGTATTCGTTACGTACGTGTCCGTTATACATCTGTTGGAGGTCTGGAAGATAAATTCGTCAACGGACATCTACCGGACGTTTAACGGATAAAACGGATGTTGAACGGATGAAAAACGGACTCATACCGGACGTATAACGGATAAAACGGATGATGAACGGATCTAAAACGGATAAATGTCAAATGAAAAGTTTGCGTTTGAAATGCTAATTACTAGTATTGGTATGTCAGACTTCTTAAGGTTCGTGAATTCTTAATATTCATAATCGATCTTAGCACATTTTGAATATTTATGCGAATTACATGTATTATTATTGTCGCCTTTGATTTTTCCGTATATCTTGTTCGTCCGTTTTATCCGGTTCGCTTTCGTTAGGTGTCCGTTTTATGCGGTACTCGTCCGTTGGATGTACGTTCGACATCCGTTCTGTCCGGTACGTTTCCGTTTCTCGTACGTTGCATATACGTTGTGTGTCCGTTATGCATCCGTTACACGTCCGTTTTATTCGGTCAGTACATTGTACATCAACGGACTCACAACGGATAACAATTTTGTCAACAGACAACTTTTATTTTCATCCGTTAGGTGTCCGTTCGTGCTATCCGGTAAGGTGTGACAGAGGCTTTATAAACAAGGCATATTAAAAAAATATTAGTCGAAATCAAACTGACAATTTGATGCCACGGCGAAAAAATGAGAAAAGAGAAACAACAGTACACAAAACACAACATAGAAAATAAAGCGTGAGCTGCACGAGCCCCTATAAACATCCGGAATTATCTCAGTTGCCCAGAGTTGTCAACATATCTTGCCAACAGTTAGAGACTGAACTAAAAGAGGGACGAAAGATACCAAAGGGACAGTCAAACTCGTAAATCTAAAACAAACGGACAACGCCATGGCTAAAAATAAAAAAAGACAAACAGACAAACAATAGTACACATGACACAACATAGAAAACTAAAGAATAAACAACACGAACCCCACTTTTACTAAATGTTCGCTGAGGCGAGACACGCTTTTCAGAAATGTATATACGTGTACAAAACGTAACAGTTGACATAAAGACACCAAGACATGTCAATATGAACGAAGATTATCTGTGCTAAATAAACTCATTTAAGTTTCGTTTAATGCTTTCTAAAATTTATTGTTTTGGAAGTTGCACCACACGCAGTAAACGTATCATTAAGGTAGCATTCAGAGCATGAAAACTTATCCTTGTTACTATTAATTGGTAATGAACAAACTTTTCTGTACTACTCCTAGCATACTTGAATATGGAAAGAAATTCGCAAAAGTAAGCGCATTTAGTTTTGTAACCTTTAAAAAACATGTATATGTTAACATTATACTTAATCAATACACCATACATGCAATCTTCTCATTTACTTCATAACAACAGATGTACATGTATTGCTAGGCCGTACAGTCTACATGTATGCATGCTTATTTCAAGCACAACTCCATATACAGACTTTACAGTGACCTTTCAGTGTGACAACAAAATAATAAAAAGGTATGCCATTTCTTATTGATTTTTTACGAACGTCTGTTTATTAGTAGGAAATACACCTTTTCTGTCCTTCGGGAATTTTGACTTATTTTGTTTTCTTTGACATTTTTTCTAATACGAATTATTTTCATCACTTATTCTATGTTTCCTCTTTTTAACATTGACTCTCTGAAGTTTCCTTTTGCATAAACATACAAAATCAACGTGTGTATGCGTTAATAATACATGTAGTTCAAAGGTCACTGTACATTTATACATGACTAATAAATTCAAGACAGATATTTTTATGTTTTGTATCAAAGGATAAAAAGTGAAAAATGTTGTTCATAAAAAAAACGTAACATCATTTAATGTGATGTTTCATGTGTGTCTTCCTGGTAATTGATAAAATAATTGCGCTTGAACTTCAAAAAATTGCAAACTGCATACGAGTCAGGATTTATACAATAAAACTGACATTATTTAACGTGCGCCCTCGGTCAGAGTATCAACATTTTACATTTTACGAACAAATATAAAAAAAGAAGGTGTGGTATAATTGCAAATGAGACAGCACGACACACATGTTAACAACTATAAGTCACCGTACGGTCTTCATCAATGAGCAAGACCCATACCGCATAGTCTGCTCTATACATGTAAAAGGCCCCGAAATGACTATACATGTATATGAACTGTATTTGATTCACAGGAAATAAGCATTCATTTGTATTACACCAAGTAACTGACATAATTTCTTTTTATAAGATGTTGCTATCAAGAACTATTATTATGCTTTTGATATACTTTTTGAATTTGGCCATCTCGATTCCACATTAAAACACAACCCTATTCGATTTTTGATTCTGTACTATTTACATAAATTTAACACTTTTTTTTTATTAAATACACTACATTTGTCCGATAAACATAAATATATCTGTCTTGAATTCATTAGTCATGTACAAACTGAACATGAACTGAACTGCTTTAATCCTTCAGTGGGATAAACAGCCGCAACAACTGTTACATTGTTGTGAGTCTTTCAGATCAACAAGGTCTGTACCTCAAGTTGTCGCGGCGTTCCATTTTT